>NC_092386.1:37743346-38070846 GCF_030028105.1 Mobula birostris | reverse complement strand
CTGAGGAGATTGAGGGGAATGAGGATCACCACCCCTTCCCATCATTTTAACCTATTTTTATATGAGCACCTTTGAGAGGGTCCCGGCCAGCTGCATCACCGTCTGGTATGGTAATTGCAAGGCATCTGACTACAAGTCCCTACAAAGGATTGTGAGGACTGCCAAGAGGAACATTGAGGTCTTTCTTCCACCTATTAGAGATACTTATCAGGAGTGCTGCATATGCAGAGCCCTTAGCATTGTCAGTGATTCCTTCCATGGGTACAACAATTTCTTTGACACCCTACTATCAGGAAGGAGCATTGGACAAGAACCCCAGGGCGTAAGACTACTGAACTCCCTGTCACTACCCAGGTCAGATCAGGGCTCACAGTTCATCTCCCGCTTCTGGTGAGCCTTCTGCTCCCTCCTTCGTACCTCAGTGAGTTTGTCCTCTGCCCGTCATCCACAGACCAATGGTCAATTAGAAAGAGTCAATCAGCAAGTGGAGAAGTTCGTGCAATGCTTTGCTGCCTCTAACCCTTCCACATGGAAGTTATAGAGAATCTGCACTGGGCCAAAATGTCCCACAATCTACACACCTCCTCTGCACAGGTATGTATGTCAACCTTTGAAGTGCTTCATGGCTACCAACCCTACGCCCCCCCCCCCCCATAGAGGAGCCAACAGTGGAGGACACGTCCATCAGGGCCCTGGTTCACCAATGCCAGAATGCCTGAAAGAGGACAAGCTGCCCACTGTGCCTACTGCCACCAGGCTAACCACCATCAGTACCCATCCAGACTACTCTGGCCTGAGGAATGTCTGGCTGCCCACATGGGATCTGTCCCTGCTCACTGACTCCCGCAAGCTCTCATCCTGGTTCATTGATCCCTTTAGGATTACCCATCGCATTCAGTCCAGTCATTTACCTTCTCTGACCGCCACCATCCCTCAGGATCATACCTACCTTTTACACGTCCTGCCTCCTGCCTCAAACCCACTGTCTATGGACCACTCAACTCACCTGAGCCTGCATGTCCAGAAGCTAGAATGGTGGAAGGTGGTCCAGTGTACACGGTTCGCTAATGATGGATTCACATCCACGTGGATGGAGTGTGCAGTACTTGGTTGAATGGGAAGGGTGGGGTCCAGAGGAGAGGCCTTGGATACTGTCCAGGTTCATCTTGGAGCCATCAGATCCATCCGGGTCATCTTGAGCCATTGGATAACAGCCGAAGGAGGGGTGTGTCCTGTCAGGCTGCACAGGCAGTTACCTCCCACTCTCCACCCAGCTAATAGGAGTCGCCCGTCACTCATTTTCATCTAATCACCTGCAGCCTATTTAAACCCAACACTCATCCACAGTCCTTTGTTCACTCATTGAACCAGCCTGCCTCAACCAGTTGCTCCTAGCCTTCAGTTACCTTGTTGCCCTGTCATTTTAAGTATCTGTTCTCTCTTGTTTTGTGGCCCCTCATGTCTTGTTATTTTGCAGTTTATTAGTAAAATATCGTTTACTGTGAAATCGTCACCACTACTCTGCTTCTGGGTCAAACCTCCTCTACATTTCCTGACAGTGACCTTATAATTGAAATACTAGGCCCCAGTACAATAATTGTGAATCTCCTTAGTATCTCCCCACAAAAAAATACACCTATTCTTTCTTGTACAGAATAAATTGCAGTGGCCCGGATAAGTTCAAACCAAATCTCAATATAATTATAACTTTTATACTTATACTTTATACTTTATTGTCGCCAAACAATTGGTACTAGAATGTACAATCATCACAGCAATATTTGATTTTGCGCTTTGCACTCCCTGGATTACAAATATTAAATATTAAAAATATTAAAATAGTTAAGATTAGTAAATATTAAAAATTTAAATTATAAATCATGAATAGAAAATAGAAAAATGGGAAATATGGTATTGCAAAAAGACCGAGAGGCAGGTCCGGATATTTGGAGGGTACGGCCCAGATCCGGGTCAGGATCTGTTCAGCAGTCTTATCACAGTTGGAAAGAAGCTGTTGCCAAATCTGGCTGTACGAGTCTTCAAGCTCCTGAACCTTCTCCCGGAGGGAAGAGGGACGAAAAGTGTGTTGGCTGGGTTGGTCGTGTCCTTGATTATCCTGGCAGCACTGCTCCTACAGTTGCTTTATTAACTCCTATTGCTTTATAGAGTCATAAAACACTGCAGCACAGAAAAGCACAACCTTCTTTTAAAAAAAGCAACAATTTCATTTACCATTTTAATGCTTCGTTTGTAGCTGTCCAGGAGTTTTAGTGCTTTCTGTACATGGACTCCCAAATACCTCTGTTCAGTTACAGTTTCAGTGCCTTGGTATTTTGTAATTCCTTTGCTCTTTTTCATCTTTGGATTCAAAGTAGCTGACCCCATACGTTAAATTTATTTTATTACCACATTAAACTCCAGTTTGTGCACTCACCTATTTTTTTTCAGTATGCCTTTTCAATTTTCCCATCCCATTTATACTGCAGTTTCTAATTTACATAATACTTTAAACATGTGTCTCTACTTCATTCACTGAAGTGGTGAAAAGCTGAGTACTCCCATGCAGATTTCCAGGAGACACAGTTTGTGATATACTAGTCTCTCGAACACATGTCCAGTTTCTGTACACTTCAATATTACATTTAATTCCATACAACTTCATAGATTTTAATATTTGCTCATATAGTCTTAGCAAATAACTTCTGAAATTCCACTTAATAACATCAATAGACACTTTTTTGTCCACTGTCTTACCTCTTCAACAAAAGAAAACATCAATTACATCCGTTGGTCGTACACTCATTCCAAATTTATGTTAGCATTTTATTTTAGTGTTATAGAGACGTTCAGCACAGAAACAGGTCCTTTAATTACCAAGTATATGCTGACCATCAGGCATCTGATTCCACTAATTCCATTTTTATTCTCCCCAGTTTCCATCAACCTCCCACAGATTCTACCATCCATCAACACATAGGGTCAATTTATTGTGATCAATTAGTCTATCAACACTCATACGTGGGAGGATGCTTAAGCACCTGGAGGAAACCTAAGCAATCATGGGGAGAATGTAAATCTTCCCACAGGCAGCACAGAGATCAGAATTTATTGTGGGTCACTGGACTTGAGAGGTAGCTGTCCATCTAGCTGTACCACTGTGATACTTATATTTGTCCAAATACTCAATAATTATGTTCCTTAATGGTAACAATAATTTTTTTTTAGTTATCTCTTTTGACTTATCTCTTTGGAAGTTTTCACTTCCGAAATAAGAATATGTAAAGTTTTGGAGCATCATCGTTTTCCTCATCTTATAATATCCTGGGGTGGACCTGGACATCTAGCCATCTTTAATCTCATTAATTTCTCTACCATCACTATATTCTTCTTCTTCTTGATTATTCAACAGATTTCCTTTACTTTCTGATTCTTTGCAAGTCTTACCAGTTTCTTTGTACCTCTTATGATTCTTGCTAATGTATCTTTCTCAGCAGGATTTCAGCTAGTCCCTAGTTTATGTATGCTTCTCTATTAAATTTTAGACTACCCAACATTCTCCTTACTGAGCGAGGTTGCTTAATTACACACAACAAGCTTTTTCCTTTTACTGAGTTGTACTGGTTCGGTATTCGGCAGAATTCATTTTTTAAATCTTTCACACTGTTAATATCTTTATATTCTGCTCTGCATGTTTTATTGGAGAAAAGTAAAATGATTTACAGATGAGCACAATCATCACCCTGTACTTTTAAAGAACATTGCTATCATCTGGAAGAATACATAAAGCGGAAGTAAAGTGAACATTGAAACTCATACTATTAATGATAGAATTGCAGTTTTCAGGAGATAAGATGAAAATTCTTAGGAATCATCTAATTTGAACAAGGAGGAAGTAAAGGGATGACTTCTTCACTGATACTAATTCTATATCACTGTCACTGGACTTCAGTACTCTTTTCTCTATACCCTTTGATTCATTTATCATTAAGAAGCACAGTATATCTACCACCTTCTAGAATATATTTAATGATTCTGTGTCCACTGCTTTCTGGCAAAGTATTCCACAGGTTCACACAGCATTAGATGAATTCACTTATTCTGACCTTGGTACTACATGGCATACCGTGTTTCCTGAAGCTGAGACTCCTGATTCTAATTCCACAGGTTATTGACGACATTATCTATATGCCTAATCTGCCAAGTCCTCTCAGAAATGTACTCATTTCCATTAAACCATAGATACAGAAGCAGAATTAGGCTGTTTGGGCTATCAAGTCTGCTCTGCCATTTTGTCATGGATGATTCACTTTCCCTCTCAGCCCCAATCTCCTACCTTCTCCCCGTATCCCTTCACGCCCAGACTACTCATGAATCCATCATCCTCTGTCTTAAATATACCCATTGACT
This sequence comes from Mobula birostris, assembly GCF_030028105.1. Lineage (NCBI taxonomy): Eukaryota > Metazoa > Chordata > Chondrichthyes > Myliobatiformes > Myliobatidae > Mobula > Mobula birostris. The sequence continues at coordinate 38,066,439 of NC_092386.1, read as the reverse complement.
TGGCTTCCAGAGCTGCCTGTGGCAACAAATTCCACAGATTCACCACTCTCTAGCTGAAGAAATTCCTCTTCATCTCCATTCTAAAAGGGCATCCCTCTATTTTGAGGCTATTCTCTGGTCTTAGACTCCCCCACTGTAGGAAACATCCTCTCCACATCCACTCTATTGAGGCCTTTCAACACTTGATAGGTTTTAATGAGGTCACCTTCATTCTTCTGAATTCCAGCGAGTACAGGCCCAGAGCCATCAATTGCTCCTCATTTGACAAGCTTCTCAATCCCAGAATCATTTTTGGGAAACTCCTTTGAACTCTCTCAAATGTCAGTACATCGTTTCTTAGATAAGGGGTCCAAAATTGCTCACAAAACTCCAAGAGAGGCCTCACCAGTGCTTTATGAAGCCTCAACATTATATCCTTTCTTTATATTCTAGTCATCTCAAAATGAATGCTAACATTGTATTTGCCTTCCTCTCCACCGGCTCAATCTGCAAATTAATCTTTAGGGAATCCTGCATGAGAACTCCCTAAAGTGAAATTCCCTCTGATTCTAATACTGGTACAAGTGTAGGCCTAATTTACCCAATCTCTGCTCTGCTCTTAGAGTTGTCATCCAGGATTTTGTTTATTGACTCTTTGTTGCACTCTGTTCATGGAAAGTACACCTTTCCACAGATAAAGAGACCAAAGCTGCATACAAATCGAGATGGGGTATCACCAAGGCTCTGTACAGCTGCAGCAAGATGTCCTCTTTACTATGGCGAGACAAGAGACTGTAGATATTGGAATCTGGAGTAACTAACAATCTGCTGGAGGAACTCAGTGGTTTGAGCAGCACTGTGGGAGTTTTGACCAAAATCACTGACAATTTCATTTCTCCCATAGATGCTGTTCAACCCACAGAGTTCTCCAGCAGATTGTTTATTGGTCTCATTCCGATATTCAGATGCTCTTCAATGATATAAAAATGTAACATTTGCTTTCCTAATTGCTTGATGCAGCTCATTGCTTGATTGCAGAAGTTGGTGTAAAATGCCATCCATGACCTGTCTCACCTTCCTTTTTCCCAGTCTATCACGGCTCAGATAACAATCTGCATTTCTGTTTATAGAAACAAAGCAAATAGCCTCACATTTATCCATGTTATGCTGTATCTGTCATGTATTTACACACTTATCCAACTTATCTAAATGAAATCCCATCATACTCACATCCTCGCACTCTCACCAGCATTAAGCCATATACTACTTGGAAATGCTGGATTCACCTTACCCAAATCAAGGAATGGGCATAAAAATATGAATATGCCAAAAGCACCACCTTGTCACCATGTGATCATGCTTGGTAAGTGATGTCACTGATACCCTTCTTAAAGTTTGGCACTGTGTTTCCTTATTTATTCCAGTATTTTGAGCAAATTTAAGATTGACTAACATCTTGTTGCAGCAGTATCATTTTGGAAGAGAACACTGGGTTCTAAATATTATGTAAACCTACTTCACATTTACATAATATCAAATGGGAAATTATTTTGGATCCTATGTGTGGGATTTTAATTCCTCATGCCCCATATTAGAAGAAATAGGAAAACTGAGGAATATACAGATTGGCTTACTATATATTCTAGGTCTTAGGTCCACTTATCTTCATGAAGAATTGAATAATCAAAATAATAACTGAATAAAATAATAATTATGAAAGATACTTTTTCATAGCATGTTGACTTTCATTGCCTTAACATAGACAATCTACTGTCACTGAATCAAAGCATGGTTATTGACAGTCTCAAGTAAAATTTGCACCAAATGGTCTCAAGTAGTTTGACAAGTAGGTACTCTTTCACTACCTTTTCAAGGGCACTCAAGGATGTGCAATAAATACTGGACAAATTAAGAATACCCACATCCCAAGAATGAATTAAAACATTGTACAGTATTCACCTTATTGTTTGACATTTTGAATGCCCCCAGAGGGCGCTCTGAGACAATACTGTATCAGAATCCGAATTAGACTCAGGTTTGTTGTCACTGACATTAACAGTGAAGTGTTTTTTGTGTGGCATGGAGTGCAAAAGAGGAATAGAGCAAAAAGGAAAGAGTTCATGATTTTCACTCGGGAACAAATATTGATAAACTCAGTTAGAATTATTATCACTTAGACAAAGTGAAATTTGCTGTTCTACAGTAACACTGCAGTGCAAATAATTAAGATTACTCAAAATTACAAATGTAAATAAATAGTGCAAAAAAAAAAGGAATAACGAGGTGGTGTTCGTGAGTTCATCAGATGGCACAGCCATTTAGCAAACTGTTCCAAAATCATTGAGAATGGGTCTTCAGGCTCCTGTACTTTCTCTCTGATGATGGTAATGAGAAGAGGGCATATCCCACATGGTGAAGGTCCTTAGTAATAGGTGCCACCTTCTTGAGGCACTAGGTGTCTTCAAGATGTCTTCCCACCACTTACTGCTATGGTCTGGGGATCCAATCTGCTTCAAAAGAGCTGCAATCACACTGGTATCCAAAAACATATCCTTCAAGATGTCTTCAGCGGTGGGGAGGGTTATGCCCATGATAGATCTGGCTGAATCTGCATCCCTGCTGTGCATTAGAGCCTCCATGAAATATTTATAGAAATTTATAAGTCTTTGGTGTGGCACCAAATCTCCCTAAACCCTTAATGAAATGGAGTCACTGGTGTGCCTTCTTCATGATTACATCAATGTATTGTGTCCAGGATAGATCCGCTGAGATGTCAATGCCCATGAACTTGAAGCTGCTCTCCTTTTCCACTGGTGACCCCTCAATAAAGACTGTTGTGTGTTCTGAATTCCCCTTCTTACATTTTACAATCAATTCCTTGGTCTTGCTGATGTTGAGTGCAAGGTTGTTGGAACACCACTCAGCCAGCTGATCTCACTCCCTCCTCTATTCCTCTTTGTCACCTTTTGAGATTTTACCAGCAATAGTGTTATCAGCCGTGCATTTATAGATGGCTTTGGAGCTGTGACTAGCCACACAGTCATGAGTATAGAGTGTTGAGAAGTGCACACACCCCTGAGCTGTGCCAGTGATGATTGTCAACCATGAGGAGACGTTATTACTGATCCACACTGACTGTGATCTGATGAGAAAGTCAAGGATTTGGCTGCAGAGGAAGGCACGCATGCCCAGATTTTGAAGCATGTTGACTAGTACTGAGGAGATGATCGTGTTGAATGCTGAGCTATAAATATTTTGTGGTTGTCTAGGTGCTCCAGAGAGGACAGCTTGAGAGATTGTGTCTGATGTAGACAACATGTTGGTAAACAAATTGCAGCAGGCCCATCTCAGGCAGAAGCTAATTCTGTCCTCTCATAGTTCTTCACTATGTTAAATAGAGAACATAAGAAGGAACAGAAGGTGGAGTATGGGACAAGTTGCCAGTGGAAGTGATGGATGCAGGTGCATTTTCAACATTTAAGAGAAATTTGAGGTTGATGTTCTGGAGCATGTTGATATTAAGGGAGAGGAGGTATTGGAGTTGTTAAAATACATTATGACGGATAAGTCCCCGGGGTCTGATGGAATATTCCCCAAGCTGCTCCACGAGGCAAGGGAAAAGATTGCTAAGCCTCTGGCTAGGATCTTTATGTCCTCGTTGTCCACGGGAATGGTACAGGAGGATTGGAGGGAGGCGAATGTTGTCCCCCTGTTCAAAAAAGGTAGTAGGGATAGACCGGGTAATTATAGACCAGTGAGCCTTATGTCTGTGGTGGGAAAGCTGTTGGAAAAGATTCTTAGAGGTAGGATCTATGGGCATTTAGAGAATCATGGTCTGATCAGGGACAGTCAGCATGGCTTTGTGAAGGGCAGATCATGTCTAACAAGCCTGATAGAGTTCTTTGAGGAGGTGACCAGGCATATAGATGAGCGTAGTGCAGTGGATGTGATCTATATGGATTTTAGTAAGGCATTTGAAAAAGTTCCACATGGTAGGCTTATTCAGAAAGTCAGAAGGCATCGGATCCAGGGAAGTCTGGCCAGGTGGATTCAGAATTGGCTTGCCTGCAGAAGGCAGAGGGTCGTGGTGGAGGGAGTACATTCAGATTGGAGGATTGTGACTAGTGGTGTCCCACAAGGATCTGTTCTGGGATCTTTCTCTACTTTTCGTGATTTTTAGTAACGAACTGGATGTTGGGGTAGAAGTGGGTTGGCAAGTATGCAGACGACACAAAGGTTGGTGGTGTTGTAGATGGTGTAGAAGATCATCAAAGTTTGCAGAGACACATTGATAGGATGCAGAAGTGGGCTGAGAAGTGGCAGATGGAGTTCAACCCGGAGAAGTGTGAGGTGGTACACTTTGGAAGGACAAACTCCAAGGCAGAGTACAAAGTAAATGGCAGGATACTTGGTAGTGTGGAGGAGCAGAGGGATCTGGGGGTACATGTCCACAGATCCCTGAAAGTTGCCTCACAGGAGGAAAGGGTAGTTAAGAAAGCTTATGGGGTATTAGCTTTCATAAGTCAAGGGATAGAGTTTAAGAGTCGCGATGTAATGATGCAGCTCTATAAAACACTGGTTAGGCCACACTTGGAGTACTGTGTCCAGTTCTGGTCGCCTCACTATAGGAAGGATGTCGAAGCATTGGAAAGGGTACAGAGGAGATTTACCAGGATGCTGCCTGGTTTAGAGAGTATGCATTATGATCAGAGATTAAGGAAGCTAGGGCTTTACTCTTTGGAGAGAAGGAGGATTTGAGGAGACATGATAGAGGTGTACAAGATAATAAGAGGAATAGATAGAGTGGCTAGCCAGTGCCTCTTCCCCAGGGCACCACTGCTCAATACAAGAGGACTTGACTTTAAGGTAAGGGGTGGGAAGTTCAAGGGGGAAATTAGAGTAAGGTTTTTTACTCAGAGAGTGGTTGGTGCATGGAATGCACTGCCTGAGTCAGTGGTGGAGGCAGATACACTAGTGAAGGTTAAGAGACTACTATACAGGTATATGGAGGAATTTACGTTGGGGGCTTATATGGGAGGCAGGGTTTGAGGGTCAGCACTACATTGTGGGCCAAAGGGCCTGTACTGTGCTGTACTGTACTGTACTGTCTATGTTCTATGTAAATTTGGATAAGTACATAGATGGGAGGGGAATAGAGGGCTATAGACTTGGTGCAGATCAAAAGAACGAGGCAGAATGTTAGTTTGACATGGAGTAGATGGGCCGAAGAGCTTGGTTCAGTGCTGGACTGTCCCATTCTATAACTCTAGATGTGAGTGCTTCCAGGCAATAACCACTGAAGCAGCTCACTCTTCTTACTTGGATACCAGTATGATTGCTGCTCTTGTGAACAGAGATGTGAAGAAATTATTTTAGTCAGAGAGTGGTAAGTCTGTGGAATTTGTTGCCCCGAGTGGCTGTGGAGACCAAGTCATTGGGTGTACTTAAGGCAAAGATGGATAGGTTCTTGATTAGTCAGGGCATCAAAGGGTATTGGGAGAAGGCAGAGGAGTGGGGATGCCTGAAAGAATTGGATCAACCCATGATTGAATGGTGGAAGACTTGATGGGCCAAATGGCCTACTTCTGCTCCTATATCTTATGGTCTTATGGTTGGATCCTCAGACCATAGCAGTGAGTGGTGGGAGGAGATAAAGATGGCACCAGAGGTTTTTGCAGACCTGGGCGTCTTCTTAATGTTCATCCAAGAAAGAGTCTAAATCTTCTGTTCTCATCTGTGTTTTTTATTTTCAGAGGTGGTTGGGGTCTGGTGGACTCCATGATCTACAGCTGTGCTCACGCTACGTTCTTCATAGACGGTGGGTTCTCGTTCTTCGGAATGCACCAAGCAGCCTACGCCTTGGTATCTCCAGGAGTGGCTTGGAAGACATGTGCCTTCGGGATGCGGCCCTGATGACGACCTAGTTCTTCACTTATGTCACTGGCTGAAGCATAGCGGGAGATTGAAACATCAAGTAAGCAGGGGCAGCTGTTGGAGGCCTCTGCACTTGGGCAATCTCTCTCTCTCTCAATAGTGACAGAGAGTTTGCTGATTCTTGAGTTGTGGAAACTCGAAATATGTGATGCTCCAGACTGCAACATTGAAACAGCGAGCTTTTTAGTCTTCTCTCTCGCTGTTGTAGGAGCAATATCGCTCTCTCCCTCATTAGTGAGAGAGAGGGCCTGCCAAGATATCAAGGTATTGGAATGAACAGTAGTTTTTGATGGACTATAGATCATGGTCTTTGGAGGTTTACTATTGTTTGCATGGTGGATGGTGGGGAGGCTGATGCTTTTTGCTGGAACAAGTGGGAGGAGGGAAGGTGGAGAATTCATTCATATTTTTGTTTATTTTTCTCTCTGTTTTGTGGTTGTCTGCACAGAATAAGGATTTCAGGTTGTATACTGTATACATTCTCTGACATTAAACTGAACCACTGAGAGGCTGAAGATGTCCTTGAATACTTCAGCCAGTTGGTCAGCATTCGTTTTCATATACAGCTACATATAACTTCAAGGTCATTTACTTTAAAGGATGTTCTGACATTGCCTCTGAGGTAGACTTCACAGGGTTACCAAATGTTGTGGGTGTTTGTATAGTGCAGTGCTATTCTCCCTTTCAAACCTGCACTGAGCTCATCGGGAAACTGAGACCATGTATATTTTTTCCTCCACTTAAAGTAATATTTTCAATATAATGCCTTTCTTTGTAAACAAAAAAGGTTTTAAATTTAATTTTAACATACTAGAGCACTAACCATTTCTGAATCATACTGAGAGACTTTGAGTTCATCTCTTCATTTTCTCACAGAATTGTGACATAGGGAAGGTGTCTGATTACCAAAAGAGTAACAGAAAGTGTGCAATTACAGAGACTACAGTTCTTCATTAAGTACACTCTATACATTCTGGCATTATAGTCTAGCATGGGAGGTGCCAGAAACTATGCTGCTAGCAGATAGATCAAACATTTATGCTGGCCTATATTTCTCCGTTGAAGTTCTTTTTGTTGCTGAAATGCCTTAGGCTTGCCTGTCTATTCATTCCACTAGCCTGCACATGTTAAGTTTTGTTCAATGGATTCTAATTAAATTTTGGGAACATTTATTGTCAACATGAAATACTGATTGCATGTGCTTTGCATTTATTATGAAGCTCAAGAACTTGTGAGACTGTCAGTGAAGCAGATGACACTTCATATGCTTGACAGGATGACTTAGTCATATCTCCAAACAGCATGGAAACACGATTCCATCAGGTCTACAATGTACAGCGCATTCACATCATAGTTCTCAGGAGATGTCTTCCAATGCTTCATTACTGAGCCACAAATCACAGTGGCGCCTACAGTAAAAGAAAAATTGTGACCATGAATAAAAACCTAACAATTAGAGACCACTAAATAATTTATTATTTAAAACTTTTAAAGATAAAATTGCGTTAGAAAAATAAAGATTTTAAACTTCTTTGAATTATTTTGGTTCATTGCATCAAGGGCATCAAGAACTCATCAGAAATTCATCAGGGATTGCCTAATTTTTTTCCAGACGCTTCTTTGCTTTTACTGGATCATTGGCACCAACTTCTTCTCCCTGGAGCATGGTTTATTGTTGCATGGAAAATCTTGACTACTTGATGGAACAAGACACGAGAATATTCCTTGTCATTTTATATTTTCCATAATCCATGTGTGTTACTAATATCGTAAAAAAACAGCATTTGTTTTCTTGAATAAAGGAACATGTATCCTGTTTTATTGTAAAAGTAATGAAATACTAATGAAACATGTGATTCCTGATAATCAATTTTGATAGAGTTAATAAGAAACAGGGCACTCATAATAAAGCTATTTCAACAATTCTTTAACACTTTTCAAAGCACTTAACAAGCCAAATAACTGATATGAGTTTGTTAAATTAGCTGTAGAAAATGTAGAATTATAGTAGGAACAGTACTGAATAACATTTTTATATTGAGCAGAATTTGACTATCACTGTTATTTGGGATTTTGGAATCTTGCAGAGGTGACAATGGATCGCAGCATGCTACATAAAAATGAATAATATTGTAGAAATATAGATGAAGCATAAAAAGTTATTAATCCAGTGAATGGGAAAAGAACATTGACAATATAGGCAATTTTGCATCATAACTTTTGATCTAGGGTTATAACAAATAATGAAAAGCTAGAAGTAGTGATGGATCAAAGATCATTAAAATGGAATGGAAACATACAGAAAATGGTCAAAAAGCTACTGTACTGTTGGTCTTCATATTTAATGTGCTGGCACACAGAGGGATAGAAATGATTAGGATGCTTCACAAGGTTCTGATAGGAACATATCTCAAGTTCAAAGAGAAATTCTCAAAACCACATTGTCAGAAGGACATCTTGGCCTTGGACCAAATAGAGAATAAATTAACCAGAATGATACCGCATCTTTGAGGAGACAGTACTAGTAATCAAACAAAAAGGTGGCTACTAGTGATGAACCATCTGCTTCTTTGATTCCAGTACACTACCAGATCAGGTGCCTTGCTACCATACGGAATTTGATAGAATAGACCATAGGTGTAATCAAATATTGCCTCATTTGTTTGATTACCTCTGTAGCAGGTTAGAGGAATGGATCATCATCAGGTGCCATGCCCAGTTTGAGCTTTGACTGCCATGGCCCACCCACTCCTGTTTCGGATCAAGTGGATCAATTCATTGGTATTCATTCCCAGTTCTCTGGCTGCTGTCTCTATCATCATTTGTCTTTGTCTTCCTCTTGCTTTTTTCCCTTCAATCTTTCCCATAATTACCGTGCAATCTAACTCCTCTTTCCTAATCACATGTCCGATGAAGTTACGCTACCTTTTCATGATCTCATACATTATTTCCCTTTTTGTGTTTGCTCTGTTCATGACATCCTCATTAGATATTCATTTCATCCATGATATTCTTTGCATCCTCCTCAAAAACCACATCTCTGCTGCTACAATTCATTTCCTCATGTTACTAGATATTGTTCAACATTTTGAGCCATATAACATAACTGGATAAAAGTAACATTTCAGTACTCTGAGGCGGGTTGTTATGCCTAGTTTAGTATTGGTCAGTATACTCTTCATTCTCAGAGTCCACAGACTCCGCTCAATTTGCTGAGTTCTTCCAGCAGAAGTTGCTCCAGATTCCAGCACCTGTAGTACCTTGTGCCTCCACTGATGATCTAAGTTGAATTTGTCATGCTTTTTAAGAATATTGCTTGGATCAGAGAATTTTAACTGCAAAGACAGTTTAGTTCAGCTGGGTTTATTTTCAGTCTGAAGGGAGATATAACTGATTTAAGGAGTCGATAAGATTTTTAATGATGTTATATTGCATGTGACATACCACATTTTCAGTACTCAGAATCAGGTTTATTATCACTACCTTATATGACATGAAATGCGTTCCATACTGCCAAAATAAAATCAACATGAAATCAAGATTCCAGAACAAACTTATCAAACAAGCAACATTAAGGGCAACAAATGAACGCTGACCTGCACTATTCAGCTGGCCGATGGTGTAGTGGCCTCCGCACTTGACGTCGAGGCGACAGGTCTTGGGTTCGAATCTGGCCAGCTCCTTGCATGGTGGGTTGAGCGTCGAGCTACCAACTCCGTCTTTTAAAAAAAATCAGACATGCTAAAGAAACAGCAAAGTTGCCGCATGAGGAACAACAACAACAGCAGCAGTACTTAGTGTTCTCTCATTCTCTTGCTGTAATGATTGGCCCTGCCTTAATTCAATCTCAAACAACTTCAGGCTCTTTGCAGTTGATTAAGATTAGAGCATTGATTAGTTAGCAACAAACAATCTGCTGGAGGAACTCAGTGGGTCAAGTAGTATCAGTATTGAGAAAGGAATTGATGTCTCAAGTCAAAACCCTGTGTCAGGATGCTTCCTGTCCCCACAGTCTCTGCTCAGTTTGCTGAGTTCTTTCAGCAGATTCCAGCACCTGTAGTACCTTGTTCCTCCACTGATGATCTAAATTGAATTTGTCATGCCCTTTAAGAATATTGCCAGGATCAGAGAATTTTAAGTGCAAACACAGGTTAGTTCAGCTGGGTTCATTTCCAGCCTGAAGGGAGATATAACTGATTTGTATTGAACTGTGAGAAACTTGGATGGATGGGAGAGGAAAGGCCTGCTTTCCTCAGCACAGGGGCCAAATAGAGGTAGAAATAGAAACACTCAAGATGTTCATAATGGACCTGGAAAAATAGGTTAACAGACTTCTGATTTTGTGCCAAATTGAAATTTTGTATTTAATTTCCATATTTTACTCAAAAAGAATATTGTAGATTCAATTGGACATTTCAAAATGATCTGCAGATTATTCTGTTGTGAAGTGTGCCATTGTCAAAGCAGCTTATCAACCCACTATAATACAATGTATTCAACATCAATTCAATATACACTTTTATGGTACCATATATCATTATTTTTCCCCAGATTCTAGGCCTTCTGCTTTGTAGGCATTTTCCTTTACAGTTTCAATGGTACACTAATTTTTTGCTTTTGGAATTTTAAACTCCATGAAGTAGAGTGAGACTCTAAGCTGTGGCAGCTGTGGATTTTACTATTGACGTAACAGAAGCATCTCCCGAAACTTAGATTAAGAAAAATGTTGCTTGACTTTAAGATTTTATGCTTGGCAATTAACAGCAATTTAGAGGATGTGCAAATTTCATTTATCAATATATGTGCATGAATTACACACGGTTGCGATAAATCACCAATTTCAGTGCAAAGAAGCCTGAATTCTAAATATTTTCTGAACATTCATGGTTAATGACTGCTTTGTATTTCACTCATATTCCACTCATGAGTGCCTTTTGGCTCCCATGGTGAAGGGAGTCTGGATCATTGCTTTGTGTGTTTTGTTGTACTGAAACCAATGGCTGAACTTTCAAAAAAATCTATCCACAGACAGTATGGTATTTATTGTGTACATTATATCTGGATGGTGCCAATGTGAGAAGTTGAGACGCTGTCACTTTGCACAACTAGACATAAGATAAGATGGAATTGTTAACTGTATAGTACCTTTAGTTTTAATTTGATCAAATTTAAAAATAAACGATTTTTTGTACTTAAGTGTTTTTGGACATCTGAAATACTCAGAAGCATTCAGATTATTTTGTATTAGGCATCTTTTACTTTCCTAGTGGAGCTAAAGAACATCAAGGCACTTTTTCCTCTTTAATAGGGGGAGCTGAGGCACAGACGACATTGTTGTTACACAGAGCCTCTATGAGGGTTCTTCTGCACAAAATATTTTTGTCAAATTGCTCCAAGTGCATTCATTGTTTAATCATAAATCTTAGACAGTTTCATACTGTGACCTCAGGCAGTCTCCAGCAGACCAGGAAATTGTATTATGTTTCTGTTGCAACATGGTGCTCCTCGTCATTAGAAGATCAATCCACCACATTATTTACTTTGTCAATTTGTATTAGTTTTCGAAGTGAACACTGAAGTACAGCAATTTAGTTGGCCAACAGAAACATGTATTAAGCAAGACTATCTCATACCTCAGACTGGGAAAATAATATAGGAAAAATTGCTTTTACTGTATATTGCTTTTATAAAAAAAAGTCTGACATTCAGGAATTTCTAAGTGCTTTGTAGTCAATTAAATATTTATGAAATGCAATCATTGTGGTTCACTATAATGTTGAGGTCGGTGCTGAAGTAATGCTGCCTGATATACACTTTGGAGAAATCTGCCCAGGTAGATCCAGTGCTATCTGTCTGGATTTTGGCCCTCTCAGTATCATTTTTTTACCAGCTATAGATGGCTCTCAGTTGTTCACCAAATGGTGTGCAATTTGGCAACAGTATAAAAGCCAGGTGGCCAGTCAATAGTCAATGAAAAACTGCATACAACAGAGACACACAAACAACCAATGTGAAACAGACAACAAACTGTGCAAATACAAAAAGAGAAAAAGAACCAAAATATAATAATCATAAATATATAAGCAATAAGTATTGAGAACTTGAGTTGTAGAGTCTTTGAAAGTGAGTCCATAGGTTGTGGAACCACTTCAGTGTTGGGGTGAGTGAAGTTGAGTAAAATTTTCCCTCTGGTTCAGCAGCCTAATGGTTGAGAGGTAATAACTGTTCCTGAACCTGGTGATGTGGGATCTTCTTCCTGATGGCAGCTGCAAGAAGAGAGCATGGTCTGGGTGGTGGTGGCCCTTGATGATGGATGCTGCTTTCCTGCAATAGTGTTTCTTGCAGATGTGCTCAATGATGGGAAGGGCTCTACCTGTGTAGAACTGGGCTGCATCCACTACTTTTTGTAGGCTTTTCCAGTCAAGGACATTGGTGTTTCCATACCAGGCCATGATGCAACCAGTCAGTATACTCTCCACCATGCACCTATGGAAGTCTGTCAAAGTTTTAGATGACATGCCAAATCTTCACAAACTTCTAAGAAAGTAAAGGTGGTGCCGTGTCTTCTTTGTAATGACAGTTACATGCTGGAGCCAGGACAAATCCTCTGAAACAGTGAAGATGAGGAATTTAAAAATGCTAATCATGTCCACCTCTGATCTCCTGATGAGAAATAGCTCATGGACCTTTGGTTGGCTCCTGTAGCCGATAATTAGCTCTTTGGTTTTGGTGACATTGACTGAGAGGCCGCTGCTGTACCACCATTCAGCCAGACTTTCAGTCTCTCTCCTAAATGCTGATTCATCACCACCTTTGACATGGCCAACAACTGTGGTGTTGTTAGAAAATTTAAATATGGCATTGGAGCTGTACTTAGCTCCACACTCATAAATATAAAGTGAGTAGAGCAGGAGGCTAAACATACAGCCTTGAGATACACCTGTGCTGATGGTGCTTGTGAAGGAGATACCGCTGCCAGTCTGGACTGACCGGGAGCTGCAAGTGAGGAAAACAAGTGAGGATTCAGTTGCAAAAGGAAGTAGTGAGGCCTTGGTGTTAGAGCTTATTGTTGGAGCTTGGTCTTTTAAGAAGGCAACGATAATCCCAGTGCCGAAGAAGAGCAAGGTGGCATGCCTGAATGACTATTGACCTGTGGCTCTGACATCAATTGCTATGAAGTGCTTCGAGCGATTAGTTATGGCACACTTCAACCACAGCCTACCGGTTAACCTTGACGCTTTGCAGTTCGCCTACCAGAGCAACAGATCAACGGCAGATGCCATCTCTCTGGCCCTACATTCCTCCTTAGAACACCTGGAGAATAAAGACGCATACGTAAGGCTCCTTTTCATTGACTACAGCTCTGCCTTTAATACCATCATTCCAAATAAACTGATTCCTAAGCTCCAGAACCTGGGCCTTAGCACTCAGATCTGCAGCTGGATCTTCAACTTCCTCACAGACAGGACCCAGGCTGTAAAAATAGGGGACAAGCTCTCCTCTACAATCACTCTGAGCACTGGTGCCCCACAAGGCTGTGTACTCAGCCTCCTGCTGTACTCACTGTACACCCATGATTATGTAGCCAAGTTTCCATCAAACTCAATATATGAGTCTGCTGATGACCCAACAATTGTAGGCTGTATCTCAGGTAATGATGAGTTTGAGTACTGAGAGGAAATTAAGAACCTGGTGGCATGGTGCAAAGACAATAACCTATCCCTCAAAGTCAGCAAGATGAAGGAATTGGTTGTTGACTTCAGAAGGAGTAGTGGGCCGCACCACCCAATATACATTGGTGGTGCGCAAGTGGAACAGGTCAAAAGCTTTAAGTTCCTCGGGGTCAATATCACAAATGACCTGAGCAGAGTTCACTGCCAAGAAGGCCCACCAGCACCTTTACTTCCTGAGAAAACTAAAGAAGTTTGGCCTGTCCCCTAAAACCCTCACTAATTTTTATAGATGCACCGTAGAAAGCATTCTCCTAGGGTGCATCACAACCTGGTATGGAAGTTGTCCTGTCCGAGACCGAAAGAAGCTGCAGGAGATCGTGAACACGGCGCAGCACATCACACAAACCAATCTTCCATCCGTGGACTCACTTTACACCGCACGCTGTTGGAGTAGTGCTGCCAGGATAATCAAGGACACGACCCACCCAGCCAACAGACTTTTCATCCCTCTTCCCTCCGGGAGGAGGTTCAGGAGCTTGAAGACTCGTACGGCCAGATTTGGGAACAGCTTCTTTCCAACTGTGATAAGACTGCTGAATGGATCTTGACCCAGGTCTGGGCCGTACCCTCCAAATATCTGGACCTGCCTCTCGGTTTTTCTGCACTACCTTACTTCCCATTTTTCTATTTTCTATTTATGAATTATAATTTAAATGTTTAATATTTACTAATTTTAACTATTGTTAATATCTTTAATATTTAATATTTGTAATCCAGGGAGCGTGAAGTGCAGAATCAAATATCGCTGTGATGATTGTACGTTCTAGTACCAATTGTTTGGCGACAATAAAGTATAAAGTATTGATAAGCTTTGAGAGGATGATAGCATTGAATGCTGAGCTGTAGTCGATAAAATCCATTCTGTTGCATGAATCTTCACTGTCCAGATGTTTGAAGGTTGAGTGAAGAGCCAACGAAATGGCATCTGCTGTTGGTCTGTTGTGACAGTAGGCAAATTGGAGCGGATCCAAGTTGCTCCTCAGGAAAAGAGTTGTTATGTTTCATAACTAAACTCTCAAGCACTTGATCACCAAGGATGTAAGTACTACAGGACAATAGTCATTGAGAAAGGTTACCATGTGGCAACCAGTATAATTAAAGCCTTTCTTAAAGCTGATGGGTACCACAGACTGCCAAAGCGAGAGGTTAAAGATATTAGTGAACACTCCAGCCACATGACTTGCACTGGTCTTCTGTACTTGGCCAGGCTCCCTGTTTGGGCCAGATACTTTCTGTGGGTTCACACTTCTGAAGGATGCTCTTATGTTGCTCTAAGATACTGAAGTCACAAATTTGTCAGGGTCTGTGGGGGTTTGTGAAGATGCTTCCATGTTTTCTCAGTGAAAATGAGCATAGAAGGCTCTGATCAAAACTTAGTCGTCACTTATCTCAATTGGTTTTATTTTATAGGATTAGATGCATACAAGATAAAAGTTGAAGCTTAAGTATTATCAGAAGCTTTTTTTTCTATATAAAAGACATTCATTTAAAAAAAATTACTAGTGATTTAGACTTCTCAAACAAGATTGATCTTTTCAGGATCAGATTGTTTCGCAGTAATTAAGAATTAGTTTTTCAGACCAATTTACTTTTGAGGCAGAATTATTCAGAAATAGTTGATGTTTATGTCAGTTCATTCCATTAACAAAGGTTGCAAACCTACAGACTTTCATATGTTAATTATTTCCACCAGCAATGTCCTGATTTCTTCACTGTGTAGATGGTTAATCTAGAAGTTTACAGATAAGCAGTAATTCTCTTTGCTATTCTCTTTTCATGTTCCAGGTCGATATAATTGGTAATACTGTAAGTGCTTTCTCATGACAGTAACATTTTTCATTGAACCTCTAAGCTTCAATGACTGTTAAATTTCTGGTTTGTGACATTCGCTTTTCAGTTGAAACTGAACTATTTTTATTTTGCAGTGTAATTTTATGTAACTTAATGTAGTTGTAAATTCTGTCCAGAATTCCCACAATGTCCTTTGTGTGGATGCAAATACCACTGTAGCTTTAGATGCACATCATACTGGGATTTCAATTTAAAACAGAACTGTTAAACTGTGTGACTCAGATAAATTCTTCCTTCTAACATGGTTCTTAGATTTTAAAAGACTGAGGTCACTGAGATACCATAGTTTTGACAACATATTTACTGCAGACAAATGTTTTCCTAATATGTACACTGTGACTAAAAAGAACAAGGAGGGATAGATAAAGCTACAAAATATTTGTGACATTAGGCAAGTTGCATAAGGCATCAGATCTTAATTTAGGCTTTGGCACCAAAACAGAAGCAGAGCTCCTGATTCTGTAAACAAATATCTAATGTTTGTACCAGGGAAGCAGAACTGCTATGGAAACAGACCAAACATGGAATTGGTTCTACACATACCAACCAAGCTCAGACCTACTAAAATTAGTGTACAATAATAAAAACCTCCCTCAGCATAAGTCAGGCCTGGAGAGTGACTTATATTAGAAAATTAATCTCCAGCTTTTCTCCTGGACCAATTTTAAATGGCTGGTGGCAGGAAGCCACTGCTTGAATCCTACAGGTTTTTAGGCAGATTGGTCTTGGATGTCATCATTGAAACACAACTATAGTACTAACCTAAAGCCTAAACAGGTAAGCTCCCTTCAAGGTCATAGCCTTCAGGAAGTGAATTCTAGGCAAGGAAGGTATTTCAGATCTTTCCTTTTAAACAGGAACAATCTATAAGTCTTCTGTGGCTCCAGCTGTTCTCTCTGTCATCGACTGCAAACATCTTTGGGCCTCACTCCAATAATTTGTCTTGGATCAGGGGACCTACCCTCTTGTTCTGGGTAGCTACCTTTTATTGTAAGACTTTGAAGGCTAGGTATTTGTTTCCACTTGGCTTGGCATTAAGGTACATCTGTTCAATTTCAGCTCTGCCACCCTACTGCTAGTACTGGCCAGGGCCATAACATATGAGGCTGTGCTCCTTTTCAGCATGTAAATATTACATTGATTTTCCTGCATTTAATAAGGTTCTCAAATGTAATTAAACAAATTCATTAGTAAATTGCAAGATACTTAGTCTCTTGTTGCTGAACATTTAAATTGATATGTTTCTTAACAGGAATCCAAACATTTAGAAATTAGTTTTGCCTTTAAGGGATGAATGTATGGAGATACCAGTGTACAGTTTGAATTCTGGAGGAAATATGATATACTTTTATAGTACTGTATATTTATTTATATAACTATAATGAATTAATTCTTTTCACACTTTGCCCAATTAAAAAACTTCCGGATAACAAAGAAGTGAAATGAACATGTCTTTCCCAATTATAGAAAATTTTAATTTATCAACAGGAAGATCAAGACAAAAATATTTACTGGCTCAGTCAAACATCCAGAATGTAGGCCCTAACTGCTGTGTTTTTTTGAGCTGATGATGTAACTTATCACACTAGCCTTTTGTTATGTCTTCCTTTTTCCTGAACATGGGTTCCTGTCCTTTCTATGATACAGGAGGGAGGATAAAGACTATTAATTATAGGCCAGTCAGCCTGACCTCAGAGGTTGGTAAGATTTTAGGGATAACATTTCAGAGCACTTGGAAATATATGATAAAATACAATGATGTTGGGATGATTTCTTCCCGTTAGAATTTTTTTTAGGAAAGTAGCAAACTGGCTAGATAAAGGACAGTAGATGGATGTTATGCACTTGGATCTTCAGAAGGCCTTCGGCAAGGTACCGCACTCGAGGCTGCTAAATAAGAGCCCATGGTGTTAGCTGTGTCCTTCGAGCTGGACAGGAGAATAACCTACTGGTAGAAGTTAGACAGTGGGGGTAAAAAGAGATCTTTTTCAGGATGGCTGCTGGTGACTGATAGAGATCCACAGTGTTGGAACTGCAACTTTTCATGTTATACTTTAATGATCAGGTCAAAGGAACCAATAGCATTATGGAAAAGTTTGCAGATGATACAAAGTTAGGCGGAGCAACAGGTTCTGTCAAGGAGGTAGGAAGTCTGTGGAGCCACCTTGGTAGGAAGAAAGAAGGTATAGACTATTTTCTAAATGGGAAGAGAATTCAAATATTGGAGGTGCAAAGGGACTTGGGAGACCAAGTTCATAATTTGCTTAAGATTACTTTGCAGGTTGAGCTGGTAAGAAAGAAAGCAAATGTAAGTTTTTGAGCGGACTGGAATATAGAAGCAAAATGCACTGCTGAAGCTTTGTGATGCATCAGTCAAGCCGCATTTGGAATATAGTGAGCAATTTTGGGCACTGTGTCTGAGGAAATAGGTCCTGGCCCTGGAGTAGTCCAGAGGAGGTTCACAGGAATGAAAGGGTTAACATATGAGGAGTATTTGGTATCTCTGGGCATGTACTTGATGGCATTGAGAAGGATAGGGGAATTTTATTGAAGCTTACTGGATAATAAAAGGCTTGCATAGAGTGGATGTAAAGAGAATGGTTCTATTAGCAGGAATGTCCGGGATTTGAGGGCACAGCCTAAGAACAAAGAGATACCTCTTTAAACTGAGGTTAGGGGGAATTTAGAGTTATAGAATACTACAAAAGCAGGAATAGCACAGAACCAGGCTCTTTTACTCATCAAGTCCATGCTGACCTGATCTTATGCCTAGTCCCATCCACCTGCACTCAGAACATATCCTTACAAACCCCTCTCATCCATGTACCTATCCAAATATCACAAGTATTACAGTTCTTCATTCAGAGATAGTAAATATGTGGAATTCATCACCACAGAGGGCAGGGTGGCAGTCATCGGCTGTATTTTTTTATTTAGAGATACAATGGCACCTTTGTACAACACTCCTTCAGTCCACATCTTCTGGATAGATCATGAAACTATATATTTCACTTCTTTTATGTTTGTTTTCCATCTTGGATGTAATTCCATCTTGGATTTGGAAATCGTCTGGGTATTCCAGTGCCCTGCAGTCTCCAGGAGGATTCTGGGAGACAGGTGTGCCAACCTCAACACGGGCAGGCTGCGGATGGGACACAAGCTGATGTTTGACTCCATTTCACCGTTTAAAGCTTTCACTGTGCGCCAATTAAAGTGACGAGGAAAACTGAAGCAGCAAAGTGAGTGTGGAGGGTGAGCACTGAGGATTGCTCTGCTATGCTACCAGAGATGGGAGAACTTGCCGCTGTGCCCGGAGAATGTTGCCCAGGTTTTCTGCATTTTGGATGTGGACTTGGACTATAGATTTTTTTCTCAGTTGTATAGTTTTTTTGTATTGTGAGTTTTTGCCTGATCTTTCTTTTTGTGCGGTGATGGGGATTTGGGGGTTGGTGATCATGCTGCCTTTCTTCTCCTTATTCGTTTCATTGCTACGGGAGAAGAAGAATTTCAGAAATACAAAATACTCTGCAGATGCTGGGATCAAAGCAACACTCACAACACGCTGGAGGAACTCAGCAGGTCGGGCAGCATCTGTGGAAGCGATGAGTCGACGTTTCCATGGATGCTGCCCGACCTGCTGAGTTCCTCCAGCGTGTTGAAGAATTTCAGAGATGTATACTAATGAAATTCTGTACAACATGGTATCAGGTGCTTCTGCCCAACAAGCTCAAGCCACCTAATAACACCCATGTGACCAATTAACCTACTAACCCAGACATTTTTGCTATGTGGCAGGAAATTGGAGGAAACCCACAGGAAGAATGTACAAACTCCTTACAGGCAGCGGCAGAATTAAACCTGGGATGCTAGCACTGTAGTAGTGCCACACTTTACGGCTGCACTACCATATCACTCACGGCCGGGATTGTTAGCTCTTGATTGGTGGGGATATGAAGGGTTACAAGGAGAGGGCAGGAAAATGAGGTTGAATAAAAATCAGCCATATTTGAATGGCAGAGCTGACTCAAAAGGCCAAACAGTTCAATTCTGTTCCTATACCCTATAGTCTTACTTTCCCCATTTGGGTTTCACCCTTTCCCACCCAGCAAGAACAAGGACAGCTTTCTGCTTGCCCTTCCTTTCGCCAACCCTCCACATTGACAAGAGGGTCATCTACATTCAGTATGATTTCATCACTGGACACAACTTTATTTCCGTTCCTCTTTTAGATTGTTGAACAGACCGAACCTCCCACAATTCCATTCTCCTATTGCCCTTCTCCCAGCATTTACCCACACAACCACAGAAAATGCAGCGCTTGCTTTTAACCTTTTCCACTATTCTGGACTCAAACGATGTTTTTACTATGTTGTACTGTCACTGAAATCTATATAGGAAAGCAAGAACGTCGCTGATGTCTCACAAACATAAGAAAATCTCAAGATGCTGTTATTCCAAAGCAACTCACACAAAATGCTGGAGGAACTCAGCAGATCCTGCAGCATCTATGGAAAAGAGTAAACAGTTGACATTTTGGGCAGAGACCCTTCTTCAGGACTGACTTCTCTAGTATCTGTTTACCTTTTTTTGTTATTAATGTGAATTGAATGGAACTTTAGCAACCTCCATTATTGGCATGCTGTTTCCAAGCTGCTTCGGTTTGCTCTGCCCATATAGTCATTTGTGCTTAACTACAAAATGGGAAACTCAATTACTTATAGAAATCTTCACAAACCCCATGATTAGTGCCTCTATTAAAATATTAAAGTACTGAATTTGGAATATGTTGAACAATCAATAATTATGTGGCAAGGTTTCTTCAAATTTAACACAAGGTTATCTAATTGCTATTAACTGTTACTCTTGATCAATCAGCATTGATCCAATGACATATCCTATGCGTATGCCTTGTTTTCTGCTCTAATCTCAAATTGTTCCAGTTAAAAATTTTGCTTCTAACAATTCTTTCATGATGAAAACCCCTATTTTCTTCAATACTCTTCATTCTCTATAAAGTGAGTAATAGAAAAAAATTTCCACACCTTAAGAGAATCTTCTTACATTTCCTTCAATCTATTGACAAAATAAATTTTTAAAAACTTGATACTATATATAATAGACAATTTTCTTTTCCTTTCTAGAATGTAGGTATGTCCCTTTTATTGTCTTTTTTGCATCTCCAAATAATTGGTTATGCTATAGTCATTGCTGGGAGAAGAAATTATGGGCAGTTGTGTTCTTGGATACTCATCCACTAATATGTACAATGACAAATGTAAGATCATTTGGAGCAAAAGTCAAACCCAATTTTAGAGGTGACAAAACTGTAAAACAAAACATCATCATATAAAAATATTGCTAGGATTTTTAAAAATCCATCTGACAATGACGAGTTTAAACAGGTATGTAGGTGATTCATAGAAGGATGTTTTCTACATTTTACAAATTATTTATAATATAGTAATTAATACTGTTTTACTAATCTTTCTTTTAACTTCATATTCTTACGCCTGCCTTCATCGTCATAAAGAGAAAATTATGAGCCTTTGTGTAGTCATGTGGCATACATTTCTGCAATGTTAAGAAGACTATGCATATGATTTTTTGTATCAGAAAATGGAGCTTTTATATAATTAATGAGAGAAAAGCACATTATAGAGAGAGTTGGTAACAGTGGAGATTGAAAAAAATAATGAAAACAATACCAGCACAATTAGCCACACATTGAAAATTTACTTGTTTACATGAGGTAGATTCTGCAGTTGCTCTTGAATATTACACATGTTCACTCTGACATATCCATTTTCTACTTACCATATTCCAGACTAAGAGGGACAAGCAAGAGATCCAATGCTCATAACGATAATGACCAAAGGTAGGCTAATAGTTCTTCATTATTGATTTTATACCTTATACTCAAGGGATGTGTCAGCATACTGCATAATGGGCACACAGACTATTTTGCCTCTATATTTATAGTATATCTCTTGATGTTTTCAATTTAAGTTGACCTTCAAGTTTCTTTCTGTTGCAATTAAGACTGTGTTACTCCAAATACTTAGTTCATTTTTTATGATGTGAATGATGCTTGACGTTGCAAAGGTCTTCATTCAACATTGATATCAATTTCTCTCTGTTTCATAACTTCTTTTCCTTCAAGAAAGTACAAAGAGAAAAATACAATAATTAGGAATAAAAAAAAGGTCAGTATCACCCTGGGTACATGTGCAGCAGACATCTTATGTGAGTCCATTATGGGCAAGTAATTCATATTAATAACTTCCATTATGTTCCCAGCAAAAATTCTATGTGACAGTGCCAACTCGTTCATGATAAAAGACGCCCATGTCCACACACTTGGACCACAATTGAATAGCTACTTGATTGTTTTAACAGTGCCCTCTGTGAAGTTACACTTAGATGATTAAATCGATAACAGCGAGATTCAAGGTTGTTTATTGTCATTCTTCAGTACGAGTGTAAAGAACAAAATGATTGTTACTCCAGATTCAATGCTGTATTAAAAAAACACAATAAACATAAACAACTCAATAATATAAATATAAAATCAATCCTACAAAACACAATGTACAAGTAACTGTTGTTTACATACAAAATACTGGAGGAACTTAGCAGGTCAGGCAGCATCTATGCAAATGAATAAACAGTCGATTTTTGGATGTCTGAACTCGAAACGTGGACTCTTATTCATTTCCATTGATGCTGCCTGATCTGCGGAGTTTCTCCACCATTTAGTGTGTGTTGCTTTGAATTTCCAACATATGCAGACTTCCTCGTGTTATTTGCATAGACTGATAAAGTGACTAGGTGATGACTATGTAGTGGCGGTGGGGTGGGTCAATAGGTGGAGATATTTGTCAGTCTGATGGCCCGGGGAAGTAACTGTTTTTGAGTTTTGTGAAAATCCTGGCATGAATACTGCATAGCCTCCTCCCTTGGTGGGAGTGGGACAAACAGTCCATGAGCAGTATGGTGGGATCCCTCCTGATATTGCTGGCCTTTTTGCGGCAGCTTTCTGTATATGCGTCCTTGATTGCATCTAGGCCTCTATGATTGTACGTGCATTTGAACTTAACATTATTGAAACTTCACTCAGGTTGTTCATGCCACATTTTAATGAGGAAATTCTCTCACAAGGAGTTTACATTGATGAGGCATCTGTTCCAACTGGATATTTAAAACTTACTATTTAAATCTTACTGTACACTTTTTTATTGTTTAATTTCAATAGATAGATGCTTTATTGATCCCAAAGGAAATTACAGCATTACAAGTGCACAGATATAGAAATATTAGGAGAGAAGTAGAAAAAAAACATAAGTTACCACAAACAGTCTCACAGGAGGGGGCCATCACTTACCCAGCTATAGATTGACTCATTATAGAGCCTAATGGCGAGAGTAAGATTGACCTCATTTAGCGCTCTTTGAAGCAGCACAGTTGTCTTAGGCTACGTCCACACTACGCTGGATAGTTTTGAAAACGCCGGTTTCGAGTGAAAACGACAGGCGTCCACACTAAGCGTTTTTCAAAATATCTCCGTCCACATTAGGGGGATATTTGGGTGAATCTCCTCCTACTGGGCATGCGCAGGACACAAAGAAAACGAGCGAAGAGGAAATGATATACTTCGTGCGCGTTTGTCCAGTTACAGAGTAGAAAAACTTAAAAGCAATTGCTCTTGGCTCTCGCACAGGAGGACTTAAAACTTAAAAAAAATACTGCAGCGTATGGAGGCAACCGACAGGGAGTTCACGGACAGTATGACCCAGCTGACGACGAACATTGAAAAACTAACTCTGTTACATTAATAAAGCACCTTGTTAAATATATAAAACGTCTGCATCAGCGTTATCTTGTGTTTCCATACAATGTTACTTTAGGCTGTTACACATCTATTGTCAGAGAAGTACTTACATAAATAGGTAAACCACCTTCATACAAGCAAGGACAGAAAACAGGGCGAAGTGAGTATACTTATTTATTCAGTAAGCTATGGGTCAACTGGCTTCAGTCTCGTCCGTCTGTTCTGAAATTGTTAGGTGGTAGCGTTCAAGAAAACAACGAACATCTGTTCCAGCACGTCACGATAGCGTTTTTAAATAGTCAAAAAAACTCACTTTACAATTTAACTCTTACGCCGTTCACACCAACTGCGTGTTATAACAGCTTGCGCAGTACCAAGCAGAAGCAGAAAAAAGCATTGTTGTTGTGGTGTTGTCATGACAACGTTTTATAATCCCTCCGGTTACCCCGTACACACTACGCCAGATATTAAGCGTTTTCAGATTTATTCACTCTGGAGAGTGTTTTCGAAAATCTCCGTTTTCGGGGGCTGAAAACGCCAGCTCAGTGTGGACGGGAGGGCAAAACGAAGAGAAAAAGCTTCGTTTTCAAAATTATCCAGCGTAGTGTGGACGTTCCCTAAGTCTATTACTAAAAGTGTTCCTCTGTCAGCCAAGGTGGCATGTAGAGGGTGAGAAACATTGTCCAGACTTGCCAGGGTTTTCTGTGGGGTCCTTTGTTCTACCACAGCCTTCAGAGCATCCAGTTTGACTCCTATAACAGAGCCAGCCTTTCTAATTAGTTTATTGAGCCTATTGGCATCCTCTGTGGCCTGCCAGTCAGGTAGTCCATTATCTAGGATACAATGGAAGTGCCAGTCTGCACTGAACGGAGCTTTCCCCCCAGCAATGAGGGCTGTTAGTATTAAAGGCACTTGAGGAATCAGTAAACATGATCCTCACAGTGCTGCCCTGCTAACCAGGTAGATGACTGCATCATCAACTCCAATGTGTTCCTGATAGGCAAACTGATATTCAATAGTTGAATAGTACCACTTAATATCAGAGAAATATTTGCACAATGCTTCAGTCTGCACTGGCAGCAGCACTGGCATAGAACCCCTGAAGGTATGCTCGACTTCTGAGCTGCGTCCTTGGGATTTCTTAAAGCGGCCGGTTGTGAGTCCCTGGGAACGGGTCTCACCACTACAAAGAACTGAGTGTAACTCCAGGTCAGGGTCTCCAACAGAACCCCATCCACGCTAAAAGGTAAACAGAGGGACATCAAAGGTAGAAATTAAGCTGCTTCCACAGATGAGCTTGAAGGAGTCGCTGTTAAGCACCATCACTATTTTACCTCAAAGTAACTTGTATTTTAGGGCAATCTGAAGAACTTGCAAATTGGGAAGACCCTTGTTTTTTTCATTCCAGAATAATCCTTAATCACTATCTTGCATGTACTCACTGTGACTCCCAAACTGACCATATTGAGCTATATATGCAATATGTAGTTATTCCATGAATGTGGGTAAAACCCTTATGTTTTATATACATACACACACACATCAGTGCAGTAATATACATTATTTAAATTTACTAAAGTTTTAAATTATTTGGCTTTTGGTTTAACATTTACAAAGTTAATTCACAAAGTGAATTAATAAATCACTGCTAAAAATTTGTTTGAGATAATCAACTATGAAATCTGCTAAGTAGGTTAACAGCCAACTGTAGAGTATTAATCTCATTAACAGGGATAAAGCAAGGAAGTATAATGACAGATCATGTACACTATAATTATAACCTCAATCTGCAAAAAAAAACAGTGAATGTGAAGCAAAATCCTCTCAGAAAATAGAAGTATTAGTTTTTTGGCTGATGTTTATCACCATTACTTAAAACTTGTAGTAGTTTTAATAAATTATTTGCTTATTACATTTCAACTAGTCAGTCTGCTGGACGTAATTTTACATGCTGGTCCAGTGCAGGCACAGCAAGACTATTTATTTCAGTTGTGAGTTACAGCTACATGTATAATTTTATTTAGAGATACAGCATGTTAACAAGCCCTTTCAGCCCAACGAGACTGTGCTGTACACTTATACCCATGTGACCAATTTGCCTAGTAACCTGCAAGGAAGACTAAGCCTGCATTGCTCCCTCTTACTATTGATGGTTAGGATGTGCATGTGGTGAGGACCTACAAGTACCTGGGGGTGAACCTGGATGATAGACTTGAGTGGAGCACCAACACAGAGGCTGTGTACAAGAAGGGCCAGAGACGCCTCGACTTCCTGAGGAGACTGAGCTCCTTTGGAGTATACAGGTCTCTGCTTCACATCTTCCACCAGTCTGTTGTCGTCAGTACAATCTTCTATGCGGTGGTGTGATGGGACAATGACATCAACACAGGTGATGCCAACAGGTTCAATAAATTGATTAGAAAGGCTGGCTCTGTTGTAGGAGTCAAACTGAACACAGTGGAGGCTATGGTAGAACAAAGGACCCTACGGAAAATCCTGGGAATTCTGGACAACCTTTCTCACCCTCTGCATGCTATCTTGGCTGAACGGAGGAGCACTTTTAGCAATAGACTAAGACAACTGCACTGCTTCAAAGGGCGCTAAATGAGGTCATTCTTACCCACAGCCATTAGGCTTTATAATGAGTCACCCTATAGCCAAGGAAGTGATGACCTCCTCCTGTTAAGACTGTTGGAGGTGGTAACTTATTTTTTATTCTTTCTACTTCTCTTCTAATATTTATACCTGCGCACTTGTAATGCTACTGTGACACTAATTTCCTTTGGGATCAATAAAGTATCTAACAGTCTATACATCTATCTATCTAATCTGTACTTTGGAATATGGGTGGAAACCAGAGAACCTGGAGGAAATCCACAGAGTCACGGGGAGAACATGCATTCTCCTTACAAGCAGCTGCCCAATTGAACCCGATTTCGGGCGTTGTAATAACATTACGCCAACTACTCGTGACCATACCAGCCCTGAAGCTGCACTAATTTTTGAGAATTAATAACTTTCATGTTTTCAGTTATTTGAATGGTTTGTTTTCTTATCACTAGCTATTTTTGAAAATGCTAATGATTTTAGTTGATTAATTAATTTTCACAAATGTTTTTGAATGTTTAGGGAATTCATAGTTTTTAACTGCTTGTACAAGATTACTTCAATACCTTGTATTAATTTGACAGTATTAGGATGAGAGTTACTACTGAACATCCATAAAAAAGGTAATTGGTGGCAACTCGAACAATCTTGAGTGAAATAAGCTTGGATAGTTTTATTTTGGTCGTTACTTATACACTCCATGATCCACAGAACACAGACAATAAAGCAGTCAATGATTTTATAATTTCACTCGCAGAGTAAATGCTGATGTGGAGATTTGAAAGTCTGGTTGATACACGGGTAATACTCATTTGGGGTTGAAATTTGGTGAAAATGTAGTACAGGTGTCCCCTGCTTTTCGAACGTTCGCTTTACAAAACCTCACTGTTACGAAAGACCTACATTAGTACCCTGTTTTCGCTTTGAGAAGGTGTTTGGACTGTTACGACAAAAAACAGCGCGTGATAAAAGGCAGCACGCGCCCCAAGCAGCCACTCTCCCCTGGATTCGGAACGGCATTGCTTAAACACGTTGCATTGAGCAGCCATTAGCAAGATGAGTTCTAAGGTGTTGGAAAAGCCTGAAAGAGTAAGGGTGTTACACTTAGCGTAAAACTAGACATAATTAAGCGTTTCGATCATGGTGAACAAAGAAAGGACAAAGTGAGTTTGGCTTGTGGAAGCTAACGAAGATGATGTTGAAGAGGTTTTGGCATCCTATGACCAAGAACTGATAGATAAAGAGCTGAAGCAATTGGAAGAGGAAAGGATAACAATCGAAACCGAATGCAGTAGCGAAAGTGAAGCAACTGTGTGAGATTTTCACTGCAATGATAAAGTACGACTTTAATTTTGAAAGGGTACGTAGGTTTAGGGGATAGTGGCAGGATGGTTTGAGTGCTTACAAAGAACTGTATGATATAAAAAATGCGCGAGACTCAGCAGTCAAGCAAGCCTTCCACATCAGCCACAGCAGACGACAAACCTCGAACTTCGACATCGAGGCAAGCAGTCATAGGAGAAGATGAGTTGCCTGCCCTGATGGACGATGACATGACACCCCCGTGTCCCACCACCCCAACCCCTGGGGCCTGGACAGATACTGTCCTGACTGATGTGTCCTGACGAAGGGTTCCGGCCCGAAACGTCGACTGATCATTTCCACGGATGCTGCCTGACCTGCTGAGTTCCTCCAGTGTGTTGTGAGTGTTGCCAATATTTTGGAATGCATCCCAAGTATTTCCATATCAATTTCAAGTTCAAGTTTAATTGTCGTTCAACCATACACACGTATCTGCCAAATAAAATACCATTCCTCCGGGGCCAAGGTACAAACACAGTACATACAGTCACTCTTACTGTGTAGCTTGGTGGTAGTTTATACATCATGTTGGCCATTCATTTAGAACAAACAAAAATGCAGATGACAAGGAGAGAAAAATTACAGAATGAAGACTGTGGGTGTACGTATATTTATCTCGAGTAAGGGCAATTGAGCATTGGGTGAGAATGAAGGATGAGACCTTGGGTGATGTTGGGTGATCCAGATTAAAATTCATTAACAGCTGACTAGGAATCATGTAAAAATCAGCATTATGGTTAACCCATGATTGAAGGTTAATGGGTCATAGGCTTTCTCATTTAGAAAGAAAGTTTCCAGGTGCTCGGATGCCTTGATGGAAAGTAATGCTTTGGCAAACATGGCAACTACTGGAGTCAGCTATGTACTGCAGATTAGATGTGCAGTAATAGCAAAGTCAAAGGATTAATGACTTCAATTCCCACCAGTAAACAAGACCATTAGCTGCAGCAGGCATCAAGCTGGATATTAGGAAATGATTCAGTTCAGGAAACATAAGAGACTTCAAATGCTGGAATATGTAGCAAAATAATGATGGAGGAACTCATCAGGTCAAGCAACATCTGTGGTGGCAAAGGGATAGTCAGTGTTTTAAGGTGAGATCCTGCATCAGCACTGAGAGTGTAGAAGGCAGGTAGCCAATATAAGGAGGTGTGAGGGAGGGTTGAGGCAGAGGCGAGCAGGCAATGGTGGAATCAGGTGAGACAATGGAGAGATGGAGCCAGGTGGGCAATAGATGGTGGCTGGTGGATGATAGGCAGAAAAGAAAAAGGGACAGATGGAGTCAAGCAGGGAGAACAGAAGGGAGAAGTTAGAGACAGCAGCTGGTTGGTGATAAGTGGAGCCAAGGGGCTGCAGAGGCTGAACTCTGAAGGTAATGAGTCGAGCCAAGTAAAGATGACATGCAGATTGGAAAGGGAGAACCATAATTTGTAGTGTATGGGTGTAAGACACACTGGAATGAGGTGAGAGAAGGGAATTAAACTGGGTGAAGGTGTGGGGAGGGGGAAGGTGGGGAGAAAATGGAAATCAAAAAGAAAGAGAGGAACACAAGGAGTGTGGCTTGCCTTAAGTTGGAGAAGTCTTGTACACTGTCTAGGTCGACATGGGGTTGTTCTTCTAGCTTGTGTTTGACTTCGCCCTGGCACTGATGAGGGCTGAGGAATAACAGGCCGGTGTGTGTTGTGGTTCAGGAAAATCTTCAGGGGTAACTGCAACCTCCTAAAGCACTGTTTGTTAGATAAATCCCCCAAAAATTGTATAGCATATCAACAGAATTTTTTTTAGAATAGATTATGAGGATACTCAGTCCTCATTTATTGTCATTTAGAAATGCATGCATTAAAAAATGATACAATGTTCCTCCAGTATGATATCACAGAAACACAAGACAGCCCAAGACTAAAACTGACAAAAACCACGTAATTATAACATATAGTTACAATAGTGCAAAGCAATACCGTAATTTGATAAGAGCAGACCATGGGCACAGTAAAAAATAAGTCTCAAAGTCCCGATAGCCCCAACATCTCACGCAGACGGTGGAAGGGAGAAACTCTCCCTGCCATGAGCTTCCAGTGCCGCAAACTTGCTGATGCAGCGTCCTGGAAGCACCCGACCACAGTCTGACTCTGAGTCTGTCCGTAAACTTCGAGCCTCCGACCAGCCATCCGACACTGAGCACCATCTCTGCAGAGTGCTTCGACTCTGCCCCGGCTGCCAAGCAACAGGTAAAGCCGAGGATTCGGGGCCTTCCTCTCCAGAGATTTCGGATCACACAGTAGCAGCGGCAGCGAGACAGGCATTTCAGAAGTTTCACCAGATGTTCCTCCGTGCTCTCGCGTCTGCCTCCATCAAATCAGAATTGTGCATGGCCTCCTTCTTGACAGATACGTGCCATCTTCTCCTCCCGCCGCATTGGGTAACGTTTCCACTCAGCTGTTGGTTCCTAAAAGGCCCAACCATCACTCCATGAGGCTGTGTCTCCTCCTTATGTTTGGTCCTTTCCCCATCTATCTACCGTATAGGTGACAACAATGGCACAACAACATAGCATACGATAGATTGGGCTAAGTGATTCCATAAACAAGTCAGCAACAAAAGATTCACTTACCTGCCAATAACTTGCTCACTGATGCCCAGCATTGGGATGTACAAGGATCATGCGCCTCCAAGCCTCCTCCAGAGGTAATATGAAAATGAGTGAAGTAAATCTCAAGACAACATTTGAGTGAGTCTGGCATTAAGGAATGCTGGTAAAATATAAGTCAGTAAGTATCAAAAGAATACTCTTATGGTTGGAACCGTACATCACACGAAGAAAGATGGCTGTGATATTTGGAGGTCATTCTTTCTTGCTTCAGTCATCACTGTAGGAATTCCTTAAGGTAGTATTTTGGGCTCAACCATCTTCAGCTGCTGCATTAATGATCTTTTATTATAAGATCTGAAGTGGGATTGTTCACTGATGATTTCACTATATTTATTTCCATTTGCATCTCGTCAGCAAAAGTAACAGTTTATACCCTCATGCATCAAGTACATAAGAACATAAGAAATAGGAGCAGGAGTTGGCCATTCGGCCCATTGAACCTGCTCCGCCATTCAATAAGATCATGGTTGATCTGGCCATGGACTCATCTCCACCTATCTGCCTTTTCCCCATAACCCTTAATTCCCCTACTATGCACATATCTATCTAACCTCATCTTAAATATTTTTACTGAGGTAGCCTCCACTGCTTCATTGGGCAGAGAATTACACAGACCCACCACTCTCCGGGAAAAGCAGTTCCTCCTCATCTCCAACCCAAATCTACTCCCCCAAATCTTGAGGCTATGTGCCTTAGTTCTAGTCTCACCTACCAGTGGAAACAACTTTCCTGCCTCTATCTTATCTAGCCCTTTCATATTTTTATATGTTTCTATAAGATCACCTCTCATTCTTCTGAATTCCAGCGAGTACAGTCCCAGGTGACTCAATCTCTCCTGATAGTCTAACCCCCTCATCTCTGGAATCAACCTGATCAACCTCCTCTGCACCGTCTCCAAAGCCAGTATTTCCTTCTTCAGGTAAGGAGACCAGAACTGCACGCAGTACTCCAGGTGCAGCCTCAGCAGTATCCTGTACAGTTGCAGAATAACCTCCCTGCTCTTAAATTAAATCACTCTAGCAATGAAGGGCAACATTCCAATTGCCTGCTGCATTTGCAACCAACCTTTTGTGATTCATGCACAAGCACTTGCAATTCCCTCTGCACAGCAGCATGCTGCAATTTTTTTTACGATTTAAATAATAATCAGCTTTCATTTTTCCTTCCAAAGTGGATGACCTCACATTTAGCAGCATTGTACTCCATCTGCTAGACCCTTGCCCACCCACTTAACCTATCTATATCTCTCTGCAGACTCTCCATATCTTCTGCACAATTTGCTTTTCCACTCAATTTAGTATCATCAGCAAACATAGATACATTACATTAGGTCCCCTCTTCCAATTCGTTAATGTATATTGTGAACAATTGCGGGCCCAGCACAACCCCTACTGCACACCACTCACCACTGATTGTCAACCAGAGTAACACCCATGTATCCCAACTCTGCTTTCTATTAGTTAACCAATCCTCTATCCATGCTAATACATCAACCTAACTCTAAGCATCCTTATATTATGGGTAAATCTTTTATGCAGCACCTTATTGAATGCCTTCTGAAAATCCAAGTAAATAATATTTATCTGTTCCCCTCCATCCACTTCACTCAAAGAACTCCAGTAAACTTGTCAAACAAGACCTGCCTTTGTTGAATCCATGTTGCATCTGCTTGATGGACCCATTTCGTTCCAGATGCCTTGCTATTTCTTGTTTAATGATAGCTTCAAGCATTTTCCCAAATACAGATGTTAAATTAACTGGTTTATAGTTACCTCCCTTCTGCCTACATCCTTTTTTTA
This sequence comes from Mobula birostris, assembly GCF_030028105.1. Lineage (NCBI taxonomy): Eukaryota > Metazoa > Chordata > Chondrichthyes > Myliobatiformes > Myliobatidae > Mobula > Mobula birostris. The sequence continues at coordinate 38,034,696 of NC_092386.1, read as the reverse complement.
AACAGTGGCAAGACATTTACTGTCTTCCAATCTGCCAGGACTTGTCCAGAGAATTTTGGTAAATTATCACCAAAGCCTCTCCTGTAACTTGTGTCATTTATTTCAGTACACTAGAATTAATTCCATCAGGAACAGGGGACTTATCAATCTTCAGGCCCATAAGTTTGCTCAGCACTACCTCTTTAGTGATAGCTATTGTATTGCGGTCCTTACTTTCCATTGCATCCATAACATCTCTCTTTGACATGTTAGATGTGTCCTCCACCATGAAGACTGACACAAAATAGTCATTCAAAGCCTCGGCCATTTCCTCATTACCCAATACCAATTCCCCCTTCTCGTACCCCGAGGGACCTACGTTTATCTTAGTCACTCTTTTCCACTTTATTATAAAAACTTTTACTATCCGTTTTTATATTTTGTGTTTATTTATTTTCATAATCTAGCTTCCCTTTCTTTATTGCTCGCTTAGTGGTTCTTCGTTGCTTTTTAAAGTTTTCCCAATCTTCCAGTTTCCCACTACTCTTGGCGACTTAGTATGCACAAACCTTTAGTTTGATGCCTTCTTTTATTTCCTTAGTTATCCAAGGCTGGATCTCCCCACCCTTACAATCTTTGCTTTTAACTTGGATATACATTTGTTGTTGAACACCATGAAAAACCTTTTTGATAGTCTTCCACTGTTCCTCACTGTCCTACCATAGAGCCTGTGCTCCCAGTCTGCATTAGCCAAATCCTTCCTCATCCCATTGTAGGCTCCATTGTTTAGGCATAATACACTGGATTTAGATTGTTGCACCCTCCATTTGTGTGAGAAACTCAATCATACTGTGATCACTCTTTCCAAGAAGATCTCTAACTACAAGATCACTAATTTTATCTGTCTCACTGCACAGTACCAGATTTAAAACAGCATGTTCCCTTTAGATTCAGTAAGATGCTGTTCAAGAAAGCCATCACAGATGCATTCTATGAAGTTCTCCTCAAGACTGCCTTGACCAACCTAATTCACCCAATCTATGTACAAGTTAAAGTCCCCCATGATAACTGCTGTTCCATTCTTACATGCCTCAAGATATTTGTTTATTGCTTGTGAATAATATTATTATTCAGTGGCCGATAGACAACTCCCACCAGTGATTTTTTCCCTTCATTATTCTTAACCTCTACCCAAATGGATTTAACATTCTGCTCCTTAGATCTTATATTATCTCTTACTATCACCCTGATCTCAACTTTAACTAACATCGCTACCCCACCTCCTTACCTTCCTGTCTATCCTTCTGTATTACCTGATATCCTTAGAGATTTAATTCCCAAGCCTCTCCATCCTGCAACCACGTCTCCATAGTGGCCACTAAATCATACCCCTTTGTATTGATTCGTGCCACAAGTTCACCTACCTTGTTTCAAATACTACAGACATTCAAATAAAGTGCCCTTACACTCATTGTGCTTTTAAAATCTAGTAATCTTTTTATCTTTTACAGTTGACTTCTCTTCACTCCATTCATACTTTTCTGTTTTTTATCTTTTATCCTTATCTTTATCCACAGTTTTCATTTTTACTTTATCCATACTTCTCCAATCTGTTGAACCTACCCCCCTACTATTTAGGTTAAAGCCCTATCCACAGCCCTAGTTATACGATTCAATAGGATCCAGATCCCTTCATGGTTCAAGTGGAGCCTGTGCCATCGATACAGCTCACTCTGTCCCCAATACTGGTGCCAATTTCCCATGAATTCAAACCCACTTCTCCCACACAAATCTTTAAACCATGCCTTTAACTCTCTAATCTTCTTGACCCTATGCCAATTTGCACGTGGCTCAGTTAGTAATCTCGAGATTATCACCTTTTTGGTTCTGCTTTTTAACTTAGTCCCTAGCTGCTCAAACACCCTCTGCAAAACTTCTTTCCTCATTCTATCTACGTTGTTGATACCCACATAGATCATGACAATTAGATCTTTCCCCTCCCACTGTAAATTGCTCTGCAGGTCAGATAAGATGTCCTGAACCCGGGCATCAGGCAGGCAACATAGCCTTCGGGACGCTCTATCCTCGTGACAGAGAACTCTGTCTATTCCCCTGACTATACTATCCCTAAATTACCACTACATTTCTCTTCTCTCCCCCCCTCTTGAATGGCTCCCTGAACTACAGTGCCTCAGTTAGGTTGCTCATCCTTCCTACAGCCCCCACTCTCATCCACACAGGGAGCAAAAACCTCAGACCTGTTGGACAAGCTCAAGGGCTGAGGCTCCTCCAGCACTGCCTCGTGAATCCCACTACCTCGCAGTCACACCTTCTTGTCCCTACCACAGACCGAATTTGAGGCAGCTAATCTAATGGGTGTGACTACCCTCTGAAACAGAGAATCCAGGTAACTCTCCCCCTCCCTGATGTACCACAGTACTTGAAACTTAGATTCCAGGTCATCAACTTTGAGCCCGAGTTCCTCGAGCAGCCAACACTTGCTGCAGATGTGGTCACCAGGAACCGCAATGGGGTCCACCAACTCCCATATCATGCACGAGTACTAGTCAAAACTTGGCATGGACTGATTCATGTGAAGTACGATTCATATCATTACAGTGCTCGGAAATAAAGATTTGTAATAAGAGAAATTCTAAACCTACCCTTAATATTCAATGGCATTATCATCGCTATGTACACCACTATCAACTTCCTGTGGCATCATCATTGATCAGTACGTCATCTGGGCCATTATATAAATACTATGCCTATAATAATGGGGCAGAAATTGTCACCTCCTGACACTCCAAAGGTTTTCCACTATCTGGATGTATCAGCGATATATAATCATAAAGTTGTAAAGCACAGAAATAAAAGCATCTTTGTAAACTAATCACACTTATCCACATAAAATATCATGGAATACTCTACACTTGTCAGGATTAGTGTAGCTCCAGTACTCTCAAGAAATGAAGCCTTCCAGGACAAAGCAGCCTGCTTAGTTGGTATCCCATCTACCACAGTAAATGTTCACTACTTCCACCACGACTCGAATAACCTGCAACATCTCCCGCAAGGGCGGGAGGAGAAGATGGCGGCGCAACGCAGTGCGTGTAGCTCTCCAGTGAAATGATATCGTGTTTGTAAGTAGGACGCCATGCACAATTCTGATTTGATGGAGGCAGATGTGAGAAGGCACAGAGGAACATCTGGAGAAATTTCTGAAATACCCGGTTCGCTGCCGCTGCTACTGTGCGATCGAGAATCTCCGGAGGGAAGGCCCCAAAATCCCCAGCTTTGCCTGCTGCTGGCGACCAAGGCTGAGGTCGAAGCGTTCGGCAGAGATGGTGCTCGGTACTCGTGTCGGAGGGCTGATCGGAGATCGAAGTTTTTGGACGACTCGGAGTCGGACTGTGGTTGGGCATGGGAGGGAGAGTTTTCTTCCTTCTCCTGTCTGTGTGAGATGTGGGACTCTCGAGAGACCTTGAACTTTTTTACTATGCCATGGCCTGTTCTTCATCAAGTTATGGTATTGTTGCACTGTTGTAACTATATGTTATAATTATGCGGTTTTTGTTAAAGCTTTTCAGTCTTGGTCTGCCTTGTGTTTCTGTGATATCACACCAGAGGAATATTGTATCATTTTTTAATGCATGCATTACTAAGTGACAATAAAAGAGGACTGCGTGTCCTCATAATCTAATCTAATCTAAGCAGGACAAACGTTTAAATAAACTGAAACACAACTACCTTTCTGTTTCCATCTAAATTGCACACTGACTTGATTTGGAAACATACGATTGGCCCTCTGTTGCACCTGGGCTGAAATTCTGGAACTCCCGAGCCACTGTGAGAATATTTTCACGAGAGGAACTGCTGTAATTGCAAAATGATCTGTCACCACCATCTTCTGAAGGGCAGTGAGGGACAGACAATATATGCTGCCTTTGCCAGTGATCCACACATCTCCAAAAATGTATTAAAATTATGCAAAGTGGTGGAACATTAAAGAAGCAACATTAGGAAGAGATTCTAAGATCATTTCCCTTATAGAGGTGGAGCCCAGCACTTAGGTGTTAAACACATGAAACAACCTTCAGCCATATAGGCAATTTGCATCATCCATCTTGGTTTCCTCCTCTCATCCCCACTTGCAATGAAGATGGCCTTCCGTTACTTTAGTTGACTTCATATGATAGGTATTTGAGCATATCCAGACAACTCTATCCATGCTATATTTATTTCTCACTTTTCCTATCTGCGTTTTGTAATCCTGAAAAATGGAAAGGGCGGCACATTTCCCGTTATTCTACACAGAGGATAAATCTTAAAAAGTGAGATTTAGAAATTAATGGGAACATTTGTTTAAATGATCAAGGATCCATGTAGCTGTTAGGCATAGAAAGGCAGAAGATAGAGCACTCCTATCCCTTATCACCTGTGCTGTTCAGTCATTTAAGGCAGATTTTTTGGATGCCTATGTTGTTTGGTAATGAAATTAATGGCCTCTTAATTCTGTTTTTATTGTTGATCTCAATGGTGTCATAAAGAACTGTTAAACCACGTTCACCACACATTCAAACATTTCTTTAAAACAGCAGAGGTGCACTAAGTGGATTGATATCTCAGTCATAGATTGTATGTGCCTGACTGACTAGCCACTCATTCTGAACTAGGCCATTCAAAAACTTGATTTCACACATTAACTCAAAATAAAGCCAACCAGGAAATGTTGCTGTTTTAAACATTTTCAGGTATTGAAGGTAGGAGGATTAATAGATGCTTGAAGGAGTGCAACAACACAGATCCTCCCTAGCTTACAAATTAGTTTTAATTTCTCTTTTTGCACTACTTAATTTAACAATTTAATATACATATAGATGCTTATTGTAATTCTGATTTTTTTTCTCTATATTTATCAGGTATTGTACTGCTGCTGCAAAGTTAACATACATATGTTGGTGAAATTAAACCTGATTCTAATTCTAACTTACATTCTAACCTGTATGTATGAGCGAATGTTTGAAAAACAGTCAGGATGGATTTGCTGGTTGTTGTGTCGCAAAAGGTAACTGTTCTTGACACTAGCCAGAATTTTCTCAGGTTGAATTTAAGAGCAATATATTCTAGTTACATAGTAACATCCATTTTGTAAATTCAGTCTGGACATATACTGACTGTATATGGCCAGCAGGAGGATCCTTTTTAAAGCTATCAGTAGTATTTCTAACCTTACCCACAATGAAGCTTTTAAAATGATATCATTATTGGCCCAATACAGGCTCACCTAAAGTTGATAATATCATCTTTATTTTTAAGAATGAGATCTAAAATGCCTCTCCCAACTATCTATCCATATGGGACAACTCCTGCTGTCTGGGAACTCATTTTGCAGCCGCACTTGTGACTTGTGAACAGGTTAAGTTATGAGCAGTTTTCAGGAATGGTACCCTGCCATAACCTGGGGAGAATCTGCATCTGGAAGTTCAAAATACATCTCATAATGTCTAAAAACTGATTTTCAAGTCACAGTGGTGGTTAGTCACTGTGTAATTCAATTGCTACTTCTCTCAGTGATAATCAGAATTCATTGCTCAAATTGGGTTGCACTGCAAATGTTTATGGAAGGCCATTTTCATTCACAATTCTCAATAATGATAAAGTCATGTAAAGAATATGCTCTAAAAGGAAGCTATAGCCTCTTATGTTTCTCTTCATGTAATTAGAGTATATAATGTTAATATATTGATTGGATCTGATTTTTATGTACATGCTGTACTTACTTGATTGAGAAATCATAGCTGCCTGCCAATTCCTGATAGGTGCATTGTGCAAAGCTTCCTGCCAGCAGGACGCACTTAGAATATCAGTATTGCAGATATATCTTAGCTTGACACCAATTACTCAATCCATAAATAACTATTGGTATTGGGGCTAGCCTGGATATATCAGACTGATGGTTGAGTGTATACATGATTTTGGGCAATATGGTGGGTACTCACTACAGTCACCAATAACCAATGCTTCCTTAGTTACAAAGTAAGCAGTTAGCCCTGTTAAAACATGGAAAGGTGGAAGCAGGAGTAGGTCACCCGGTGCTTTTCCTTGCACTGTCTATTCTAAATCATCCCGATTGAACCTTCAGCTGTACAAGCACATATCCCAAGATTCCCTTAACATCCCCAAACCATCTGTTTTGAATATATTCATTGGCTTTGCCTCTATGACCTCCTTGAATGTAAATTTCCCCAAATTTCTGCTTACTTCAGTCCAAAATGCTCAAGTCTTTATTTTGATACTGTCACCCCTGACTTTAGAGATCCAAAATTGAGAAAAGTCAATCTTATATCTACTCTGCCAGGACCATTAAAAACATCCCATAACATTAAAGCATTTAAAGTTAAGTTGAAGTTGTACAAGATATTGGTGGAGCCAATTTTGGAGTATCATGTGCTGTTTGGGTCACCTACCTACAGGAAAGATATCAATAAGATTAAAGAAGTAAAGAAAATTGAGGACCTTCGTTACAGGGAAAGGAAGAATAGGTTTGTGCTTTATTCCCCAGAGCACAGGAGAACGAGGAAAGATTTGATAGAGGTTTACGTAGGTTTGTACTTTATTCCCCGGAGCACAGGAGAACGAGGAGAGATTTGATAGAGGCATACACAGTTATGAGGGGTATATGCAATCAGGCTTTTTCCGCTGATGTTGGGTGAAATTAGACCTAAGGATCAGAGGTTAAGGGTGAAAGGTGAAATGTTTAAGGGGAACATAAGGGGCAACTTCTTTACTCAGAGGGTGGTGAGAGTGTGGAACAAGCTGCCAGTGGAAGTGGTGACTGTGGGTTCAGTTTCAACATTTTGGTAAGTATGTGGATGGGAGGGATATAGAGGAGCATGGTCCAGATTCAGGTCAAAGTCATCAGGTAGAACAATAGTTCAGCATGGACTAGATGGGCCAAAGGTCTGTTGCTGTGCTGTAATGCTCTGTGACTCTAATGAAATGACCCCCACTCTTCTACATTACAGAGTGTGTGGACCCTATCTACTTCATCTCTCTTCAACACACGAGTGCCCATCCAGGAATCAATCTTGTGAACCTTCACAGCATTCCCTCAGTAGCTAGTAAACTTTTCTTTGATGAGTACAATCAGATCTGTGCACAATATTCCATGGCAGTTCATAACTACACTCAAGATTCATGGTTCATTTATTATCAAAGAATGCATAACTTATCCAACCTTGAGAGTTGGTTGCTCACAGGTAGCCACAAAGCAAGAAATGCAAAATAACCCAATTAAAGAAAAAAAGAATAAAAATAAATATTAAAGACCAACACTTGATGCGCAAGAGAAAGAAAACAAATATCATGCAAACAATTGAAGCGAACAACAGCATTCTGAACTAAAAAAAAGACCTCAGTTCTGATCCCCAGAACAGCCTGGAGTAGGCCCAAAGCCTTACTTATCAGCTTATTATATTCGCGGGTACAGAGCACAGCAGCCGGGGCAGTCTTCACAGCCTCAGTGCCGTGAAAATAACCATCGCGGAGAATGAGTGAAATCGGCTCTTGTCCCAAGTGACACCCTGTCTTTTCAGTTTATCTAGGCTGGCTTTTAAACTCACCCTACAAAAAACAGTGAAAGGCTCTGTGCTCTGGAGAGAGGAGTGAAGATCACAGAGAACGAGTGAAATTGAGACTCACTTGATGATGCACCATCAATAACTCCAAAGACTGGAAGTAGAGTAAATACTGAAAGGCTTTTATTAGCAGTAAAATGTGACCTCCACCATGCTGAGTATCTGCCCCTGGACTGAGAGACTGAGAGGAGGAGCAATGGCACAATCGCCTTTATTCAGGGGTCTGTGGGAGGAGCCACAGAAGCAGTCAGCAGAGGGGCATGTCCAGACAGGTAACCCAGTTACAACATTATATATATATATATATGGTTTACCACACCTGATCTGGGCTGGCATTTAAATTGTCTAAGCAGCAAATCATGCCTTGCATTAGGACTCAGGCACCGCTGCTGCGAAAGACTCTGGGCCTAGAACACATCGCCCAGCGACTCGCTCCGAGCCCTGATTTCATCGCCCAGACCGAAGCCACTCTCAAACTCCTCAATTCAGCTTGGTGCATAGAGCAATCCAGCCTCACACCCGGGCTAGTTGAGCGAGCATTGGAACTTCTCTGCCTGTGCCCCAACTCCTCCTTTCAGCACCCAGAGTGATTCAGCTTCGCTCTCAGGGCATCGGAACTACATCTGCAATGATTCTGCAACATACCACCTCGGCTCACCCTGTGAATTCACCTTGCCATCATTCGACCCTTCAATGTTTGCAGCAATAATTTAACACAATTTACCTGAGAAAAGGTATTTTTGCTGATGTTTTTAGTTAGATTTCTTAGCTTTTTGACCACAGAGGTATTCAGTAGCATCATCTTAACCAGAAGATTACATTAGGACTTATTTACTCATTTGCCAAGATCCACATCCATTAAAATCCAATGTTCCGTTTGCTTTTGTAATTGATCATTGTACCTGCATGTGAAAAGATATCCAGATCCCTCTGAACACCAACACACTTCAAATGAAAAATATTCTGCTTTTCTGTTTTGTTTCAAACCAGAGATGGGCAATTTCACTTTTTTTCCTAATTGATGTTTCTTTGGCATGTTCTAGGTCATTCCTCTTGAAATCTCTTAACATGCTACATTTAACATTGACTGCCACCCAGCTTTGCACTATCAGTCAATTTAACATATTCATCCAAGTCACAGAAATAGACTGTGAACAGCAGATATCCAGCAAGTATCCCTTTGGTAGTTCAAATACAACATTGCAAGCAGGCCTCCCTTATCTACGCAGTGAGTTTCAGCTTCAGATTTGTCAAACATGACTTTTCTTTGATAAATCCATGTTCAGTTTGTCCAATCCAACTACTATTTCAAAGTGTCCTATTAGCTCTAATTTAATAATAGATTCTAGTAATTTCCCTATGCCGGTTGCTGTCTGGTCAACTGATTAACAACAAGAATGCCAAGTTGAGATACAAAAGGAAGTGAACAGGAAGAGAATTAGATTTAATGTTTCAGCTCAAAAATTCTTTGCTAGAACTTTATCCCTGAACAACCTGCAATACTAACTGTTTCCCTTCCCACAGGTAGACCTGACCCGCTGTGTATTTCTAGTATTTCCTGTAGAGTTGTAGCATCTGCCGTTTTCTTTGATTCTCAGTCCCAAAATGAGAGATTGGTTATAATTCATTCTTGGGCCTCCTACTCAATTTAACACAATTAAATATATTTCCAATAATAAATAATCTTAGACAGAACACTTTAAAATATTATACACTCTTGTAAATTTCCTGAGTAGTCCTGTCAAATTAATATCAAAATCACAAGAAATTCGAAGCAAGAGTAAGCCAGATGAATTCTCAAACTTGTTCCATTATTTAATGCAATCATCCTTGATCTATCCTTGACTTTACCTTTTCTTCTGTTGTAGTTCCTCATACCCTCTCAATATCTTCAGTCTTTCATCTTCTTCATAAATACCTCCAAAGATGTGGCCTCCACAACACTTCAGGGTAGAGAATTACAGAGATATGCCAGTTTCTATGAGGAAAAATTATGATCAATTATATTCCTGGGAATTGTAATGACAGCAGTTGGTGCAACCCAGTTTTGGAGCACTGCAAAACAAAATATCATTATGCAAATTTTCATTAGAATAATTTATCCATTTGGCCAAGATTAAACAGGTAACCAAGTTACTAATGTACTATGAAAGGCTGTTTGCTGTCTTTACAAATGCACAAGACTGACATCTTGTTTTAAAAGGGTCAGTAGTGTTTAAATGCCTCAATACATATGTTACAAAGGACATATTTATTTATTTACCATATTGTCTGTGCCAATATGTACTGGATACATTGCAGAAGCAAAGTAAGACTTGTTTCAGTCCTTGCCCAAGCTATATTGTTTCCTTCTCACCAGCAGCATCAGTATTGTTTCAGTTAGACCAAAGAAGTAAGCAACTACTGTACATCAAGAAGAAATCAATAATTTCTGTGCTGCACTCTACCATTTTTTTTTAAGCAAATGGATCCAAGCTATCATTCAGAACAAAATTAGAGTTGGTACTGATACTAATTAACAATCACAATTTTTGAAAAATGGTGTACTTCCTCCCATAAGAAGTTCACAGTGGTAATTTTGCTAAACATTTCATGTTTATTTTAACATGATTGTTATTTTTGGCTTATGCCAAGCACCTATTTGATTAGTGCATGATAAAGGAACATCATATTCACAATTTGGTCATCTCAACAGATGGATCTTCCTTGCACGATTGTCTCATTGACAAAGTATTCCTGATCAATATTCATATTGTACCCATGCAGGGTCAGATCAACTTTGAGGGTGAGGGGGTAGATGTATGGAAAACAGTAAGAATGTCACAGTGGTAGCTAGCACAGTGAGTCAATACTTCACCTGTGAGCCTATCAGGGTCATTCATTGTACCCAGGGCTCCTGGTGCTGCCTCCTCTACATCAGTGAGCTGCAACGCAAATTGGGATCTGCTTTGTTGAGCATCTTCCCTCTGTCTGCCGCAAGAGGCAAGATCCCCCGGAGACTATTTCAATTCGACTTCCCACTTCCATTCTGATATGACTGTTCATGGCCTCCTCCATTACTCATCAAAACAGATGAGGCCAAACTCAGGTTGGAGGAGCAACATGTTATATTCTGACTGGGCAGCCTCCAAGTGAAGCCATGAAAATCAAATTCTCTAACTTCTGGTTATTTCTCCTCCTCCCCCCACCATCCTCTTCTCTCTCTTTTCTATTCCCCATTCTACTTACTCTCCCACTCCTTCTCTTCTCCTCACCTGTCCATCACCTTCCCCTGGTTTCCCTTCTTTTTTCCATGGTCCACTGTCCACTACTATCAGATTCCTTCCTCAGCCTTTTACCTCTTCCATCTATCCCCTTCCCACTTCTTATGTCATTCACCTTATTCACCCCCCCCCCCCACCATCTCCCAACCTGGTCTCACCTATCACCTGCCAGCTTGTACTCCTTTCACTTCCCCACCCCTACCCTTTTACTCTGGTTTTTGTCCTTCTTATCCAGTCTTGATGAAGGGGTTCAGCCCTATTACCCTTAGCAGATGCTGCCTAACTTGCTGACTTCCTTCAGCATTTTCTGTGTTGCTCAAAATTTTCAGCCTCTGCACAATCTCTTGCGTTTATTCACTTGTAGAGTCATTGTCTCTTGATGCCAGGGAGTTGGGTTCAGTTTCTGTCACTAGGAGATGGAATTAGTAGCAGCTCCAGGATGTCTTGGAGTCTGTATTGATATTAGTGAACCATAATCCAGTTTGCTGTAGTTCGGCTGCAATTGTTAAATGGATATGGAATATATTGTCAGACAGCTACAACATCTGCTTGGATGCTAGATTTCAGCTAGAGCTGGCTCTGAGATCAGTCATGTATTGAGCCTTTTCTTGCCCTGATAATCTCCCTGCTCTGCTGAGATCATTCTGTGAGTAGTTTAAGGAGAGCAATTTTTAAAAAATGTTGTGGACTAACATGTTTATGGTAATTTATTTTGTGGAAGCTAAACATCTCTAGCATATTTTGATATTTCTGTGTTGTGTTGTGTTGTAATGGTAAATGAAGCATCTGCAGTATCAGATAAACATCTATCTAATTACCAGTTCTTGGTAACTGGATTGTACGAACAGGAAGAGATGCTGGACATGACCATTAATGTGCAGAATGAGTTTAGTTCTGCTAAAAGCACTGTTAAGCAGCCGCTGATTACTTCCTCCTCAACAATATAGCCTGTGCTGTCTTTGGCATCAGATTGAAGATCAGATTCTAGTCTCTCAAGACCTTTATCCCCAAGAGCAGAAAAAAGTTGTTGGTACACAATAGGATGTGGTCTCTGGGCTGATCTGGAGAAAGCCCACCAAATTGGCCAAGCAGCAGAAAACTTACTTGAGTGCTGAAACTAATTTTGCAGTTTAAAAAAAAATCCCGAGAAGTTTCATAATTATTTCCTGCAGTTAACGAAGTGCCTATTGTATGATAACTTTAAGCAGTAAATGCGAAATAGTTTGGCGGGGGTTCTTGACTAATGTTTAGACGGTCCGCCGTCGTTCCTTACCTTTCTGCTCTATTGCAGATAAGCCTCACGCAGTCAGCCGCTGAATCCCTGCCAATTGCAGCAACGCTAGAGTGATGTCAGTGAGCCGGACATCGTGATCTGATTGGCTGCAGCCCGCGCAGCGGCGAACTCCGTTATCGTGAGCGCGCGATTATGCTGGTGCGTGAATGTGCACGCGCGCTTTGACTGTCTGTAGTTGAGGGTTAGGCTGTTGCACAGACGAGGAAGACTTGACAGAGATGAGACCAGCGGGGCAAACCCAAGCAAAACTCAAATAGGACTCAGCTTCCTATCGAATGCTCAGGTTGAGCGGCTACTAAAAAAAATTAGGAGAGATGGAAGAATTTTTGCAGCATACTAAGTCCATTCTGGTAAGATCATTCCCAGATCCCAGAGTTTCTATTGCAGTGCAGTGAGTAGTTTAGAATAAAGTAACTACCTTACTTACCAGAGTAATCACAGCGAAGTTTCTAAAGAATTATATTCTGAGACAAGCATTTGCTGAATGTTGGGTGGGCTGTCTTTTTGCAGTAGAGCCAAAAATCAATTAAAGCCTTCGTGGCTGCAATTGTTGAGCATTGCTGGGTTGACTACTTTGTTGTTACTGTATACATGATAAACAGGTCTACTTCAACCTCACAATAAACATATTTTTTAAACTTGACGCTGGAAAGTGCCGTGCCGAATAGGGTGAAAGCCTTCCTCATCCCCCGCACCTCGGTGATTTTTTATTGAACTTAGCAAAGTTGACATACTTTTCAGTTATAACATTGCATATACACTGTAAATGTTGTGATGATCTTAAGAATCAAGATATTTTGTAAGATTAATTATTGTGTAGTGTAGATTTTTTTTTACCCTAACAAAATAGGATGGGAGGGCGCTAGGAGTTGAGATGGAAGCATGTATGGGGGACAAGGGAATGTCGGGGGTGGAGGGAGGCTTGCTGAAGTCTATCTGTGCACAGGTTGCTTCCTCTTAAAATATTGTAGTTGAATGATTACAATGTCTTCTGTAAATTTAGTGTGTTGATAGAAAATCCATGCAAATAATATTTATATGATAATAAATAATAATATTCTGAGTGATACGTTCTTCACGCAGTATTTATGAGTTGCTGAAGCTTGGTCAACAGTTCCACAGGATCTCTCATTGAAAAGAAGCAAATAAGAGTTTTTATTTAACTTCCACACCATTGTATTTAATTTGGAATATGTTTAATATGTTTTTATTTTGTAGAGTGATGGCTGGGAATGCACGATTACAATATCACATCTATGAGTGTTAGCAGTTTAGAAAACAGAGTAATTACAAATGTTCTGTTACTTTTTTGCGGGCTACTCAAAAAAATGATGGGAATATAATTCTGCTGTGGGCATAAGAATGCCCATTTTATTTAGTTATTTCCTCAATAGTTTTTCCTTAACAATTTTTTTCTCTATCTAAAGAATATCCAGAAGGTTCTGCTGAATAATAAACCTGAATCTGATTTTGGAATTGCGAATTTTTGCTTTTAGTCTAGTAGTTTCTGTTCTATGATGCCAAACATAACCATTGATTTATTAATTTTGGTGCGTTGGTTTTTTATGGCAATAATCAGGCTTTTCTAGGATTTTGATTTTGGCTTTGTAATGACAGGTTGGGGTGACTGACATTTACTGGGGTGTTGTTTGAAGCTCAGGGAACTGCAACCATGCTTGCTTCATGATAATAAAAATATGACAGTTTGAAGAGTGAACCAATGGATTCTTGCTGTAGATCTAGTCATTTTTTTTGTTATAAGGTGGAAAGCATAACCATGAATTTGATTATTTTAGTTCCAGTTTTCAGGTAATAATCATGTTTTCAGTATTTTGATGTTGGTGTTGAAGTGGCACTAAATTCAGCATTTTTAATCTTTTATCCAGCAGTAAAACAGCTACGGTAATAATCTCTAGAAAGTCAGGTGTGAATAACCAATCCAGACATATATTTGTGAACTTAGTCAAACACCTACTGTTAGGTGGCCCTAGAAGCTTCCTAAAGTGAAGGCATCTTCTAGTTGTAGTTTCCATGTAGATATAAGATTGCTGTCCCATTTTAAAAATTTAAATAACTATACTTTGAACTTCAAGTTTTTCTGGGACTAAGGTAGCATTACTTAAATTTCATTAAGGATATGCTGAAGTTTGCACATAAAAAGGCTAATGACTCTTTCTGGAAATAGAAGAATAGTACTGAGTCATTGCTGGCCGACTTTTATCTTTCTTCCTCTACTTGTGTGTAGTGGGTGGGGAGGTCATTGTGCTTGTGAAAATGGCTAGACCCTGACAGATAGGCTGATTCTATGTTAATAGTTGTTACCTGAAGCATGCCTAGGATTGATCTCAAAAGTGTTTTTCATTATGATCTTTCTACACATTACCAGACAGATTCATTTTTAGGGACTTATGAATTTCCAAGTGGAAATGGTATATATTGTGAAGTTTATTTCACTTCCATTTACTTAAAATTTCTGTAAGATTTCATTATCTTCTATCCTGCAATAAACAAGCTCTACGTAGAGACGGATTAATGTTCGCCTCTTCTCTCCTTTCCTGTAATAATTAGGTTATGTGATTCTCCTGCATTTGAAAGAGAGAGTGCAAAATTCTTCAGTGGTATAATATACTACAAATTTAACCTGAAACTGGGATTTTATCTTTGATTCTTGAAATGATTAAATCACAATTAGTTGGGCGAAAAAGTAGCCAAGCTTTTGGTCCTTTCTTTAGACTTTCCTTGTGTATTGAATGTGTGAAGTTAATGGCAGAAACATTCACCCAATTCTCCAATGTTACTCCATGTAAAATAATCCGCTGACTCACTGGTTTTGTGTGAAATGACCATCTACTTGAGGCATTGTAGTATACCTGGCATCTAAAATGACTCTCTGGGAGTTTGTTTATTCATAATGTCATTATAATGTTATTTTTTTTATTATTGACAGAGAGCACAGAATAGGTCTTTCTGACCCTTCAAGCTGCACTACCAAGTAATTCCCAATTTAATCTGAGCCTAATCATAGGACAATTTACAATAACCAATTAGCTTACCAACCAGTACATCTTTGGACTGAGAGAGGAGACCGGAGCACCCGGAGGAAACCCACACAGTCACGGGGAGGATGTGCAAACTGCATACAGGCAGCGTGGTGCGAACCACTACACTACTGTGCCGCCCCAGTGAAAATAGGTTCTCATGTTAATGACAGTGAAGTTAGACAGAGATGGAATTCTTTCTTTTTACATGTATATGATTATATTTTTATATAGTCATCATGGGTATTTCTGCTGGGAGGTGGCTCCTAAGAATAATTTTAGATTGTGACCAATGTAGAATAACTTTAATTCAAAAATCCTATAAAACTCAGCTGTCAAGCTGTCATATAAAAAAGAAAACTTAGGTTTTATACCGTCAATGATCTATACAGCATGGAAAAAAGGCTATCAAAGATATAAATACCTCTGCTAGGTGCCCTGCAATTTCTTCCCTAGAATTGCACGACGTCTTAGTATGCACTTCAGGTCCCAGTGATATATCTGCCTCTATGTTTTTAAGACCTCCATACCTCCTCTTCTGTCATGTGAACTCCCTTAAAGATATCACTATCAGCTTCCCAAGTTCATTGGCACCCATGTCTTTCTCCATTGTATCAGCTTTAAGAGTTTTCCATTCCAGTTCTAAAACTGACCTGTGTATTTGAAGCAATTCAAGTTTTATGTTTAAGAATATCAGGATTTATAATGTTTAAGAAGATCATTAGTTGAAGGTCTTTAATAGGGAATTATACACATAGTTTGTACTACGATAACATCAGATAAGGGCATCTTCAGAGACCATGCTGCTGATTGCTATAGTAACTGAATAATTGATGTTTGGAGATTGATCAGGAAGACATTTACTTCTTCATTGCAGCACTGACAGGTATTTCTGTGCTCTCAACAAACCAATGATAAAGCTGTTTTTTTTGAGAGAATACAAGTGGCATTTTTGCAGGCACCATTTTGCAATGTCATTTATATGCCACTATGTATGGTGCTTGCCTCATTAAGAAGTGAGCATGTGCAGACCTCTGTTTTAATTTTATAAGAAATTGGTTGAGGTAATATTTCACTTCATAATGAATAATCATGTGTTCCAAGCTTAAACCTATTTGTTTTGGAGCTTGAATTACATCCAGTTATGTTCTGATTAATGTAATTGAGTGCAGTTTTTGGGAACCATTCCACAAAATGTTGAAGTGTCTGAGAGCTGATGTTTGGCTTCTGTGAGGTAGAGATTAGTTTGCCGAACCACAACAGCACCAGCAGGTCCAAGATTGCAGATGATGGTAACCTGTAATGAAACAAAAAACATTAGAAATGCTCAGAGGGTCAGGCAATATTACTGAAAGAGAAAAGTTAGTGTCCTCTTTAGAATTAGGAATGAGAGGATTAATTTTCAGTAGAAGAGGAGAAGCTTGAAGGGATAGACAGAACAAAAAGATAGGGTGAATATATATGGTTAACTGGGGCAGTAACAAACTTGACATGATAAGTCTGTTCATCATTTTCTGTTTTTCCAATACTGCTATCTTTATTGGCATGTTTGATGATGGACTGGTAATGAGTTAATTAGAGTTGAGCAAGAATTCTGGTTGAAAATCTGGATATGGTCTCTGGTGTGAAATTGCTTCGTAAATGACCTATTGGAAGGTAATTGTTCTAGCAACAAGTACCCAATAGTTGTGAAGCCAAGAGGAGATAGACGTATCTGGAGCTCTCTTGGGGGTAGGTGCAGTACTAGAGTAAGCCTTTATGAAGTTGACTTGCAGCAATTTTCTAAACCTCATTCATGCCTTTAGTGTACAGGAACTGGACAAGATTATCATGGTATATACTGTATATGATGATAGAACCAAAAGTCTCATTGAGCTCTTGAAATCCTCATAAAATGTTTTGTTAAAAACTTTTATTGAATTATTGGCAATTGTTGTTCCAAAAGTATGATTGTTTTCAATTCTTCCTGATATTTTAATACTGTAGAAATATTATGATAGGTTAGATGAATATAGCTGAGTGATGGTTAATTTTTATTGGAATTGGTATATTATTTCATTTGTACCAAGTGAAAGCTTGTCTTGCATTCTGTTATAGCAGATTAAATTGTTGGACAGTGCATTGACCTAGAATAAGGTACAACAATAACAATACGGAATAGAGTCTAAAGGCTACTGAAAAAGTGCAGTGTAGGTAAATGATAAAGTGCAAGATCATAACAAAACAGATTGTGAGACCAAGAATCCATCTTAATGTGCAGGAGGTCCATCCGAGAGACTGTTAACTACAGTAGGATGGAAGCTATCCTTGTGCCTGGTGGGTTTCTGCTTTCAGCTTCTTGTATGTTCTGCCTAATGGGAGAGGACAGAAGAAAGAATGTAGGGGGTGGGTGGGTGGGGTCTTTGATTATGCTGGCTGCTTTACTGAGGCAGTGAGAAGTAATGACAGACTCCGTAGGGGGGAAGCTACAGTAATTCCTGTGATATGTTGAGCTGTGTCCACAACACTCTGAAGTTTCTTGCGATCACATGCAGAGCAGCAGCCATACTAAGCTATTATGCATCCAGACAGAAAGCTTCCTTTGATGCATTAGAAAAAATTAATGAGAGTTCACAGGGATATGCCAATTTCTTTAGTCCCCTGAGGAACTAGAAACATTGGTGAGTTTTCTTGGCTGTTGCATCAATATGGCTGGACCAAGGCTGGCTATTGGTATGTTGTAAGAATTTTTGTCATGTAATTTTTACTTTATAAAGTTCTTGGTTATTGTGGAAGTAAATCTGCCAGTGCCATTTTACTCCAGCCCTCCTTTTCTTCTTTCTACCAGAGTTTTAAATTGTTAGCGTTGGTGAAACCACTGCTCTTTCTGCTACGTTTGGATGGGCCTACATCCTGGAACACTCTATCCAATAGCTTTGTGGGAGTACCTTTGTGAGGAGGGCTGTAGATTTTCAAGGAATTGCCTCTAACTTACTCAAGGACAATTATGTAAGGGCAATAAGTGTAGGCCACGTAAGCAATGTCCACATGCCATATGGAAGGAAAATAAATAAAGAGAAGAAGAAATAAATGGACATGTTAGCACAAGAGAGTGCAGATGCTGGAATCTTAGCAACACACAGACTACTGGAGGAACTCAGCAGGTCAAGCAGCATCATTGGAGTGAACTGGACTGTCAGTGTTTTGGGCTGAGACCCTACATCTGGAATGTCAGTCTGGCTGAAGGGTCTTCCCCCAAAATATTGATTGTCTATTTCCCTCTATAGTTGCTCCCTGACTTGCTGAGTTCCTCTGGCATCTTGTATATTGATGCAGATAAATTGACGTGCCTCTCTGCCTTTTCAAAGTTTGGAGTTCATATCCTAAAATGGTTAGTATTTCACAATATGTTCTTTGAGAAACTGTTCTTGTGGTGTATTCTAATGCTTAGTATTGTATTAAATAGATCTCTATTTCTTCTGATTATTGTTTATTATTAACAGTTTTTCAGTATTAGCATTTCAAATGTAGAGCAGTGTATATTTTGGTTTGACTGCATTATAAAGTGCAGGCAGATATTATATAAAATTATAACTTAGCAATTTGCTATTAATGTACTAAAGAGGTATTGGATCTGCTTGGTGTAACATACACGTTTTTCCTTACGATGCGCTAGATTTGAGTTTAGGCCAACAATATCAATAAAATTAACTCTAGACACTGGAAGGCGGTTATGATTTCTTCAACGCACAGCACTAAGTGCTTTTGACTTCTGAGTGAACTTCCTGATTTGATGGAGAGCTTCTGCTGAATCATAAAAAGCATTATCAGTTATTGCAAGCCTTTGCAAACTAACCTATTCTCAGTAATGGTTGCAATGTTCTAAAGTTTATGATCTGTTTTAGGGAAAGAAATTTGTAGCCATGAAAGAAAATGTTTCTTTGTGGATAAGACTTTAAAAAATGAATCATACCCATTTCTTTGGGGAAAAATAAGTGTCATTAAGGTATTTTTTATCAAGATATTACTATAATGTTTAAATACAGTAAATTCCAGTTAATTGGGACACGTCGGGACCAGTACGTTTTGGCCCAATTAAGCAGCTGCCTCAGTTAGACAGAGTTTCATGGAAATAGTGAAAAGGAATAAAAAAAGTACTATCTACCATTTAACTGTGTAACAATTTATGTATTTAAATGAAATACAGAACAATTTAGAATGCTACCAACATGTCGTCGTGGCTATCCCTCGAGGTCAAGGATGATGGTCTTCGTTCTGAAGAAGTGGCCCACAGAGCAAAGACGCTTGTGCATGTATTTGTTTAACGTGTACTTGACGTTGCACTCCAAGAAGCACACAATACTTCACAAATCAACCAACTGATTCCAATGGCATGGAAACCACCACGATTGGAGCTGATGGATTTGTTGCAGCCTTCATCCGCCTTCACAGCTGTTGAGTTCCAAGTAACTTCGTCCGCCTGTTCCACCGTTGAGGTCTTCGTTGGATTGTTCTTTGTCAGGGACCTCACCCTCGACCTTACCGCCATGGGTGACCCTACCAGGAGCATAGCTCCAGACGGCATCGCTCTCGGGATCACAGGACCACACAAGCTTCTCCACCACGACAAGGTGACAATCCACGGAGACAATCCATGTACATGTACAGCAGAACACTGCTGTACTCTAAAACTCTGTACTAGTTCCTTATTGTTATTGATGGAGGAATTTATTTGGCATATTCTGTTGATAGTCATAGTCATAGTAATACTTTATTGATCCCGGGGGAAATTGGTTTTCGTTACAGTTGCACCATAAATAATAACTAGTAATAGAACCATAAATAGTTAAATAGTAATATGTAAATTACGCCAGTAAATTATGAAATAAGTCCAGCACCAGCCTGTTGGCTGAGGGTGTCTTACCCTCCAAGAGAGGGGTTGTAAAGTTTGATGGCCACCGGCAGGAATGACTTCCTATGACGTTCTGTGCTACATCTCGGTGGAATGAGTCTCTGACTGAATATACTCCTGTGCCCACCCAGTGCATTATGTAGTGGATGGGAGACATTGACCAAGATGGTATGCAACTTAGACAGCATCCTCTTTTCAGATACCACCGTGAGAGAGTCCAGTTCCATCCCCACAACATCACTGGCCTTACGAATGAGTTTGTTGATTCTGTTGGTGTCTGCTACCCTCAGCCTGCTGCCCCAGCACACAACAGCAAACATGATAGCACTGGCCACCACAGACTCATAGAACATCCTCAGCATTGTCCGGCAGATGTTAAAGGACCTCAGTCTCCTCAGGTAATAGAGATGGCTCTGCCCCTCTTGTAGACGGCCTCAGTGTTCTTTGACTAGTCCAGTTTATTGTCAATTCGTATCCCCAGGTATTTGTAATCCTCCACCATGTCCACACTGACCCCCTGGATGGAAACAGGGGTCACCGGTACCTTAGCTCTTCTCAGGTCTACCACCAGCTCCTTAGTCTTTTTCACATTAAGCTGCAGTTAACTCTGCTCACACCATGTGACAAAGTTTCTTACCGTAGCCCTGTACTCAGCCTCATCTCCCTTGCTGATGCATCCAACTATGGCAGAGTCATCCGAAAACTTCGGAAGATGACAAGACTCTGTGCAGTAGTTGAAGTCCGAGGTGTAAGTGGTGAAGAGAAAGGGAGACAAAACAGTCCCCTGTGGAACCATTAACTGTAAATGGACAGCATTAGTGTCGATAATGTGCTGCTTTCAATGCATTTGCATCCTCCAAATCTTGATTTTTATTGTAACATTCAAGATGATTGTCAATAACTTTCATAATTCCTAACCTGTTGAAGTATTGAAATAGTTTCATTTTCACTCCCGGCCATCTCCAAGCCTGAATGCTTGAAACGGTGGTGAGCAAAACAGTTCGGAATTGTTTTACTACATATTTCTCACCAACTCTCATTGACAAAAATCACTGCTTTTTAAACACAAATACATGCAACAGACGCTATTTAAAGATGGAGCGATCATTTAAGAAGTGATCAAGCACGGTGTAGTCTAATGGCCATGCAAGTTCATGTGACTGAGGCTAGTTAGAAACTGTTTGGCAGCAGTCTTCTGTCACAATTAAGTGGAATATTGTCCCAAATAAACAAAGGGAATCCCAGCTATTTTCTCAATTTAGTCTTTGTTCTTTAAGAGTTGTCACAAATAAATGGCTGCACCGATTAACTAATGGCCCAATTAATTGTAATTAATTTCTTAAAATCTTTCTTTGCAAAGGAGAATAGATACTTCTGATGATTTTATCATCAATCTATACATCTGTTCAATGAATACTCCTGTTGTATTTATTTGGTGGATTATGGAGTCAGATTGGGGAGGTACTGTTGAAGAAAAATAGCTTGAGTGTAATATTGCATCATATAAATGCAGTCATGGCAGATGGAGAGAATGCTCAGGATGGAGACAGAATGACATTGTTTTGTGCTGGACTGTGTCCAGCTTCTTGTATGTTCTTAGAACAACAGTTGTCTAGGCAAGTAGAGATTATTTCATCATATACCCGATGTGCCTACATGCTTTGCTATGTTGACACTGCGTGGCAACACTTGCTCTCTGCCCCAAGCACATCCTTAGGTATGTTAGTTGTAAATGCAAATGACATATTTCACTGTGTGTTTTAATGTACATGCGATAGGTATATGTGAATATACTGTAGGTCATAAAAGTAAGTTATCAGCAGATGAATTAGCTGCCACTGAATATCCAGCTTCTTGTCTTTTTCTTGTTACTATGGTAATGATGTGACTGTTTTTCTGGTCAAAGTGACCCTGCTGTAGAATTTGATAGTGGGGGATTTGATAATGGCAATCCTTCTAGAGATCAAGGTTGACCGTACTTATCTAGTGCATGTAGTCCTTGCCAATTCTTAACCCATGGCCTGGATATTGATTAGTTCTGATGGAAGCGGACATAAATTGTTTCATTATCTGAGAAATGGTGAATGGAACTGAATACTTAAACCACCGGCACATGTTCCAAGTCTGACCCTAATGTCTGAGGGAAAGTTTAGATGAAGTATGACTGGCAATCATGGCATGATTCCCATGATCATTGAGTCCTGGGGTCAATACCAAAGACTGAAGTCAGTGAGTCCAGAAGTTGAGGCCTGATGGTTGAAGACCCTAGCTTAGTATGTCAGGAGGCTGGAGGCTCAGAGGAAGCCTCTCCTGGGTTTGGAGGCCTGCCTATGTGTGTGGGTGGGAGGGAGGGAGGAAAAGGGCTTGTTTTGCTGCTGTTGTTGTTGCTTGTATTGTTCTGCTGAACATTGTGGGCACACAATGTTGGTGCCATTAAGTGTGGCAACACTTGTGGGCTGCCCCCAGCATGTCCTTGGGTTATATACGGTGGCATATATGTACTTGGATCATAAATTTACTTTGATCTTTGAACATTGATGTTAATGCAAACAATCCATTCCATTGTATATTTCGATGTACATATGATAAATAAATAAAACTGTGCAGCTGAAGGTGGCTGAGCCTAGAACACTATACTGAGTAGCTCCTTTAATGACATCCTCGATTTGAAATGATTAGTCTCCAATAGCAACAACCCTTTCCCTTTGTGGTAGGTATGATCCCACCTTGCTTTTCTTTAAGCACTATTGAATCATTTACATTGGGGTTCCTTGATGTTATCATTAGTGAAATGATAATTAGTGATGTTATCATTAGTGAAATGTTTTTTTTACTGTCAAAGGCATTGATTTTTTTTTACTCAGTTATTTAATTTTAATGAATATTGCTTTTGTTAAGATGTAACATGTAATACTTGGAAGTAGAGAAAGCAGTATTTTTCCAATATAATTTTAATGTAACTTCAGTGTTTAAAGGTTCATTGGCTACACATGGAACAACTGAAACTTCGACTTAAGTAGTATATACTTACTTTATACTTCTTACTTTATGTGTATATGATCACATCACAAGAAAATGACAGATGTTGTCCGCTATATTATGTGAAAGAAACTTTATTTATCAGTCAGAGACCAGCAAATGAAGGCATAACAGTTTTGCAGCCAATACTGCTGCTGCCTCATAGCTTCAGTGACCAGGGTGGGTTCACACATGAGCTTCTGGCACGGTGAAGAGCTTCCACATTGTTCCCATACCTGTCTGGAGTTTCCTCAGGTGGTTCAGTTTCTTCCCATGTCTTTAAGATGCACAGGTAGGTTATTTGTCAACTGTATAGTTACCTGTAAAGTAGGTAAAATAAAAAAGTAATCAACGGAAATTGATGGGCATAAAAGAAAGAGAAAGGAAATAGGATTGATGGGATTATTCTGCTGTTAGCCAGAATGGACTAGATGTGCTGAATGGTCTCCTACGTTCTAATAAATAACACTGAATGCAATGTAAAATCTTGTTTTATAGGGCCTTGGGCTTGGTACAATCCTCTCAGCTGCATGATCTTCCCACGTCGTAATATCAGCAAAGTAACTTGTTGTTGATGATGCTGCAGTTTTCAGTTCCTTGCATAATAATGTGATAATGAGATTTGAGACTCAATTAGACTTCAGAACACGATACTCTTGTCTACTTCTGCCAGTGGACTACAGATCACATTCCTTCCCCTGACTTCTGTTGTAAGCAGGGGTCGGCACCTTTTTCCATTTACTGCTTTTTTTCCCCCCATTTACATTCTTTAAACTTTGAGAAATCAGCTGTTTGCTGATTGATTAAATAGTACATTTGATGAGTTAACTGTTAAGGCTGATTCTAACTGTACATTGGTAAAATATGTGATCCAGCTTTATCAAGGAAAAGTGGTGGTCTCAAAAGTGAGTGTCAGTGATATTGGTTGCATGCCATCGTAATACACAAATTAAACCTAGAAATTAAATTGAGGTGCATGTTTTCTTATTCATGCCATGATTTTATTTTAAAAGCAGTGTAAAATTGATGATAGTGTGTAATTGGAGCCTTATAGTACACAGTGTACACGGATGCTGCATCTCTCTGTCACTCTGTGATTCTTGAAGAAGGAATGTAATATGAGGACAGTAGACCATGGGAGAAAGAGCAGTAGGAGGGGAACCAGAGGGAGGTGAAGAGCAGCTGAGAAGAGAAGGGAAGGGGTGAGTGTGTAGCCAGAATGGGGAATAGAAAAAGGAGGGAGGGGGACAAAATTATCAGAAGTTAGAGAAATCAGTTGGAGGCTACCCAGATAGAATGTGAGATTTTTCAGGTTTTTTTTTCTTTTCCACCTATCCCCTCCCCCACTCACCTTCCTCCTCACCTAGTCTCACCTATCGTCTGCCAGTTTGCAACTCCTTCCCCTCCTCCCACTTCTTAATCTGATTTGTGCCTCTTCTCCATTCCAGTCCCGATGAAGGGTCTCAGCCTGTAATATCAACTGTTTATTCCTTTCCATTGATGCTGCCTTACCTGCCGAGCTCCACCCACCCCCCCCGGCATTTGTGTATGTTGCTTGAATTTTTTTCCAGCTTTTTTTTTCAGCTGCCTTTTGAACGCTATAGTTGAATGTACCTCCACAATAATTGTCAACTTCTTCAGACGTTTTTAACGCTTCCCACATTTACCTGTTGCCTCTCTGTTCTTGTACCTCTTAGCATCATCCTCTTTAGTTTAAATTGACGCTTATCATTCTTCTTCCAAAGTGGAACACTTCCTGCTTCTCATTATATTTCTCCTAGAACTGGCCCCAATAACCTAGGGATTGGAATCTCTCTAACCATGTGTTTAACTGTGCAATCCTCTTATGTTTATACGACTGACACATGATATATACTACTAACACATAATAACCTGAAGATCCCTACCCTTTGAGTTTGTATTTTGAAATTACTTTCCGAACTCCTTGAGATCTGTTTATATGACCTCATAACTTTACCAATCATGTAATTGGTACTGATCTCTGATTATTCATCAGAATTTTCTACATCTGCTTTATATCATCTTTAATCCTTGCACCAGGAAGATAATGTACCATCTTGGAATCAATTCTGCAACTATTGACATAACTACTTGCTCCACTAACTTATACGATCACATTGTACTCTTGTTCACTACACTTTTTCTCCCTTTCTCCCTTTTCCTCACAGTGGCATTTGGCCCTGCCCTTGTGGAATAATTTTGGCACTAGCAGTTTTTACCAGGAGGAAATGTTTATTATTATTTAAATGGTAAAAAAAAATTACAGCATACTGCTGTGCAGAGGGACTTGGGAGTGCTTGTGCATGAGTCACAGAAGGTTGGTTTACAGGTGCAGCAGGCTATCAAGAAGGCAAATGGAATGTTGCCTTTCATTGCTAGAGAGATTGAATTTAAGAGCAGTTAGGTTATGCTGCAACTGTAAAGGATGCTGGTAAGGCCACATGTCAAGTACAGCGTGCAGTTCTGGTCTCCTTACTTGAGGAGGGATATACTGTCTTTGGAGGTGGTGCAGAAGAGGTTCACCATGTTGATTCCTGAGATGCTGGGGTTAGATAATGAGGAGAGATTGAGTCACCTGCATCTGTACTCACTGGAATTCAGAAGAATGAGAGGAGATCTTATAGAAACATAAAATTATGAAAGGGATAGATAAGATAGAGGCAGGATAGCTGTTTCCACTGGTAGGTGAGACTAGAACTATGGAAGTAGATATGCGATGGAGATGAGGAGGAACTACTTTTTCCAGAGAGTGGTGAATCTGTGGAATTCTCTGCCCGGTGAAGCAGTGAAGGCTACCTCAGTAATTATATATTTATCCCATGAATTTTGCATGGTAAGGGAATTGAGGGTTATGAGGAAAAGGCAGGTAGGTGGAGATGAGTCCACAGCCAGATCAGCCATGACCTTATTGAATAGCAGAGCAAGCTCAGTGACCAGATGGCCTATGCCTGCTCCTATTTCTTGTGTTTCATTGTGGCATTCATATTCCAAAATCTAGAGTTTGACCTTGTCCATCTAATGACGTTCTGCATCTGTGGATGTCCTAGACATAAGGAATGAGTTGGTGTTCCTATGTTGTCCATGGATCCAAGGAGCTAAGTCTAGCCCTTTGATTCGTAAGGTGATCACAACTAATAGAAAGAATTTACCTAATATTATTTGATTTACTTGGTATTTCATTTGTACTAAAGGAATTATCTAATTCTCCTCATTTGTTTAAACCCATAAGGTTCCATTTCTATACTCTTCTCAAACCTGTGCTCCTTTTAAATTTTAAGAAAGCTTGCTTGTAATACTGTCATATCCTTCAGTATGTCACAGGAATTTAATGTTGACATTTATCAAACAATGTGATCAACTTCCTTGATAAAATAGAATATTAAGGATATAAATTGTAGATCATAAATGTATAATGAAAATTCACTTCTCCGGAACTGAATAGGCAATACAGAGGGCATTGTCTGTAGGTCCTGATCTGTTCCAGGTGCTTTATTACGAAATACTTAGTCATTGTTCCTTGATGACATTTGAGTTTGCTGATGATGCATTATTTGATATATGGCAAAGATCTAGGAGAAAAGTAATGAAAGCTGAATTAGAAAATACAAATAAAATGCAAATTACAAAAATGCAGTTGAACTGCCACACCTTTTAAATGTATTTTTTGTAAGGCTGCACTGTGTATGTTTAATGAGAATGCAATTGTGATAAAATGATTCTATAGCTTCAATGTGCGTATGGTATACATCGGTGGTCCCCAACCACCGGGCCGCACAGCAAGTGCTACCGGGCTGCGAGGAAATGATATGATTTGGCGATATGAAACGATATGAGTCAGCTGCACCTTTCTTCATTCCCTGTCACGCCCACTGTTGACTAACATCCCCTCCCCCACCCCCCCATCGGCCGGTCCGCAAGAATATTGTCAATATTAAACCATCTGCGGTGCAAAAAAGGTTGGGGACCCCTGGTATACATTATAAAGATGGGGAAAATATGCAAAGGGATCCTTGAAGAAAGCATCTGTTGGCATTAAGATACAAAGCTACTGCAGCTACCTGAGGTGATCAAATTGATTTTCATAAATGCATATAGTTCATATTGTTTAATCATCTAGCTCCTGCACATCATTGAATTTTTATATTTTCCAAATTTGAAGCATTTAAGATAGTACAAAGAAGCCTCAGTGTATGGTACTGTTTACAATGAGAAATTTACATTTGTAAAAACGTTTAACTGCAGATAATGAGTTCTTTCTATGCAGTCCCTCACAATGGAAAATAGCTTGCCTTCGCTTTGGTGTCATAGAGTTATAGTGAGATTCAGCACAGAATCAGAATCAGGTTTATTATCTGTCACTTGTCATGAAATGCTTTGTGGAGGCAGTACGTTGCAGGACATTTAAAAAAAATTACTGTGAAGTACAATAAAAGTAATCAGTGGAAAAGAGGATAGAGAGGGAGTGTTCATGGATTGTTTAGAAAACTAGATGGCTGAGGGGAAGTAGCTGTTGATAAAAATTTGAGTGTGGGTCTTCAGGCTGCTGTTCCTCCTCCCTCATGGTAGGAATGAAAAGAGCTCATGTCTCTTTGGCCCTACTGGTGCATCCTCTAGATTCGTCACAGGTGGGACAGAAGGTGCCCGATGGGTGGATAGGTAGATGATACGTACTCCATCTGTCATTTTCAGAAAAGAACCTACTGTTGACCCACTCTGTATTAGTCTCTTCAGTTACCAGTACTCAATTAAGTCTTCTCTGCAAATTACAAGCTTAATATTCTATATCATCCACCAAATGGATCTCTCTGTATGTTAATTTCAATATATGACTATCATAGATCCAAATACTTCTGCCTGTTGCTACACAACCTACCAAACCACTCACTCCATCCCCTCGCCTTCTGGCCCACGCTTTGTCAAATCAGACCACTAGGCTGTGTTCCTTCTTCCTGCAGATCAACTGAAGCTGAAATATGAGGATCTGGTATAGAAAGTTGTACAGAGCTGGCCTGAGGAAACAGACGACCGTGAGACAGTGGAGCAGAATTGGGTCGCTTGGTGCTTTGCTTCTGTAGCATGGTAGTGTTCAAATCAGGTAACTGTGCTCTCTACAAGAAATTAAGTTATGACTTTCATAAAGTTATCACGGACGCCAAAAGACAATACCAGCCCAAAATTGAGTCTCAAGATAGCTACTATATTTGTCAAGACTTACACGCTATAAGATGCCTCAAAACAAAGTCAGGAAGCATTGCTAACAACAGTGCATCCCTTACTGAAGAGTCAAATGCATTCTATACCCATTCTATTGAGGCCGGTGGTGACAGCGAGTAGAATGTCACCACCAGGCTCAATAGCTTTCAATGCACCTAAACCCATGCTCACCATTGCAGAAGTCACAATAGTCTTCTACTTCTTTTTGTTTAGAGATACAGCATGGGGACCTGCCCTTCTGGCTCAGTGAGGCCATGCCACCCAATTATACCCATGTGACCGATTAATCTACTAACCTGTACATCTTTGGAACGTTGGAGGAAGCCCATGTGATGATGGGGACAACGTACAAACTCCTTACAGGAAACAACAGAATTAAACCTGCCGTATTAGCACTTCGCTAACTGCTACATTATTGTGGAGATTGAACACGTGGAAACATCTGGGCCAGATGATGTCCATGGCAATGTAATCAGATCTTGAACAGATGAACTAGCATGTGTATTTGCAGATATTTTTAACCTTTCCCTACTTTAATCTGAAGTTCCCACCTGCTTTAAGACCACTTTCATCTCGATATCCAAGATAAACAAGGTAGTGTTCCTTAATGACTAGTACCTGGTGGATCTGATATCCAACATCATGAAGTTCTTTGAGAGGCATGTCATTGGCATACATCAGCTCTAGCCGCCCAGACAACCATAACCCACTGCAATTCACCTATGGCCAAAACAGGACCATAGTGATCGCCATCTCCCTAGCCCTCCAATCATTCGTAGAGCATGTGAACAGTAAATACTTATGTTAGACCATTGATTATTGACTTCAGTTTCACCCTCAATACTATAATTCCAAACAAACTAATCTCCAAACTCCTGGACTGGGAGCTCAACGTATGCCTTTGCAAGTGAATCCTTGATTTCCTTATCCACTGAGAGAGGCAGCAGCACATCTGCCACTATTATCCTCAACATTGATGCTCTACAAATCTGTATCCTCTACCCCGCCCCCTACTTTTCTTCCTTTGTTCTCATGTCTGTGTGGCCAGATTCCATCTGTACGTTTGCAGATCATACTACAGTAGGCTGAATTTTAAGTAACTTTCTTTGGAGTACAGGAAAGAGATGGAGTCTAGTGGCTGTTTGTAATGACAACAACCTTCCCCCCAATATTAGCAAAATAAAGTAGCCTGTCCTCGTCCTATAATGTTGACTCCATGGCTAAGAAAAAGCACCAGCTGTCTATTTCTTCAGGAGCGTAGAGAAATTTGCGATGTCACTATTAAGCCTTACCAATTTTATTGACACACCATCAAAAGCAACCTATCCAGTGCATCATGGCTTGGTATGGCTGTTGGTTTGTCCAAGACCACAGAAATGGCAGAGGGTTGTGGACGAAGTTCAGCACATCATGGAAAACAGCCTCCACTCTGTCTACTCTGCCTACAATCTCAGTAAATGCACTAACATAATCAAAGGCCTCGGAGATTCTCTCTTCCACCCCTCCCATTGGGCAGAAGATACAGAAGTCAACATTCATGTACCACTAGGCTCAAGAATTGCTTCCGTCCTGCTGTTACAAGATCATTGAACGGTGCCCCAGTATAAGATGGACTCTTGACCTCACATTCTATCTTATTAATAATAAGTATTATTGATCTCAAGTGGGAAATTATTTTGTTACAGCAGCAACATTTAAAAATGCACTTGGCTATAATAATAAATATATGTAATAATAAAATACAGAATAATAATATACAAAATAATAATTTACCAATTTGCAATACTGTGCAATAATACTATATGAAATAACAAAACAGAGGCTATTGTAATATGATGCATGTTCTCCTGTCACAAAACTAATTTACCCTTTATTCAGTGCTTCTGTTTGCTTCCATTATGTATAGGAGATTCTTTATACCATACTGAATCCCTGAATGTTTCTTTTCTACCTTGTGTGGTTATGGAGCAAGGATTCCCAAAAGAGAATGTAATTGGGTAGCATAATCAGGAGACTTTAGTGTAGAACTAGAAACAGAAAATGCTGGAAAAATTCATTAGGTCAAACAGCATCTGTAGAAAGAAACAGTTAATGTTTCTGGTTCTGGAGTCTTTGTCAGGAAAAAAAAATTAAGTTTCTTTATAGAAGATTATATGCAGCAACGCGCACAACATGCTAGAGGAATTCATATGAACGTTCAAATTAACATATGCAGATACTGTGAAGGGACATCTTTATTTAAGGCAGGGGTCTCCAGCCTGTGGCCCAGAGTTCCCTGGTGTAATGGTATTGGTCCATGGCGTTAAAAAAAGGTTGAGAAGTCCTGATTTAAGCAATTCTGTTGCATTCTTGGATTGTGCTTTTTTGTTTCTTCAGTGAAAAGTTTATTGCTGCTTAACAAGGCAATCTGCTGCAGACGTTCATCTAATTTATCCCTGTGGAGTATCATGTATTTTGGCAATTAAATCAGATTTGATGAAATTTGGACTTCCTTAAATACCTTTCTCCTTAACTTGACAGTTCCTGTAAGTATAGGTTTGCTGATTTTTTTTTCTCTTTATTCCCAGTCATAATTGGATGAGCATTGCATGTATATAGCAATTAATTGCATAATGTAGACTGTGGGATATGTACATCCACAGTTTGAATCACAGAAAAATCTTGCACTATTAGACAACTTTACAAGCTAAACAAATCTGGATTGATTTATTAGTAAATGATTTGCAGAAATATAAAGGCCTTTGAGGTTGGTAATTACTGTGTTATCTGATGAATGGTTAGAAGACATATCAAATTCTTTTTGCTAATTTAGTAAAGACATTTTAAATGAAACAATATTTTCTTCAAAGTAGATGGAAGGATAATTTGATAATGTTCATCCTTGCAGTACGTGGCTCAAAGTATCTCATGTTCTATAGGTAATGCGAAATAATCCCCAAGGAGTTAATACATCATTTTTAAACTTGCACCAGTGCATTGAAAGGAATCAGTAACATCTTTCAGTACAATATGGTTTACAAGTGGGCAATAACCTCAAAATCTCCTGCTTTGCCTGCTGTTGGTGACCGAGATTGAGGTCAAATCATTCAGACAGAGATGGCGCTCAGTACTCGGTGTCGGAGAGCTGATCGGAGGCTTGAAGTTTTCGGATGACTCAGAGTCGGACTGTGGTCGGCGTGGCAGGGAGAGTTTTTTTCCTTCTCCCGTCTGCGTGAGATGTGGGACTTCTGAGAGACTTTGAACTTTTTACTGTGCTCATGGACTTCTTCATCAAGTTATGGTATTGTTGCACTGTTGTAACTATATGTTATAATTATGTGGTTTTGTTAGCTTTTTCCAGTCTTGGTCTGTCCTGTGTTTTGTGATATCACACCGGAGGAAATATTGTGTCATTTCTTAATGCATGCATTACTAAATGACAATAAAAGAGGACTGCGTGTCTTCATAATCTAAAAAATAATGGATAGGAGTTTGATTAGTGAGACTATGTGTTAGAGCCAATGCAGAATCAAGGAACTTACAGTATGCAGTTTTCACAATATTTGAAGAGTATAAAACCCAGGTGAGGTCGGATGAAGGGTCTCAGCCCGAAACATCAACTGTACTCTTTTCCATAGGTGCTGCCTGGCCTGCTGAGTTCCTCCAGCATTTTCTGTGTGTTGCTAAGGTCATAATTGTTTGAATACTAAACACAAAGGTATATTACCAAGCATATGTTCATTCCTCCATATTGTCCAACATCTAACGATACAGTTGAGAACTATATTTGCATTAAGTAACGCAAACATGAGGAAATCTGCAGATGCTGGAATTTCAAGCAACACACATAAAAGTTGCTGGTGAACGCAGCAGGCCAGGCAGCATCTCTAGGAAGAGGTACAGTCGACGTTTCGGGCCGAGACCCTTCTTTCAGTTAGTCCTGACGAAGGGTCTCGGCCCGAAACGTCAACTGTACCTCTTCCTAGAGATGCTGCCTGGTCTGCTGTGTTCATCAGCAACTTTTATGTGTGTTGCTTTGCATTAAGTAAGTTACGAAGAGACAAGTTTTCTAAGATTATTGAAATCTCCCATGATTTATCATTTAGCTGTTTTCCCATTGATACAGCATAATTTCATTGCCAGTCCAGTTTGGCACTGCTTTTCATCCAAGCAAAGCTGTTGACATGTTGTAGGTTCTGCACAATCTTGAGTTTACAGTATCCTGACTAGAAGGAGAGGTTGAGAGATGGCAGTAAAAATGAAACACATCTTGTTTAATGTTCTAACCATTTATTGAAAAGGGGCACTAAAAAGTAGTTCAAGCAATGGGAAGAAGTGAGAAGAAGATGAAACTGAGAAACAATAATACAAAGGAAATATCAGACGAAAAGTCAAATTTACCAGACGCTTGCAGTTGAGTGCAAGCATATCAGAAATAATGGAAAAATAAATGAGAACTTTATTTTAGAAACCACCCACCAGATTCAGGTCGTTTCTTCAGATCAAGAAATAGTCATGTGTGTTTGAGCATGACTATAGATCTGTGTGATGTAAGTGCATGTGGTAGTTGTGGTTAGCCCTCAAAAAGGATTTCACCTGTGTTCTACAGCATCTGGTGTCTGCTAGAGATTATTTATTGCAGTACTGTAGTGCTATGTAATAGTGGTTCACAGACTACTTCCCAATGAATTACATTGTCAGCACAATTAGCCCAATTTATCACATTTGGGATCATATTTTCCATTTAGGAAAAGTAAACAGTGCAAGTGATTATCTGGAATGTTAGTGAGAAGCCAAAGCCACAATTTTAATCACATTTACTCAGTGGAAATGGAGCAATTTTTGATGGATGCCTATTTTTGTACCTTGCCTAACTTTTCATTCCATTAAAGTTAGTGGTACTTGTATTAAATGGCACTTTTATTGCACATGAGTAAGGATGTGTACCTAACTGTCATATGTCAATCCTATTATTGGAGGATTCTCATATTTTTTCTGACTTTCTCCTCTGATAGATTAATCTTCAGCAGAGGCCTTGGCTTTATCCCCTTCTCAATGAATTTGAAGGTTGAGGTGGTATTAAACTCTTCTGCGGCTTTTGCCTTTGTCTTCACTTCTTTGGCCAGAAATCTTCACCTCTTAGAATACATGGTTATCCAACCCATTGGAACCCCTCCTCTTGCTGCCTTATTTTGTCAAGATTTTTTTTTTCATTGCTAGTGGCTGCAATGAAATTGAAAGAATTGTTTTATCCACTCCACATACTCACTCTAACATACTTCTTAACAGTGTTATTGAGCAGAGAGATTTTGGGATCCAAGTTCATTGCTCCTTGACAGTGGCTACACAGGTCGATAGAGTAGTTTAGAATGCTTATGGAATGCTTGCTTTTATTAATCGAGTTCAAAAGTCAAGAGGTTAAGTTGCAACTTTATAGAACTCTGATTAGGCCACATGTGTTGTATTGCATAGTTTTTGTGGCCCCAGTATAGGAAGGATGTTGAGGCTTTGGAGAGGGTGAAGAAGAGTTTTACCAGGATGCTGCCTGGTTTAGAGAGCACATGCTATCATGAGAGGTTGGACAAACTTGTGTTGTGTACTCTGGAGCGCCAGAGGCTGAGGGGAGATCTGACAGGAGGATTCAAGGCATTTGACCAACTGGTGGGAGTGTTTAAGGACATTTCAACCTCTCACTGCTATGGGTGGAAGTTCCCACTTGTTTCAAAAAGGCAACAATTATACTAGTGCTGAGGAAGAATAATGTGATCTGCCTTACTGACTATCGCCAGGTAGAACTCACATCTACAGTGATGAAATGCTTTGATGAGACTGAACTCCTGCCTCAGCAAGGACCTGGACCCATTGCAATTTGCCTATCACAATAATAGGTCACCAGCAGATGTAATCTCAATGGCTGTTCACACGGCCTTAGACCATCTGGACAACACAAACACCTATGTCAGGACGCTGTTCATTGACTATAATTCAGCATTTAATACCATCCTGATTGAGAAGTTGCAAAACCTGGGCCTCTGTACTCCCCTCTGCAATTGAATCCTTGACTTCCTAACCGGAAGACCACAATCTGTGCGGATTGATGATAATA
The DNA here is from genome assembly GCF_030028105.1 of Mobula birostris. Taxonomy (NCBI): domain Eukaryota; kingdom Metazoa; phylum Chordata; class Chondrichthyes; order Myliobatiformes; family Myliobatidae; genus Mobula; species Mobula birostris. The sequence goes on along the minus strand of NC_092386.1, from coordinate 38,000,253 downwards.
TATCTTCCTTGCTGACAATCAGCACTGGTGCATCTCAGGGGTGTGTGCTTAGCTCACTGCTCAACTCTCTCTATACCTGTGACTGTGTGGCTAGGCATAGCTCAAATACCATCTATAAATTTGCTGATGATACAACCATTGTTGGTAGAACCTCAGATGGAGACGAGAAGGCTTACAGGAGCAAAATATACCAACTAGTGGAGTGGTGTCGCAGCAACAAACTGGCACTCAACGTCAGTAAGATGATAGAGCTGACTGTGACTTCAGGAAGGGTAAGATGAAGGAAAACATACCAATCCACATGGAGGGATCAGAAATGGAGAGAGTGAGCAGTTTCAAGTTCCTGGGTGTCAAGATCTCTGAGGATCTAACCTGGTCCCAACGTATCGATGCAGTTATAAAGGCAAGACAGCGGCTATACTTTATTAGGAGTTTGAGAAGGCCTTGGTGAGTAGGGTAAAGGAAAATCCCAAGGTGTTCTTCAATTATGTGAAGAACAAAAGAATGACAGGAGTGAAGATAGAACCAATTGGAAATAAAGATGGGAAGATGTACCTGCAGGCTGTGGAAGTGAGCGAGGTATTCTCTTCGGTGTTCACCAATGAGAGGGAACTTGATGATGGTGAGGACATTATGAGTGAGGTAGAATTTTATTTGAAGCAAGGAAGGCGGCGAGGCTGTAGCTCATTAAGTAAGCTAGGGCAGTAGCAATAGTTGTTTTAACAACTCCGAGGGAAAGAGCAGCACCACTGCGTAGATGCGTGACGTCAGCCGGGTGAGCGCTGAGCATTTAAAAAGAGGACCTCCATATCCAGCGGGCAGCGGAGTGAGTGGTAGCAGAGTGAAATGGCTTTGGCTTTGCAGGCTTTGGCTGAAGTGAGCAGAAGTTGAGGAGGAGCTTGCTCCCAGTGAGGCCCATACCACTCCTGAGGCAGTAGGTAACGTTCCACATTTCAAAAGTTGAGGCAACATTTTGGGTAGGTCATGACAGCTGAGATCGGCCCCGTGATTTGTTCATCCTGCAGCATGTGGGAAATCAGGGATACTTCCAGTGTCCCTGATGACTATGTATGCAGGAAATGTGTCCAGCTGCAGCTTCTAGCAGACCGCATTGGGCGATTGGATTCATACTGGAGCATCTGTGAGGCTGAGAAAGTCATGAATAGCACGTTCAGTGAGTTAGCCACACCACAGGTAAAGGCTATACAGGCAGAAAGGGAATGGGTGGCCACTAGACAGCGTAGCAGTAGGCAGATAGTACAGGAGTCTCCTGAGGTCATCTCCTTCCTAAACAAATATAATGTTTTGGAAACTGTTGGGGGAGATGTCTCATCAGGGGAAGGCAGCAGCAGCCGAGTTCGTGGCACCATGGGTGGCTCTGAGGCACAGGAGGGAGAGAAAAGGAGTGGGAGAGCTATAGTGATAGGGGATTCGATTGTAAGGAGAATAGATGGTGTTTCTGCAGCTGCAAACGAGACTCCAGGAGGGTATGTTGCCTCCCTGGTGCAAGGGTCAAGGATGTCTCTGAGCGGCTGCAGGACATTCTGGAGTGGGAGGGTGAGCAGCCAGTGGTCGTGGTGCACATAGGTACCAACGATATAGGTAGAAAATGGGATGAGGTCCTACAAGGTGAATTTAGGGAGTTAGGAGATAAGCTAAAAAGTAGGACCACAAAGGTAATAATCTCTGGATTACTACCAGTACCACGTGCTAGACAGAGTAGAAATAGGAGGATATATCAGATGAATACGTGGCTTGAAAAATGGTGCAATGGGGAGGGATTCAAATTTCTGGGGCATTGGAACCGGTTCTGGAGGAGGTGGGACCGGTACAAACAGGGCGGTCTACACCTGGGCTGGACTGCAACCAATGTCCTAGGGGGAGCGTTTGCTACTGTCGTTCAGGAGGATTTAAACTAATGTGGCAGGGGGATGGAAACAAGTGCAGAGAGACAGAGGGGTGTAAAATGAGGGTAGAAGCAAAAAATAGTAAGGTGAAAAGTAAAAGTGGCAGGCAGGCAAATCCAGGGCAAAAATCAAAAAGGGTCACTTTTCAACATAATTGTATAAGGGCTAAGAGTGTTGTAAAAGCGAGCCTGAAGGCTTTGTGTGTCAATGCAAGGAGCATATGTAACAACGTGGATGAATTGAATGTGCGGATAGTTATTAATGAATATGATATAGCTGGGATCACAGAGACATAGCTCCAGCGTGACCAAGGATGGGAGCTCAACATTCAGGGATATTCAATATTCAGGAGGGATAGACGTGAAAGAAAAGGAGGTGGGGTAGTGTTACTGGTTAGAGAGGAGATTAACGCAATAGAAAGGAAGAACGTTAGACTGGAGACTGTGGAATCGATATGGGTAGAGCTGCATAACACTAAGGGGCAGAAAACGCTGGTGGGAGTTGTGTACAGGCCATTTAACAATAGTACTGAGGTTGGGGAAGGCATTAAACAGTTATTTAGAAATGTGTGCATCAAAGGAACAGCAGTTATAATGGATGACTTCAATCTACATATAGATTGGGTGAACCAAATTGGTGCTGAGGAAGAGGATTTCTTGGAATGTATGCGGGATGGTTTTCTGAACCAACATGTCGAGGAACCAACTAGAGAGCAGGCCATTCTAGACTGGGTATTGAGCAATGAGGAAGGGTTAGTTAGCAATCTTGTCGTGCGAGGCCCCTTGGGTAAGAGTGACCATAATATGGTGGAATTCTTCATTAAGATGGAGAGTGACATAGTTAATTCAGAAACAAAGGTTCTGAACTTAAAGAAAGGTAACTTTGAAGGTATGAGATGTGAATTAGCTGAGATAGACTGGCAAATGATACTTAAAGGGTTGCATTAGTGATAATTTTTCAAAACTCTTTAGATTCTGGATTAGTTCCTGAGGATTGGAAGGTGGCTAATGAACCCCGCTTTTTGAAAAAGGAGCGAGAAAGAAACTGGGGATTTATAGACCGGTTAGCCTGACGTCGGTGGTGGGGAAAATGCTAGAGTCAGTTATCAAAGATGTGATAACAGCACATTTGGAAAGCAGTGAAATCATCGGACAAAGTCAGTATGGATTTGTGAAAGGAAAATCATGGGTGACGAATCTTATAGAATTTTTTGAGGATCTAACTAGTAGAGTGGATAGGGGAGAACCAGTGGATGTGGTATATTTGTATTTACAAAAGGCTTTTGACAAGGTCCCACACAGGAGATTAGTGTGCAAACTTAAAGCACACGGTATTGGGGGTATGGTATTGATGTGTCCAGAGAATTGCTTGGCAGACAGGAAGCAAAGAGTGGGAATGAATGGGACCTTTTCAGAATGGCAGGCAGTGACTAGTGGGGTACCGCAAGGCTCAGTGATGGGACCCTAATTGTTTACAATATATATTAATGACTTAGACGAGGGAATTAAATGCAGCATCTCCAAATTTGTGGATGACATGAAGCTGGGCGGCAGTGTTAGCTGTGAGGAGGATGCTAAGAGGATGCAGGGTGACTTGGATAGGTTAGGTGAGTGGGCAAATTCATGGCAGATGCAATTTAATGTGGATAAATGTGAGGTTATCCATTTTGGTGGCAAGAACAGGAAAACAGATTACAGTATTATCTGAATGGTGGCCGATTAGGAAAAGGGGAGTTGCAACGAGACCTGGGTGTCATTGTACACCAGTCTTTGTAAGTGGGCATGCAGGTACAGCAGGCGGTGAAAAAGGCGAGTGGTATGCTGGCATTCATAGCAAGAGGATTCGAGTACAGAAGCAGGGAGGTTCTACTGCAGTTGTACAAGGTCTTGGTGAGACCACACCTGGAGTATTGTGTGCGGTTTTGGTCCCCTAATCTGAGGAAAGACATTCTTGCCATAGAGGGAGTACAAAGAAGGTTCACCAGATTGATTCCTGGGATGGCAGGACTTTCATATGAAGAAAGACTGGATCGACTAGGCTTATACTCGCTGGAATTTAGAAGATTGAGGGGGAATCTTATTGAAATGTATAAAATTCTAAAGGGATTGGACAGGCTAGATGCAGGAAGATTGTTCCCAATGTTGGGGAAGTTCAGAATGAGGGTTCACAGTTTAAGGATAAAGGGGAAGCCTTTTAGGACCCAGATGAGGAAAAACTTCTTCACACAGAGAGTGGTGAATCTGTGGAATTCCCTGCCACAGGAAACAGTCGAGGCCAGTTCATTGGCTATATTTAAGAGGGAATTAGATATGGCCCTTGTGGCTAAAGGGATCGGGCGTATGGAGAGAAGGCAGGTACAGGGTTCTGAGTTGGATGCTCAGCCACGATCATACTGAATGGCGGTGCAGGCTCGAAGGGCTGAATGGCCTACTCCTGCACCTATTTTCTCTGTTTCTATGTTTCTATGATGTTCTGGAGCATGTTGATATTAAGAGAGAGGAGGTGTTGGAGTTGTTAAAATACATTAGGATGGATAGGTCCCCGGAGCCTGACGGAATATTCCCCAGGCTGCTCCACAAGGCGAGGGAAGAGATTGCTGAGCCTCTGGCTAGGATCTTTATGTCCTTGTTGTCCACGGGAATGGTACCAGAGGATTGGAGGGAGGCGAATGTTGTCCCTTTGTTTAAAATAGGTAGTAGGAATAGTCTGGGTAATTATAGACCAGTGAGCCTTACGTCTGTGGTGGGAAAGCTGTTGGAAAAGATTCTTAGAAATGGGATCTATGGGCATTTAGAGAAACATGGTCTGATCAGGGACAGTCAGCATGGCTTTGTGAAGGGCAGATGGTGTCTAACAGGCCTGATAGAGTTCTTTGAGGAGGTGACCAGGCATATAGATGAGGGTAGTGCAGTGGATGTGATCTACATGGATTTTAGTAAGGCATTTGACAAGGTTCCACATTGTAGGCTTATTCAGAAAGTCAGAAGGCATGGGATCCAGGGAGGTTTGGCCAGGTGGATTCAGAATTGGCTTGCCTGCAGAAAGCAGAGGGTCGTGGTGGAGGGAGTACATTCGGATTGGAGGGTTGTCACTAGTGGCGTCCCACAAGGATTGGTTCTGAGACCTCTACTTTTCGTGATTTTTATTAACGACCAGGATGTGGGGGTAGAAGGGTGGGTTGGCAAGTTTGCACTATGATCAGAGATTAAGGGAGCTAGGGCTTTACTTACTGGAGAGAAGGAGGATGAGAGGAGACATGATAGAGGTATACAAGATATTAAGAGGAATAGATAGAGTGGACAGCCAGCACCTCTTCACGAGGGCACCATTGCTCAATACAAGAGGATATAGCTTTAAGGTAACGGGTGGGAAGTTCAAGGGGGATATTACAGGAAGGTTTTTTACTCAGTGAGTGGTTGGTGCGTGGAATGTACTGCCCGAGTCAGTGGTGGAGGCAGATACACTAGTGAAATTTAAGGGACTACTGGACAGTTATATGGAGGAATTTAAGGTGGGAGGTTATATGGGAGGCAAGGTTTAAGGGTTGGCTCAACATTTTGGACTGAAGGGCCTGTACTGTCCTGTACTGTTCTATGTTCTATGGTATGTCAACAAATACACTCAAAAACCTCTATAAAGGTACCGTGGAGAGCATTCTGACAGGCTGCATCACTACCTGATATGGGAGGGTGGCTACTGCACAGGACCGAAAGAAGCTGCAGAGGGTTGTAAATTTAGTCGGCTCCATCTTGATTACCAGTCTACAAAGCACCCAGGACATCTTCAAGGAGCATTGTCTCAGAAAGGCAGCGTCCATTATTAAGGACCTCCAGAAACCAGGACATGCCCTTTTCTCACTGTTACCCTCAGGTAGGAGGTACAGGAGCCTGAAGGCACAAACCCAGCGATTCAGGAACAGCTTCTTCCCCTCTGCCATCTGATTCCAAAATGGACTTTGACCCCTTGGACACTACCTCACTTTTTAAAATATATATTAGTTCTGTTTTTTGCACGATTTTTAATCTTTTCAATATAAGCATACTATAATTGATTTACTTATTTATTTATTACCATTTTTTTTCCTTTTCTATATTATGTATTGCATTGAACTGCTGCTGCTAAGTTAACAAATTTCACGAGAATGTTGGTGATAATGTGTGATTCTGATTCTGATAGAGGTTTATAAGATTATAAGCGGCGTAGATAAGGAGTATCTTTTCCTTAGGGTAAAAGTGTCTAATATCAGAGGGCATGTGTTGATAGTGAGAGGGGGTAGGTTCAGGCGATGTGAGGGTAAGTTTTTACGCAGAGTGTGGATGTCTGGAATGTGCTGCATGGTATGGTGGTCAAGACAAGTGTTTAAGAGATGTTTAGAGATTCATATGAACATGAGGACAATGGGGGGATATGACATTGTGTAGGAAGGAGGGAATAGTTTTTGGGGTTTTACAATTTACTCTGTAGATGGTTTGGCACAACATTGGTATGCCGAAGGTCCTGTTTCTATTCTTTATGTTCTATGTACTCAACTGGAGCACTGTGCTCATCTGAATATTGCCCTTGTCAGTTGGCTTAATGATCTGTTGTTTTGCACATTGACTTCGATTTTGCAGGAGGTCTGTGTCAGGTGTCTGACAATTCTGTTGGTCGGACACTAGGGAGAATTCCCCTACTTCTAATAATGCCACTTTTTGTACAGCTATCTGAGAAAATATCTCGGGACATTTGTTTAATATCTCCTCTGGCACACAGTACTACTTATACTGTGGTATTCCTTATGTACAGTACTGAAGAGATGACTCATTATGTGCTTAATTATATGTCGTAGTGCATATCATTACTCTTATAGCTCGGTTGAAAGTGTTGCTACTGAGCCAAAGCTCATACTTACAACAGTTTGCTTATTAAAGGTATCAGTTGTGGGAATATTGCTATGCATAACCAGGCACTGCAATGATAAGTGTTTCATTTGGCCAGATTTCAGATTATCAATACAATTAATTGGTTCTCTGCAGATGAGCAATAAATTCACAGTATGAGTTAAAAGCTTGCTTGCTTTGTTGATAGTTTATAGTCTTACCTGCATTTTTTAGCTATTAGCTTTGATTACTTGTTTATTTTGTTCACTTGTTCCTTCACCACCACCACCACCAAAATACTCCCTAATTTACAGCCTTTATCACCAAGAACAGCTGATGCTTGAGAATACTGCTAACTACATGTTCCAATTTGCACATCACTCTCACTCAGAATTACATCACATGCATTTTTTCCTTGTACTTTTTTTCTAGTCTTTTGATTTTATTTTAAATTTTGAAGGTAAAGCATGGAACAGCCCCTCTGGCCCATTAAGCCACACTGCCCAGCAACTCACTGATTTAACCCCTGGTCTAATTACAGGACAATTTATAATGACTAATAAACCTACTAACTGGCACGTCTTTAGACTCTGGGAAGAAACCAGATCACCTGAAGAAAACCCACACACAAATGGGAAGAACGTACAAACTTTCTTACAGAACAAGCTGAAATTGAACTCTGAACTCTGATACCCCAAGCTGTAAGAGCATTGTGCTAACCACTACACTACGGTGGTGCTCTGAATTTATCCTTAATGATTTATCTCCCTTAGAATTTCGAATAGTATAGCACAGGAACAGGCCCTTCAGCCAATGATGCTGTGCTGAACTGAGTAAGCTAATGACGCCTAATTAAACTAATTGCTTCTACCTAGACATGGTTTTTATTTCTCTGTTCTCAACATATTCACATACCGCTTAAATACCTCTATCATTCTGCATCACCACTGCATTCCAGGTACCCATAACTTGGTATACACATCCCCTTTGCACTTTCCACTTCTCCACTTAAATGCGTGCCCGCTTATGTTAGACATTTCAACCTTGGGGAAAATGATACCCATTTGTCTATCTATGCCTCTGATAATGTTATAAACTTCTTTCAGGGTTTCCTTCAGCCTCCAGTAGTTTAGGGAAAACTAGTACAAGCCCTCTAATCCAGGCAGCGTATTGATAAACTTTCTCTGCACCCTTCCCAAAACCTCTGCGTACTCCCTATAGTGGGTGACCAGAAGTGAATGCAGTATTCTAGATGTGGCTAACCAGAGTTTCATGAAGCTGCAACATAACGTCATGACTCTGGCACTCAGTGCCTCAGAAAATAAAAACAAACATGATCATGCACCTTTAACGCTCTGTCAACTTGTGTGGTCACTTTCCATCAGCCATGGACTTGGACTCTAAGATCCCATTGTAATTCAATGCTTAAGGGTCCTGCCATTAACTGTGTACTTTCCTTTCACAATTAATCACCTAAAGAGCAACACCTTACACTTGTCTAGATTAAACTTGATCTGCCCATTTCTCCACCCATATTGCAATTGATTTATATCCTGAGTATCTTTTGGCAATCTTTTTCACTGTCTACAATGCTTATCTGGAAACTGACTAACCCATCCACCCATGTTGTTATCCAAGCCATTTATACATATTACATATTGGTTATGTCTAACCAATCATATAGAGTTTTTCGAGGAAGTTACCAGGGAAGTGGATAAAGGCAAGGCAGTGGATGTTGTTCCAAGGTCTTTGACAAGGTCCCACTTTGGAGATTGATCAAGAAGGTTCAGTTGCTTGGCATTTAAGATGAGGTAGTAAGTTGTATTAGACATTGGCTTCATGGGAAAAGCCAGAGAGTGGTCTATGACTAGTCGTGTGCCGTAGGGATTGGTGCTGGGCCATTATTGTCTGTCATTTATATCAACAAACTGGATGATAATATGATAAACTGGATTAGCAAATTTGTGGATGATGCCAAGATTGGGGATGTCGTGGACGGAGAGGAATACTGTCAAAACTTGCAGCAGCATCTGGACAAGTTGGAAAAGTAATCTGAAGAATGGCAGTTGGAATTTATGCAGACAAGTGTGAAAAGTTGCACTTTGGCAGGACCACCCACGGTAGTTATTATGTGGTGAGTGGTAGGGCACTGAGGAGTGCAGTAGAACAGAGGGATCTGGGAATATAGATCCAAAATTCATTGAAAGTGTTGTCACACATGGAGAGGGTTGTAAAGAAAGCTTTTGGCACATTAGCCTTCATAAATCAAAGTATTGAATACAGGACATGGGATGTTATGTTGTAATTGTATAAGATGTTGTTGAGGCCTAATTTGGAGTATTGTGTGCATTTTTGGTCACCTGCCTTTAGGAAACATGTAAATAAGATTGCAAGAGTACAGAGAAAATTTACAGGAATGATGGTGGGACTTGAGCTGAATTATAGAGAAAGATTGAATAGGTTGGGTCTTTATTCCCTAGAACATAGAAGATTGAGGGGAGATTTGATACAGCTACACAAAATTATGAGAGGTGTAGGTAGGGTAAATGCAAGCAGGTTCTTTCCACTGAGGATAGGTGACACGACAGCTAGATGCCTTGGGTTAAGGATGAAAGGTGAAAGGTTTAAGGGGAACATGAGGGGGAACTCCACGCAGAGAGTGGGGAGAGTGTGGACAGTGCAAGAGGTGAATGCAGGTTTGATTTCAATATTTAGGTATTTAGATAGGTACATGGATGGGAGCAGTAGGGAGGTCTATGGTCCAGGTGTAGGTCAATGGGACTAGGCAGATTAATTGTTGGGCATGGGTTAGATAGGCTGAAGGGACTGTTTCTAAGCTGTTGTGCTGTACGACTCTATGACTCCAGAAAAGCAAGGTTGTAATGCTGAGGCTTTATAAGGCATTGGTCAGACCACACCTGGGAGTATTGTGAGCAGCTTTAGAACCCGTATCTAAGAAAGGATGTGCTGGCATTGAAAAGGGTCTCAAGGATGTTTACGAAAGTGATCCAGAGATTGAAATAGTTAACGTATGAGGAGCGTTTGATAGCTCTGTGCCTGCACTCCCAGTAGTTTAGAAGAATGAGGGGGATCTCTTTGAATACTACCAAATATTAAAAGCCTAGATATAGCTGATGTGGACAAGACGTTTCCAATGGTGGAAGAGTCGAGAATTAGAGGCAATATCTTCGAATAGAAAGGTGTCCCTTTTGAACAGAGATGAGGAGGCATTTATTTAACCAGAGTTAGGATGCATCTGTGGAATTCAATGCTATAGACAGCTCATGTCATTATGTATATTTCAAGCAGAGATTGATAAATTCTTGATTTTTAAGGGCATCAAATGCTACGGTGAGAGAGCAGGGGATTGGGATTGAGAGGGTAAATAAATCAGCCATTATCGAATGGCAGAGCAGACTCGATGGGCCAAATGGGTTATGTGTCTTGTGGTCAACTTTGATTTCTGAAGTGAAGAGTTGGTGACCTAACTATCTAATTTCTCCAATAAGAAATGTTCATGTGTTTAGGAATTAGGTTGAAATTGCCCCCCATCAATTCGTTTATGTTGATGTCCATTCATTGCATTACAATATCTGATCTTGATATTGTGACTGGTCAAAGGATAGTGGCACACTTCCCAAGTGCTTGCCTATGAATTCCTAGCTGTGAACAAGGTCATCAGAGAGACACTGAAGCTAGTGGTTATAGAAGTGGTTCATTCAGCAAAAACAAGCAACAGGCATCATATTGAGACATTGGAAGAGGACTGCTTGACCCAATATTACATGACATTTTTATATGTTAAGGATCAAAGGTAGCAGCAGGACAATTCTGTAGTTGCAATACTTCCTTTGAAGTAGTTTGCAAACACTACCTTCTTTGCACCCACACTCCAGATACCCAAAATTAATGTTAGTCCCCACTGACTCTTGGCCACATTCACGCATATGCAGGTATCTGAGGTCAAAGTAGAGTGTTTTTTTGTTTGCAATTGACCCCAACCAGCAGCTCCACAAAACCCATTGTCCTGAGCTTTGTTTTAAATTCGATCTGTAATCCACATTCCAATCTGAAGAATGGCTGCTGTTGAATTTAATATTTGCTATATACCCTAACTACAGAATATGTCCTAACCTTCCCCCCTCTTGGCCTTCCTGGACAAAAATAAGTTTGTTCCAGGAAGGCCAAACTTTAAGGAGGATCAAATCAAATAGGGCAATGAAAATGCCCTGCACTTTGGACCCTCTTCCCCAATTGCCTATCATATCCCTATGTTCATCTGCATCTATGCTATTATCCTTAATGGCTACCCACAAGACTTGAAGCAGAGGTTGTTCCAGAAATCTGACTAACAGTCTTTAAAATGCAGCTTTGTTATTTGTATGCCTATTGCCTCCTTCCCTGCTGACTGATTGCAGTTTAATCTGTTACGTAACTGGGTTGCCAAACCAGCAGAAATGGAACACTCGTTGGAGTCTGGATTACTAGGAACTGATAAAGTCTTATTAAAGAAACAAATAATACAGTACTCTAATCGTAAGGATATAAATGTAACAGGTTAGCAATGATAATACACACATGTACACAGAACTAGGGTAATAGGAATCAACCAAGCTCTATTGCAGTCTAGGGGTAAAATGATCAGTCTTAGAGTGACGCAGAGTTCATTTCAGCTTAGTGCAGTTTGCAGTAATCGCTGTTGTACTGTTGGAGAGAGAGAGGGGATGCAATTTGGTTCAGGCAGACCTTCGATGTCTTTGCAGTTGGTTTCGGGCAGACCCTTTTTGATGTCTTCTATCCTGCTGTGGTCACCGAGTGTGACCCCTCCGTTCCGGATACGATCGTTCTTCTACGGTGAACCCGGCACCCAGGCAAGGGCGAACACACACACCAGGTTCCCACCGATCGTGCCTGTGAGCCTATGGTCGGTTCCCACGAACCGAACCTCCAAACTCCCACCACTTGTGGGGGCACACCGCTCTTTCCGTGGTCTCGTGGTGCCCGTGCCTTAGCAAACCAGCTCTTTTTATCCCCCTGCTGGGGTATCACCTGTCCATCAAACTTCAAACAGTTCAGGTTCAAAGCAACCGGTCTGTCAATATTCTGAATTGTGTTTCTTTTCCGTTAATCCCTCTCTCCTCTCTTATTAGCATTTTGAATGTTTCTCCATTGTCTCTCTTGTCTCTCTCATTAGCATCAATCGTCCGATAGCTTGGTTTGGCATCACAAATCATATCCTTTATCTTCATTCCTTCATTCTCTGACAGTTAAAACTCAGCAGTGGCTATTGGGGTACCAACAAGGTAAATGTATTAGACTCACAGATAACAGCTCATGGTCCATGTCATGACAAAAGATTGTCAGAATCTTGACGACTAGTCTCTCTGACCCTCTCATCTCTGTACAGGAGGGGTTGGGGTGATCTATATTTGAATGACTCAATGTCCTTATCCCGGTGGCTTTCCCATACTACCCAGTCGACTGCCGGCCCAACCACTGAAAGGGCCCAGCTCATTTGTATTCACTCCCCATTCAGGCTGGTGTGACTGCCTTCAGATGCTGTGTGTAACTTGTTCTCTTTCTAGGCCTGCCACGTCATCGAAGTTGAGGAACCTGAGGTCAATTTTTTTTCCCCCGATTCTGAGCTATACAACTAATCATTTACTTTCCGAAACCAGCCTTCATTACAGAGTAGTTACCGTTATACTTTAACATGCTATTCACGGCTTGCTGTCATGCTCTCTTGGTGTCCTCCACACTCGAGCTTGCTGTGGTCCTGCTTCCATCAGGTGTGGTCAGAACTAAAGCAGCTGGGTGGTGTTCATCACTTCGGCTTTCTACAATAACATTGTTACCAGGTACACTTGATCTCTTGCTCTGTTTCTGAGAGCAACAAGAAGGTGGGTCATACGGTATAACCTGAGTCCAGTTTTTCCACGGGCTGCCTCACATATTAAGTTATTGACCTTATTAGGGTGTCAGATATGTACAGTGTTCTCTATTGATTAATTTTTCCATGCAACTTATAGTTTCGCTGTGGCCTTCAAACTTCATAGCATTGAGGTTAGACAAATTGATTGAGGGACCATTGCAGATTAAAAATTCATTTGGCTGCTTTTCAATTTTGCATTATTACAGTTGAATAATGCTGCTATTCATGCTCTGATTTCACTTTTTGCTTCACTTTTTTTGAATTAACTGCATGAGATTTACAGAAAAATTTCTTCTAAATGTAAACTGTAATTTAATAAGGATGTGCTTGTAATATACAGGAAGTGCAAATTGTTAAGTAATCCAATTAATTGAAGGGTATTCTATAATTTCTAAAGTTATCAATATTGGATGGCAGACAAGTCATTACTATGGCAGACAAGTCATTACTACTTAAATATTTTATTTAAATATCATTCCACCAAATAGTAACTCTTCATAAATTTTGTTTTTTGCTTGATAAGCTTAAGGATAATTACAATGTCATGACATAGGTAATTTTGAGCTGCAGCAAATCAAATGATTTTGTACAGTATATATATTTGCTTCCTTGAAATACCTTTCCAAAAATCCTCACATAAATCACGTTTCTTTATAACAGTAACAAAGAGTAAAATTATCTATGTGAAAATATTGTACATAATTTCATAAATCCAATATTGATATTTTCTGTAAAATGATTTGTTTCCTACTTTGCAATTGTTCGTACAAAATCGTGTTTTAAAGTTGTTTTAACCATTTACTTTTCTTCTATTTACTTACACTATGTAAGGTATCATTTCCTAGGTAAGAGTATGAACTTTGATCAGTTCTACTGTGATAACCCTGCAGGAGCGGTCATGTCATTTTAAATAATTTCTCTGTAGCTGTGTTAGATCTACTCAAGAAGAACTTTTTCCACAGCATGTATCATGCTAGCATTCTGCATTTACAAATTACTGGATTATTTATGAGAAAAGTTGCTTAAATATTGATTGCTAACCTCTATTTGAACATAATGTACATCACTAGTTAGATGTGTAATGTTTTCATGATATGCAAATGATGTATCGTGTTCAGTTCAATGCAAAGTACAAATGTTGTATTTTAGAAATACAGTGAATTCCAATTAAACAGATAGCTGCTTATTTGGGACAACTCTAAAAGAGCAAAAACTAATCGAGAAAATAGAAGGGATTCCCTTCATTTGAGACACTCTGCTGCTTACTTGGGACAGGAGGCTGTTGCCAAACAGTTTCAAGCAAACATCGGTCACATGAACTTGCACAGCCAGTAAACATTACACTGTGCTTAGAACTAACAATTTTTAAATATCATCAGTTACATGTTTTGTCTTTTGCCATGATAGTAGGTGAGAAATAAGCAGTGTGAAAATTCAGAACTGTTTTGCTCACTGGAGTTTCAAGCTTTCAGGCTTGGAGATGCCAGAAGCAGCTGGGAGTGAAAATGAAAAGATTTCACTACTTCAACAAATTAGTCTGTACAAAGAATTTGAATGTATTGACCTTAAATGTTATAATGAAAATGAAGATTTTAAAAGATGCAATCATCAAAAGCATTGTAAGAGGGAAGTCTTTTATAAGACCATAAAACATTGGAGCAGAATTAGGCCATTTGGTCCATTGTGTCTGCTCTGCCATTCATTCATGGCTGATCCTTTTTCTCCCTTCCTCGGCCCCACTCTCCAGCCTTCTCCCTGTAAACTTTGGTACCGTGGCCAATCAAGAATCTATCAATCTCCACCTTAAATACATCCAATGACCTGGCCTTCACAGCTGCCTGTGATAACAAATTCCACAAATTCACCACCACCTGGCTAAAGAAATTTCTCAGCATCTCAGTTTTAAATGGATGCCCCTCCATCCTGAGGCTGTGCCCTTTAGTCTTAGACTCCCCCACCCAGGGAAACAGCCTTTCCACAACTACTTTGTGTAGGCCTTTCAACATTCTAAGGTTTTCAATGAGATCCCCCCTCATCCTTCTAAATTCCAGCGAGTGCAGACCCAGAGCAATCAAATGTTCCTCATATGATAACCTTTTCATTCCCAGTATCATCCCTGTGAACCTCCTCTGAACCCTTTCCAATGCCAGCACATATTTTCTTCGATGAGGAGCCCAAAACTGTTCATGACTTTAAGCTGAGGCCTCGCCAGTACCTCAGCATCACATTCCAGCTCTTGTATTTTAGACCTCAAGTTAACCTTCAGGGTGTTCTGCACAAGGCTCCCAAGTCCCTCTGCATCTCAGTTTCCTGGATTTTCTCCCAGTTTAGAAAATAGTCTGAATGCTTATTTCTACTACCAAAGTGCATGACCATGCATTTTCCAACATTGTATTTGATTTGCCACTTTCTTGCCCATTCTCCTAATCTGTCCAGGTCCTTCTGCAGCCTTTCTGTTTCCTCAACACTACCTGCTCCTCCACCAATCTTATAATATAATTTTTATTGAGTTTTCAAAAAGAATACATGAAAAGATAAAATCTACCCTCCCCCCTCCCCTTAACCCTCCCCCCCCCCATATATAGTCCTACCTAAAAAGAAAGAAAAGAGAAAAAAAGAAGAGCCGCCTGGGTATTGGAAGGTTTCCACATGCTCCATGGGATTCAAAATAAATTTGGTATAATTATTCGTTACTTTCCCCAAGGGACCAAGATCTTTATTGGAGCACTTAAATATGCCATCCTATCTTTTGTAAATAAGGGCGCCAAATATTCAAAAATGTTACATATTTATCTCTTAAATTATAAGTAATTTTTTCGAGTGGAATAGAACTAGCCATTTCATTATTCCAACGATCCATACTTAAATACGAATCAGATTTCCAAGTAACTGCTATAGTCTTCTTAGCTACTGCCAATGCAATTTTTATAAATTCTTTCTGATATTTATTCAATTTAAGTTTCGGCTTAATCCCTTCAATATCATCTAATAGAAATAATACAGGGTTATGTGGAAGTTGAGTTCCAGTAATTTGTTCCAATAAGACTCTTAAATTTATCCAAAAGGGTTGAATTTTAAAACAAGACCAAGTAGAATGTAAAAAAGTACCAATTTCTTGATTACACCGAAAGCATTTATCGGATAGATTTGAATTTAATCTATTTATTTTTTGTGGTGTAATATATAATTGGTGTAAAAAATTATATTGTACTAATCTAAGTCGAACGTTTATTGTATTTGTCATACTGTCAAGACAGAGTCTTGACCAATTTGTTTCATCGATATTAATATTCAGATCTGTTTCCCATTTTTGCTTTGACTTACGGGTTCCTTGTTTAATTGTCTGTTCTTGAATCAAATTATACATACAAGAAATAAATTTTTTAATTTTCCCTTTTTGAATTAAAATTTCAATTTCATTAGGTTTTGGCAAAAACATTGTTTGACCCAGCTTACCTTTTAAGTAAGCCCTTAATTGAAGGTAACAAAAGAAAGTATTATTTGATATTTTATATTTATCCTTTAATTGTTCAAATGACATCAATATACCTCGTTCAAAACAATCTCCTATAAATTTAATCCCTTTTTGGTACCAATTATATAAAAGTTGATTGTCCATTGTAAAAGGAATAAGTCTGTTTTGGAACAAAGGTCTCCTTGCTAATAGAGCTTTCTGTGTTCCATTATCAACATTTATCTTATTCCATAGATCAATCTCCTCCACCAATCTTCATATAATTTGCAAACTTAGCAACAAAGCCATCTGTTCCATTGATAGACAACATAAAATGAAGCAGTCCCAAAACCGACCCTTGCTGAACACCACTATCACAGGCAGCCGACCAGGAAAGGATCCACTTACTGCCTCCTACCTATCAGCCAATTCTTTAACCATGGTAGTAACTTTCCTGTAATGCCATGGGCTCTTAACTTTGTAAGTTTCACGTGTGGCGCTTTGTTAAAGGTCTTCCTAAAATCCAAATATCTAACATCCACTGCATCCCCTTTATCTATCCTACTTGTAATCTTCTCAAAGAATTCCAACAGGTTTGTCAGGCTAACTGGTCTATAATTTCCTTTCAGCTGTCTCCCTCCTTTCTTAAAGAATGGAGTGACATTTGCAATTTTCCAGTCCTCCTAAACCATGCCAGAGTCCAATGATTTTTGAAAGATCATTACTAATGGCTCCACAATTTCTAACGCTACCTCTTTCAGAACCCTAGGAGATGCAGTTCATCTGGTCCGGGTGACTTAAGTATCCACAGGCTTTTCAGCTTTTTGAGCCCTCTCCCTTGTAATAGTAACTGCACTCACTTCTCTTCCCTCACACTCTTCAACAGCTGGCACACTGCTAGTGTCTTCCACAGTGAAGACTGATGTAAAATACTCATTTCATTCATCTACTATCTCCTTGTCCACTGTTATTATTTCTCTGGCCTCATTTTCTAGAGGTCTTATGTCCACTCTCATCTCTCTTTTATTTTTTATATACTTAAAAAATATTTTTTCTATCCATTTTGATATTGTTTGATAGCTTGCTTTCATATTTCATATTTTCCTTTCTAATGATTTTTTTAGTTGCTTTCTGCAGGTTTTTAAAAGCTTCACAATCCTCTGTCTTCCCACTAATTTTAGCTTTGCTATATGCCCTCTCTTTTTTTTTTACATTAGTTTTGACTTCCCTTGTCAGCCATGGGTGTACTATTTTGCCGTTGGAGTATCTCTTTGTTTTTGGAATAGACCTTCCTAGTTTTTTCCCAGAAACTCAAGCCATTGCTGCTCTGTCGTCATCCCTGCCAGCATCTCCTTCCAATTTACTTTGGCCAACTCCTCTCATCGTACTACTGCAGTTTCCTTTACTTCACTGAAATACTGCTACATCAGTCTTTACTTTTTCCCTGTCAAATTTCAAGTTGAACTCAATCATTTTGTGATCACTGGCTCCTAAGGGTTCTTTTACCTTAAGCTCCCTAATTGCCTCTTGTTCATTACATAACACCCAGTCCAGTATAGCTGATCATCTAGTAGGCTCAATGGCAAACTGTTCTAAAAAGCCATCTCATAGGTATCACTGTCTTGAAATCTATTACCAACCTGATATTCCCAATCTGCCTACATGTTAAAATCTCTCATGACTATCATAACACTGCCCTTTTGATGTGCCTTTTCTATTTCCCATTGTAATCTGTAGACCACATCCGAGCTACGGTTTGGAGGCCTGTATATAACTGCCATCAGGGTCCTTTTACCCTTGCAGTTTCCTAACTCAACCCACAAGGATTCAACATCTTCTGATCCTATGTCACATCTTTCTAATGATTTGATGCCAATCTTTACCAGCAGAGCCACACCACCCCCTCTGCCTATCCCTCCAATACAATGTATAACCTTGGACATTCAGCTACCAACTGCAACCATTCTTCACCAATGATTCAGTGATGGCTGCAGCATCATATCTGAAATCTGCAAAAGTGCAACAAGATCATCCACCTTATTTCTTGTACTCCATCCATTGAGATATAACTCTTTGAGTACTGTATTTGCTGGCCTTTTTGATTCTGCATCTGATACTCACCCTGCTTGCTGCAATTTTGTCCTATCATCTGCTGGCCCTCCTGATGGTCTGACTGTACGCTATCTTTGTTTATTTTTTTAGTCCTGAATCCCTTCACTCTGGATCCCATCCCCTGTCCAATTAGTTTAAACTTTCCAACAGCTCTAACAAACGTGCCTGCGAGAATATTGGACCTCGCTGGTTTGGGTGCAACCCGTCCCTTTTGTACAAGTCATACCTCCCCCAGAAGAGATCCCAATGATCCAAGAGCCTGAAGCCCTGCCCCCTGCACCAGCTTCTCAGCCATGCATTTATTTGTCAATCATCCTGTTTCCATCGTCACTGGCGCAGGACATGGGTAGCAGTCCAGAAATTATTACCCTGGAGGTCCTGCTTCTCAGCTTTCTACCCAGCTCTCTATATTCTCTCTTCAGAACCTCTTTGATTTTCCTTTCTGAATCATTGATACCAATATGTACCAAGACATTTGGCTGCTCTCCATACCCCTCCAAATTCTGTGGATGTACCCGAGACATCCCCGAGCCTGGTACCTGAGAGGCAACATACCATCCAGGTGTCCCGTTCATGTCCACAGAATCTCTTGTCTGTTCCTCTGACCACTGAGACCCCGGGGAGGTCACTACCATTCCCCTCTTCTTCCTCTTTCTCTTCTGTACCATGGACTTGTGCCCAGGGCTAGTAACCTGGTCTCTGTGGCATTCCCCTGGGAGGTCACACCCCACTACAGTATCCAAAATGCTACCCTTATTATTGAGGGGAATAACCACATGGGTGCTCTGCACTAACTGCCTATTCACCTTCCCATACCTTCTGACAGACACCCAGCTACCCACCTCCTGCAACTTAGGACTGACTACTTCCCTGTAACTGATCGATGATCTCCTCACTCTCCCGTCCAAGCTGAAGGTCATCCAGCTGCTGCTCCAAGTCCCTAACATGATCTTCAAGGAGCTGCAGGTGGATGCACTCCATGCGGATGTAGTTCCCTGGGAGACTCTGGATCACGCAGGACTCCAACATCTGGCATGAAGAACATACAACGGCCATTTAAACTACACTAAGTACCCCTGAAACAGAAAGAGAAAAAGGGAAACATAAGGAAAACTTAACAGAAGCTTACCCAGGCAACTTTTCCAGAGCCAACGCTTTTTTGGAGCCAAAGCCTCCTTTGAGCCAAACCCTGACCCTCCCAATCTTACTACTGGCCCACTCCCAACAATGGCCGCTCCACTTGTCCCTTCTGTACTTTTATTTACTCCTCTCCGCACTGCTGGTGCTGCTGAATGCCTATGAAGCTCTCCTTTTAAATGAGTGTCGCTGACCTGCGACTAACCTCCTTGCTGTGTGCTGCCGCCGCTGATTGGGCCGCCAGAGTGACCTTTTCTCTGCTGATTTTGTTCATTTATAGTCAATCAAAAGGAAATGGCAGCGTACACTTCATGAGTTCCCCCGTTGATGACTATTAGGAACTAATGTACAGTTTTATCGTACTGTAGTAGTATTGGTAGTGTACTAATTTGTTCAGTATTTCATTTAAATGCATAATTTGTCATTCAGTTTGATTTTTTTTAGTAGTTCTTTAATTATTTCTATGAAAGTATGGCTGATTGGGGCAGCCTGTTAATTAGGCCAAGATGTACTGGCCCAATTAACCAGTATCTACTATACATCAAAGCCAAAGGTGTAATGCATTGCCACTCTGAAGCTAGTGCCATCATTATTTTAATTCTAATCTTCGCTGAGTACTTATGTGATTTGTCTTCTGCACAGTGGTTGTTTGTCAATCTTTGTTCATGCATGATTTTACATGAATTCTATTGTATTTTTAAATTTTCCTGTAAATGCCTCCAAGAATATGAATCTCAAGGTAGTATTGGTGACAGACTGTATATACACATTAATATTAAATTTACTTTGAATTGACTGACTTTGAATACTGCTAAACAATTAGCAAATGATGTATAGCTAAAAGTAAACTTGGCAAAAGACCATAAATTAATGACTTGGCCTCCATAGCCACCTGTGGCCAGTGAATTCCACAGAGTCTGGCTGAAGAAATTCCTTCTCATCTCCTTTTTAAAAGAACACCTTTCTATTCTGAGGCTGTCCCCTCTAGTCTTAGACCCCCCCCACCATAGGAAAACATCCTCTGCATATCCACTTTATTGAGGCCTTTCAACATTCAATAGGTTTCAATTAGCTGTCCCCTCATTCTTCTGAATTCCTGTGAGTATAGGCCCAGAGCCATCAAATGTTCTTCATATGAAAAGCCTTACAATGCTGGAATCATTATCATGAGCCTCCTTTGAACCCTCTCCAATGTCAGCACAGCCTTTCTTAGATAAGTGGTCCAAAACTGCTCACAATACTCCGTGAGGCCTCAACATTGCCTTCTAAAGCCTCAGCATTATATCCTTGCTTTTACTGTATATTCTAGTCCTCCTGAAATGACTGCTAACATCGCATTTGCCTTCCAACTCAATCTGCAAATTAACATTTAGGGTATCCTACACTTGGACTCCCAAGTCCCTTTGCATGTCATATTTTGGAATTTCCCCTCCATTTGGAAAATAGTCTACCCTTCTATTTCTTCTACCAATGTGAATAACCATGCATTTCCCAACACTGTATTCCATCTGCTACTACTTTGCCCATTCTCCTAATCTGTCAGTCCTTCCATAACCTCTCTAAAAATAACCTGCTCCTCCATCGATCTTTGTATATTCTGTAAACTTTGTCACAAAGCCATTAATTCTGTCATCCAGGTCATTGACATATAATGCTAAAAGAAGCGGCTTCAACATTGACCCCCCGTGGAACACCACTAGTCATTGGCAGCCAACCATAAAAAGGCTCCCTTTATTCCCACTCTTTGCCTCCTGTCAAACCGCCAGTGCTCTATCCATGCTAGTATCTTTCCTGCGATACCATGGGCTCTTTACTTGTTAAGCAGCCTCATGTGCGGCACCTTGTCAAAGGCCTTCTGAAAATCCAAGTACACAACATCCTCTGATTCTCCTTAGTCTATCCTGCTTGATATTTATTTAATGAATTCCAACAGATTTGTCAGACAAGGCTTTCCCTTGAGGAAACCATGCTGACTACCACTTATTTTATCATGTGCCTCCAAATACCCTGAAATCACATCTTTAATAATTGACTCTAATTTCTTCTCAACCACTGAGATCACACTAACTGGTCTATAATTTCATTTCTTCTGCCTCTCTCCCTTCTTGAAGAATGGAGTGCATTTGCAATTTCCAGACTTACAGAACCTTTCCTAAATCTAGTGATTCTTGAAAGATCATTGCTAATGGCTCCACAATCTCTTCAGCCACCTCTTTCAGAAAACTGGGGCCTATACCATCTGGTCCAGGTGACTTATCTTCCTTCAGACGTTTCAGTTTCCCAAGAAACTTCTCCCTAGTAATGGCACTCCACACACTTCAGCCCTCTAACACCCTCAAACTTCTGCCATTCTGCTAGTGTCATCCACAGTTGAGACTGGTGCAAAATACTTCTTTAGTTCATCCAACATTTCCTTGTTCCCATTTACTATCTCTCTAGCACCATTTTCCAGTGGTCTGATATCCACTCTCGTTTCTCTTTTACACTTTATGTATCTGAAGAAACTTTTGGTATCCTCTTTAATATTATTGGCTTACATTACCTTTATTCCATCCTTTCCTTTATGACTTTTTTAGTTTCCTTCTGTTGGTTTTAAAAAGCTTCCCAATCCTCTAATCTCCCAGTAATTTTTGCTGAATTATATGCCCCCCCTTTGGCTTTTGTGTTAAGAAATAGAAATAGAATAGTACAGCACAGTACAGGCCTTTCGGCCCACAATGTTGTGCCGACCCTCAAACCCTGCTTCCCATATAAGCCCCCACCTTAGATTCCTCCATATGCCTGTCTAGTAGTCTCTTAAACTTCACTAGTATATCTGCCTCCACCACTGACTCAGGCAGTGCATTCCACGCACCAACCACTCTCTGAGTAAAAAACCTTCCTCTAATATCCCCCTTGAACTTCCCACCCCTTACCTTAAAGCCATGTCCTCTTGTATTGAGCAGTGGTGCCCTGGGGAAGAGGCGCTGGCTATCCACTCTATCTATTCCTGTTATTATCTTGTACACCTCTATCATGTCTCCTCTCATCCTCCTCCTCTCCAAAGAGTAAAGCCCTAGCTCCCTTAATCTCTGATCATAATGCATACTTTCTAAACCAGCATCCTGGTAAATCTCCTCTGTACCCTTTCCAATGCTTCCACATCCTTCCTGTAGTGAGGTGACCAGAACTGGACACAATACTCCAAATGTGGCCTAACCAGAGTTTTATAGAGTTTTGTTGGTTTTGACTTCTCTTGACAGCCACTGTTGTGTCATCTTTCCTTTAGATTACTGCTTCCTCTTTGGGATGTTTATATCCTGTGCTTTCCCAATTGCTTCCAGAAATTCTAGCTATTGTTGCTTTGCCATCATCCCTGCCAGTGTTCTTTTCCAGTGAATTTTGGCCAGCACCTCTCTTGCCTCTGTAATTCCCTTTACTCCACTGTAATACTGATACATCTGACTCAAATCCGTCTCAAATTTCAGGGTGAATTCTGTCATATTATGATCACTGACCCCTTAGGGTTCTTTTACCTTAAGCCCTCTAATCAATTCTGGTTTATTGCACAACACCCAATCCAGAATAGCTGATCCCCCTAGTGGGCTCAACCATGAGCTGATCTAAAAAGTTATTTCGTAGGCATTCTAGAAATTTTCCCTCCTGAAATCCGGCACTAATCTGATTTTCCCAATCTACCTGTGTATTGAAATCCCCCAAGACTATTGTAACATTGCAGTTTTGTTATGCATTTTCTATCTCCCATTGAAATTTGTAGACCACATCCTTTTTAGGGGTCTGTATACAACTCCCATTAGGGTCTTTTTAACCCTTGCAGTTCCTTTGTTCTACCCACAATGATGCACACCTTCTGACCCTTTGTCACCTCTTTCTAATAATTTGATTTCAATTTTTTACCAACAGAGTCCCGCCACCCCCTCTGAGTACCTCCTGCTATAATCTTCTTTCAGCTATGATTCAGTGATGCCCACAATGTCATACATGCCAATCTGTAACTGTGCTGCAAGTTCATATACATTATTCTGTATATTGTGCACATTCAAGTAGAACACCTTCAGTCCTGTATTTGCCCTTTTTGTCTTTATCCTCCTTTTACATTGGAATTCATCCTGTTGACTGCAATTTTGCCCTATCATCAGCCTCTTCTTGCTTGCACTTTCACTACACACTGCCTCTGTTTGTAAACCAACTACCTCATCCACAGTACTATCGCTTCAGTTCCCATCTCACTGCCAAATTGGTTTAAACCCTCCCGAATAACTCTAGCAAACCTGCCCGCAAGGATGTTGGTCTTTCTCAGGTTCAGGTGTAACCTGTCCCTTTTGTACAGGTTACACCTTCCCCAGAAGAGATCCCAATGATCCATAAATCTGCATCCCTGCCCCCTGTACCAGTTCCTCAGTCATGCATTCACCTGCCATATCATCCTATTCTTACCCTCAAGGCATGTGGCATGGGCAGCAATCCAGAGATTACTACCCTGGAAGTCCTGTTTTTCAACTTTCGACCTAGCTCCCCGAAACCTCTCTTCAGGAAACTTCTCACCTTGTCTACCCATGTCATTGGTGCCAATATGTACACAGACTTCTGATTGCACAGCCTCCCCCTTTAGAATGCCATGGATGTGATCTGAGACATCACTGACCCTGGCACCTGGGAGGCAACAAACCATCCAGATGTGTATATCATGCCACAGAATCTCGTTTCCGTTCTTCTGACTATGGAATCTCTCATCACCACTGCAGCTCTCTTCATCTGTCTTCTCTTCTGAGCCACAGCATTAGAATCTGTACCAGAGACTCGGTGACTGCAGCTTCTGGTTGGTCGTCCCCCCTCAACAGTATCTAAAGAGGTATACTTATTATTGAGGAGAATGGCCGCAGGGGTACTTTGCACTGGCTGTGCATTTCCCTTCCTTTAACTGACGGTCACCCAGTTACCTGTCTCCTGCAACCATGGAGTGACGACCTCCCTGTAGTTCCTATCTATCACCTCCTTGTTCTCCTATATAAGCTGAAGGTCATTGACTGCAGCTCCAGTTCTCTGAAGGGCTGCAGTTCGGTGCACCTGATGCAGATTTGTCCATCCGGGAGACTGGAGGTCTCCCAGATTTTCCACATCTCAGATCACTGCCACTGAAGCCATTCTCACAATACTACCATGCCCTTACTGACGAGGAATGACCAATTAAGAACTAAAAGAGTTTGCATTTTCTTATCTTAAGCCCAAATGTTAAGGATTTTCAGCATATCAGTGTGTCTGGTAAATTAATTGCGACTCATTCAGCTCAGGAAGCAAACATCCTTGCATTATTGCTCATCTTTCTCGCTATTGTCAACTATTGTGATGCTGTTAATTGCTTTTAAACACACACAATGCATTTGTGATATTTTAGTTCTGGAAGCAAATTTACTTCCAGGCTGTTGGTAGAGCTGTTATCTTGGTTGATGTCTGGCAGGTGACCATTTCTGTGCTGCCACTGTATTTTGGCATACTAATGCAAGACAGACACAGATATCTGATTTGTTGATGCTTACTCCTCACATTTTGCACTAGATACTGAACAAATTGCTATCAGAGTCAGATTTCTTTTTCTATCAGATAATGTCATCTCCTCTCAAGGGGAGTCATTCCACTTAAAATCGCAGCTTCTAAACCGGGATGTTAGTACATTGACATTTAAAGCAGATTCCTTGCTAATTACATTTTATCCACTTTATGGCCTCGGACTTTAATTTGAATTATTTAATATTACTTCCTTCCTGACATGTTCTCAAACAAGAGATGTCTGTGCTAATTCCAACCATGCTAAGTAACATAACTTACTGGTTTATCCATTTACATGCAACATTTACACCTGAGCCTGATATATTTTTTAAAGTTAGATCTTCATTCGTTTAGTTTTATCTCTCTACTGCACACTCAGTCTCTCCCTTCTCCATCTTTACCCCAATCATTATACCTTCTTTGCTCTTGTGTTTTTCAAATGGAATTTCAAATGTTACTCTAGGATGGCAACTACTTTGAATCACACTGTGTTTATTTCCATACCCTTAGGCTCACAATGATGTGAATTTTCATATTGTCTTGAGTATCAGTGGGACTGCATCCTTTCCTCTTGAATTTGCAATGACAGAACATGGTGAGAATGAAGCCCCCTCTCTGTCTTGCTTTGGATGTCACTGCTCTAACCAGGTCTGGGTGATGCAGTGGCATAGCACAGGTTTAAATCTACTCCAGACTAATGAAGAAAGGAATAAAGGCACTTTATCTTGTACCTCTAATGGTCTTCAACTTGTGAGTTGGACATGTCTAGCTTGCTCTAAAGGATGAGTCTTTACTTTCCAGAACTAAGGAGATGTCCTCCTCCTTCAAAGAAAGGGGCTTCCCTTCCTCCACCATCAATGCTGCTGTCAACTGCATCTCCTCCATTTCATGCTCATCTGCCCTCAGCCCATCCTCCTGCCACCCAATCAAGGATAGGGTTACTCTTGTCCTCACCTACCACCCCACCAGCCTCTGTGTTAAGCACATAACTCTTGGTAACTTCTGCCATCTCCAGCGGGATCCCATCACCAAGCACACCTTTCTCTCCCTTCTACCTTCTGCTTTCTGCAGGGATCGCACCCTACGCGACTCCATTGTCCATTTATCCCTCCCCACTGATTTCCCTCCTGGCACTTATCCTCTCAAGTGGAAAAAGTGCTACACCTGCCCTGACACCTCCTCTCTCACTACCATTTAGGGCCCCAAACAATCCTCCCAGGTGAGGCAACACTTCACCTGTGAGTCTGTTGGGGTCATCTACTGTATCTGGTGTTCCTGGTGTGGTCTCCTGTATATCAGTGAGACCCAATGCAGATTGGGAGACTGCTTCGCCGAGCACCTATGCTCCATCCACCAGAAAAAGCGGGATTTCCCAGTGGCCACCCATTTGAATTCTGCTTCCCATTCCCATTCTGATATGTCAATCCATGGCCTCCTCTACTGTCGTGATGAGGTCACACTGTGGTTGAAGGAGCAACACCTTGTATTCCGTCTGGGTAGCCTTCAAACTGATGGTATGAGCATCGATTTCTCGAACTTCTGCTAATACCCCCCCTTACCATTCCTCATTCTCATTTCCCTCTTTCACATTATCTCTTTATCTGCCTATCACCTCCCTCTCGTGCTCCTCCCCCTTTTCTTTCTCTCCTATCGGATTCCCCCTTCTCTATCCCTGTATCTCTTTCACCAATCAACTTCCCAGCTCTTCACACCTCCCCCGGTTTCACCTATCGCTTTATGGTTTTTCCTCCCCTACCCCACCATCTTACTGTGACTCCTCATCTTTCTTCCAGTCCTGACAAAGGATCTTGGCTGGAAACGTTGAATGTACTCTTTTTCATAGATGCTCTCGACCTGCTGAGTTCCTCCTGCATTCTGTGTGTGTTGTCAACAAGAATAAGTTAACCATTAATCAATTCCTTTAAATTAGTGTCAGTACCAAACAAAAGAGCTTGAGAATTTAATGGCATTAAAAGATAATACATTCCCAGAGCCTGTCAACCTGTATCCTGGAGTACTAAAGTGGATAGCCAGTGAAATGGTGATGACTTGAAAGTATTTGCCCAAATCTCTTATGGATTATGGAACAGTTCTTGCAGATTGGAGGGAGGTAAATGTGGCTCCATTTTTCTTAAATTATGGAGAGAGAAAAATGTAGACCAGTTAGTCTAACCCAGCAACAGGGCAAATGCTACAGCTTGTTACAAAGGTTGTGAATGCAGAAGAGATTAAATATCAAGGGGACAAACTAAAATAAACATAGATATATGAAAGGGAAAACACACTTGGCAAATATTTTTGAAGATATAATGAATGAATATAATAAACCAGTGGATATAATGCATTTGGATTCTCAGGAGGGTCCTGACCAGCTCCATCACCCTCTGGTAAGGGAATTGTAAGGCATCTGACTGTAAGGCCCTACAAGGGATTGCAAGGATTGTTGAGGGGATCAGTGGGGTCTCTCTTCCAACCATCAGAGATGCAGATCCCTTGACATTGTGAATGATTCTTGCCATCCATCCAACAACCTCTTTTACCTCCTAACATCAGGTAAGAGGTACCATAGTATTAGGACATAAACTGTCAGGATGGGAAACAGCTTCTACCTCTAGGCCATAAGACCACTGAACTCCCTGCCATCACCTAGGTCTATTTTACGCATGATTTGCCAGTAGCATTATACTGTTTATCTTTTAACTTGTGTCACAAGTACATATTATTATTATTATTATTATTTATTAATTTACTAGTAGTAATATTACTTTGTGTTATGTGTGTGAGTTACATGTAGAGTGTTGTGCATGTTGGTGGAGAGGAATATTGTTTCATTTAATGGTATACATGTGTCTTGTTGAATGACAATGAACTTGAACTGGAGGAGGCCTTTGAGGAAGGCCTTCATAAAAGGTTAACATGTAAAATTAAAGCATCTGAAATAAGAGATAAATTTGCATGGATTGCATGGATTAAAATGAGTTAACTGGCAGATCCCGATTATAGCATCACCGAGAACCATAATCAAATTGAATTGCAAAGCAGACATGAAAGATTGAGTGGTCTATTCTTGCTTTTTCTCTCTCCATGTTTCCATATTTTCAAGCCACTTGGAGAAATACAATTAGTACAATGGTACTTTTCTAAAGGTGGTGGTTAGGCTGTATGTTAGGAGAAATAGGTGAGAATTTAGAATGACTAACCTATGCTGCGCTCAACAAAATGGAGAGAAAGTGTATTGAAATAAACAAACAAGCCTAAATGTGGAGATGCTGAGGGAATTTTCAAAGTTTGATGGAAGTTAATGTAGTTCATAAATATTCTTAATGTTTATAAATTAATTGAAACTTGGATGACAGTGGACAATTAAAAGTTAATTGGAGAGCAAGATTCCAAATAAAATTGCATTCTTATTGATGGCAGAGCCCAGTATGTATATAACAAAAGAATTCTAAAGAATTTGTGGCATGGTAGGCCAGAAATGCTCAGAAAATGTTTCTTGAGATCTTTTATCACATAAGTCAGATTTCTGCCAGCTTGATTCATTCCACAAGATAGCAGTACATGGCTGATAGCACCAGTTATAGAAAAGGCTATAACATCAAAATTTTTCCTTTCTATGTTACTGGAGACATGCTTTGAGGATAACCAATTCTCCGGTCAAACTGTTCTAGGACAGTTATGTCATTGGCTTCCACCCATTTGAGAAAAGTGCCAGGTATGTCTTGTTAACAAAAGACAAGACAAATTTAATCTAGGTCATTAGTGCCCAGTGTATATTCTCCCAAAAATTTCTATGTTAGGAGGAATTTTCTCTAGTTGGTTGCTCGCCAATGCCTATCTTGTTTTTCACTAAGATCATTGACAGCTGAGAACACTAGGTACAACATGAAGGCTTGTGCTTCAGTATTGGTCATACCTTTAGCAAATCTGAGTTACAACATTGACATCAAGCGAAGAAAACGGTCAGATTGCCCGGGTATCTCCTGTCGATAATCAGTAGGACACACTTAACTGTGATGACCAGTGCCAGATCAGTCAACACTCAATTGCTTGATTAAGAGTGCTAATTTTACTATTGATTTCAAATCAACAATATGACTAAATGTGACATTAACAAAGTAATCAGGCAATAGTTACTCATAGATTTCTCAATGATACTCAGTTTGGATTTTGTCAGGGCCAGCCAGTCCAGGAGCATGCTGGAAATGTGCTGGTCAGAGGAATGGTAAAATAAACTGTTCTTTCATACAGATGTTGTCAAATTGATGTTTTCTAAGCTATTTTTCTCAGATTTGGCTAAGAGTTGTAAGTTTTATTTATGTTTATCAGCTAACGTTTTGTTGTGCTGAACTACTAATATCTCCAGATCTTTTTCAGCCTCATTTTCAGTCTTTTAGGGGTCAAAATAATGACAGTGTTGCTCGCTGCACTGTTTGCAACAGTGACTTTTCTATTGCCCATGGTGGGTTAAGACTGTAAAAGACATGTTGAGGTGAGTTTAACAGGTGTCATTCGTTCATTAGCATAGCTAACGTTATTTAAACTAGCTGGCCAGCTGCTAAGGAGCTACTGTATTGCAGACATCCCACCTGTCCCGGAAGTCTCCCGTAAATTGATGATGCTACCATCATCAATATGCAGCTGCCATTTTCTTTCAGTGCATGTATTCATGTTCCCATTGCATTGACTTGTAGTTTGTTATCACCAGAACTCTTTGGATTAAAACTTAATTCAAAATAGAGGAATAAAGTCTGTCAGAATTGATGCAATTTAATTTTGTTGCATTCATTTGTTTTCCATGAAAACTTTACTTAATTCAGATAGACAAGAGATTCTGCAGTTGCAGGAAATCTAGAGCGCAACACACAAAATGCTAGAGGAACTCAGCAGGTTTGGCAGCATCCAGACATCCCACCTCTCCCGGAAGTTCCGGGAGTCTCCTGCATACTAATAGTGGCTTCCTGATGCCTGCAAATTATATACAATATCACGGAAATCAATTTTTTTGAGAGCGAGCGAGAGAGAGCGCGAAAGCGACCATGAGAGAGAGAGAGAGCGCGCGCGAAAGCAAGCAAGCGAGCGAGAGCGAGAGCATGTGAGCGAGAGAGAAAGCAAGCGAGAGCGCTTGTGCGCGAGTGACCACGAGAGAGAGAGAGCAAGAGCGCGCCATAGCAGAGTGTTCCAAAAAAAAATAAAATGTACGTCACCCCAGACTACCCTAAAGTGTACCCCTGCCTAATAGGGGTCAAAATAATGACAGTGTTGCTCGCTGCACCGTTTGCAACAGTGACTTTTCTATTGCCCATGGTGGGTTAAGACTGTAAAAGACATGTTGAGGTGAGTTTAACAGGTGTCATTCGTTCATTAGCATAGCTAACGTTATTTAAACTAGCTGGCCAGCTGCTAAGGAGCTACTCTATTGCAGACATCCCACCTGTCCTGGAAGTCTCCCGTAAATTGATGATGCTACCTCCCTGAAAGGAGTTTTTGCAGGGTGGGATGTCTGAGCATCTATGGAAACGAATAAACAGTCAATGTTTGGGGCTGAGACCTTTCTTCAGAACTAGAAATAAAGGGGGAGACACCAGGATAAAAAGGT
Source organism: Mobula birostris (assembly GCF_030028105.1). NCBI lineage: Eukaryota > Metazoa > Chordata > Chondrichthyes > Myliobatiformes > Myliobatidae > Mobula > Mobula birostris. The sequence goes on along the minus strand of NC_092386.1, from coordinate 37,969,706 downwards.
TGGGGAAGGAGAAGGGGAACTAGCTGAAAGGTGATGGGTGAAACCAGGTAAAGGGCTGGAGAAGAAGGAATCTGATAAAAGAGGACAGTGGACCATGGGAGAAAGGAAGGAAGGAGGGGCATGAGGGGGAGGTGATAGGCAGGTGAGGTGAAGAGATAAGAGGCCAGAGTGGGGAATGGAAGAATAGGGAAGGGAGGAGAGAAAAAAAATTACCAGAAGGAGAAATATTGGAACAGGTATGGAAATAGGAATTAAAATGGTTGGCCAATGGGAAATTCAGCTTTTTGCAGATGGAGTGGAGGTGCTTGACAAAGCAATCCCCTAATTTACATTGGATCACGCCAATGTAGAGGAGGCCACATCGAGTACTCTGTGGGTTCTTTGGCTTTCAAGCATTAATGAGCCTGATAGAATGAAGTGTGTGAGTGCACAGCTAACTTCTTTCTACCAATGATAATTTGGTGCACATTCAGCTTTGTTCTTGGTTGCTGTGCTGAGCGTTTACTGTAAATCTAATCTTTATTGAACTGGATAGAACAGGAAAAATATTTTTACTCACAGTATATGTTATTCTTAAATAGAAGATCAAATAATTAGTTTCTTGTGGGTTCATCCAAATACATAAGTGTTCAGGGTTTTGTAATATACTTCAAATTTGTACTGTTATGGAAGGAAATAATTCATATTAAAAGAATACTTTTATGGCGCAATGAATAGCTGATGTTCGAATGTTTAGTATTAAGCTGTCACCTTGAGTGATTTGTATCCTATTTTTCAACTTCTTTAAAAGGATTTGGGTCCAGGTTTGTTTCTTGTGTTGAATTGCAAGTTAAATCATGTGCCTTTGCAAAGTCTATACCCTAAATGGATTTGCATCATTAACATATAACAAATATTTTAATTTCAAGGCATAGCGGACTGCGAATGCTAGAATCTGGAGCAATAAGCAAACTGCTAGAAGAGCTTATTAAGTCAAACTGCAACTTTGAGGCAAAAGAAAGGTTGAGACCTTGAACCAGGATTTAAGTATTTTATTTACGTATAGCAACTATTTCCACCCAAAATATATATTTTTCATCTGTCTTTTAACCATTTCCCTCTGTTTCTCTTTAAAAAGGTATTGACTAGTTGAAACGTAGGTCTGTAAACACATTGACTTCATCCAATTATGTACCTTTCTTTGTGAACTTTATGAAATGTTCAATTGTATTATTGCAGACTGCAAACTTTTTCTGTGCATTCACCCGTGAACTTCACTTGTTAATTTGCTTAGCTGAAAGATCAAGTCATGATCTTTATGTGCTATGGCAAGCAATTACCTGCCACCTTCTCCAGCAAAGATAGTGAAAACTGAGTTCTTTTTCTCCAGTTTACATGTATTATTGTTTTTTGTATCTTATTTTTTTCAAGAGTACAGAAATCATCTTCAAAGATAGAAGAGAGCTGTCTATGGAAAACTTACGAAACAATTTTTTAAAATCTTATTTGTAGTAGTTATTGGGGTAGATACTGGTTTTAACCATGAGTTTTTTTTCTTCACTAACTATTATATTTGAAACAAATGAATGGAAGAAATAACATTTTCTCTGCTCTTAGCTAACGTATTTTACTTGATCAGCTTCATTGCAGTTCTGATCAGTTTTCCTAATTTGGTTTAGATTTCTTTATTTAATGTTAACTACTAGAAAAGCTATGGCACCTGTCGAAACTCTGTTTGACCTTCAGAATTCGCTGTTGTTCAGATTGCTCTATGCTGATGTTGTTCAACAAATATGATTATAATTTAAACTAACATATTGCAGTGAAAAGGAAGACACCAGTACATAAAAAGTCTCCTCTCAGAAGGAAAACATCACTCTGTGAATTCCATTAAACAATCCACCCTGACATGATTTTTAATATTAAAACATTTACAATACTGAAGGTCAGTAACAGCTCCACAGAGACCATTTAAATCAGGAAAAAGTTTGGAGATAGTTTTATTTGTAAAGACATTGACGACACAAAGTTAAAATCAATTATGGGTAATTTAGTTTTTTGTTTGCACGTGCAGGGGGAGATTGACATTCTTTGATGGTTTCCATGGTTTTCTTTGTTTTGTGGCTATCTGGAGAAGATGTATCTCAGAGTTGTATACTGCATATATACCTTGATAATAAATGTATCTTGAACCTTAAACCTTGAAAAGTTGTGTCATATTATGCAATGATTTGTTCACAAGTACATTTTAACTGAATTCAGTTTAGGTTAATAATTTTCTGCATGTATAATGCATCTCCACAGATTTGCTGCAAGTCATACTTGATAATGATGAATCTACACAATAATAATTCAATTTCTTTACATAATTTGGTGTTATTTGCACAGTTGAAGCTTGTGAATGATGGTAGTTACTGATGCTGAAAAATGCCTCTCCCTTCCATATGAGAGTTTAGGCCATGAAGTTTTCTTGATTGATTGGCGTGGAAATCAATGCGACTTGCAGTGTGTGATAGAGTCTCCCTTTAGTAATTACTTTTTGTCTGCTCCCAAACCTGCATGTTTTAAAAGTTTGTGCCATTTTAGCATCTACTTTAACCATTTGTATACTCCAAGTTTTACTTAAAATTCTGATGACACTTGGTGCTTGATCTACCTTCCTGCTTTCCTGACTGGAATTCTAAAATACCTTGACATAAAATTGGCTCTGGACATTGATGGTGGGTTGCATTGGGAAAGGAAAGCTCTTGCAAGAGATAGTGCCACAAGGACTGCTGTAAGTTATTTTTGAAGTCAGTGGAAAATGCTGTACAGTGGAAACTATGTGGCAAATTTGAAATACCTACCTTTTTGAAAAGATATGCAGCAAAGCATATTGCAATCCAGTTCAGCACAAATGAAAGGAGGTAATAATTAGTAATTCTTTGAACTTGAACAATTGAAGAAGACCTTTTACCATTACTGCATTTAAAATATTTGTTGAAAGTAATGCATGTTATAATTAAATATCAAGGAGTTAATGTTAAGAACGCGCAAGACAGAAAATGAGTTGCATTTAAGCCTAACAAAATCAAGTATATAAGAAATACATCAAAATTAAAAACTGTTTTTAAGGGTCACTCATTTAAATATATTATATTTATATTCTAAAATGATTGCAATTCTAAATGTTGCTAAGCTGTCCTAAAATTAACCTATACAAAATCGTATGTATTCAACCCCAGTGCTACACTCAAACTGAAGTAGAACTGAAGTAACATGTCAAAGTTTATAGGATCTACAAGAAGGTGAACCCTTTATAAATAATTAAAGGTTGTTAGTCTTTCCCACTTCAAACTGCTGATACAAATTGCTCAAGTAAGCAAGTACCTTGGCCTGCTGCCCAGATTGTTTGCAAAGCACCTAGCTCCACATTGCACCATATTACCGAGACACCTGTCTGAATCCAAATTAGATGATTTTGATGAATGACATTTCTTCAAAAAGTCAGTCTTGTGAAAGTTCAGTGTGTATTAATACTATGTCACTCCAGCCAGTGGAGGGTTGTACGATACCATATTGAGTCTAAATTCTTGTCTTGCCCATTTTCGAGTTAGTGCAGCGACTGTTCTATTCCCCAAAGCAAAACATTTCTATCAGCTCAACAGCACTGTGGCCATATAAGACTTCATAATCTCTGCAAGCAAGCTATTAACCAAGCCTTTTACAAGGCTTTAAAAAAAAAGCTCATTTTTCAGTAAGATTACTTTAGTATTGGTTTCAGTTATTTAAATTGGGTAGTGTTGTGTCCGACGCAGACTGGGAGACCGCTTTGCTGAACATCTACACTCTGTCCGCCAGAGAAAGCAGGATCTCCCAGTGGCCACACATTTTAATTCCACATCCCATTCCCATTCCCATTCTGACATGTCTATCCACGGCCTCCTCTACTGTAAAGATGAAGCCACACTCAGGTTGGAGGAACAACACCTTATATTCCGTCTGGGTAGCCTCCAACCTGATGGCATGAACATCGTCTTCTCTAACTTCCGCTAAGGCCCCACCTCCCCCTCGTACCCCATCTGTTACTTATTTTTATGCACACATTCTTTCTCTCACTCTCCTTTTTCTCCCTCTGTCCCTCTGAATATACCTCTTGCCCATTCTCTGGGTCCCCCCCCCCTGTCTTTCTTCCCGGACCTCCTGTCCCATGATCCTCTCGTATCCCCTTTTGCCTATCACCTGTCCAGCTCTTGGCTCTATCCCTCCCCCTCCTGTCTTCTCCTATCATTTTGGATCGCCCCCTCCCCCTCCAACTTTCAAATCCCTTACTCACTCTTCCTTCAGTTAGTCCTGACGAAGGGTCTCGGCCTGAAACGTCGACTGCACCTCTTCCTACAGATGCTGCCTGGCCTGCTGCATTCACCAGCAACTTTGATGTGTGTTGCTTGAATTTCCAGCATCTGCAGAATTCCTGTTGTTGGTGTTGTCTCATGGTTGCTTTAAACATTTGAAAATGTTGCATGTAAAATTCTAATGAAATTTATTAATCACTATCAAAGCTGATCATGATATTTGCTCTGTTATCATTTACTATCTGGCATGCTCCTCAATCCCTAAACTATTAAGGGTATTTTGGATTTAGTTTCAAGGCAATAGTACCAATGAAACAACTAAAATATAATTCACGATCAATATTCTGGATGTATCTTGTAACTGAGTTGCTTTGAGCTTTTACATTTTATGTTGGAGATCTAATTTCATGAAAACATCCTTTACAATTATTATTTCATGCTGTAATTTATTAATAACCTGATGTAAATGAAAAATAAAAAGAAACTGCATTTGCTGGAAATCTTGGGGAAAACAGAAAATGCTGTAAAAAGAGGAACTATCTGTAGAGGGGAAACATTGTTAGGAGTGCATCAGAATCGGATTAAGGGCCATTAACCTGAAACATTAACTGTTTCTCTCCCAGATGGTGTCTGACCTGCAGAGACTTACTATCATTTTCTGATGTTATTTCAGGATTAGATGACTCTCTAATGGTCGTGAGCCTGGCATACTTTATTTGTTAGATGACAGCAGATTGATATCAAATCAGTTAACTTATTATTGTGCTAAAATTTTCTGTGTTGTACCTGTGCTGTGATATTGGCTTATGTAATTGGGTAAGGCTCAAAGTTGATACTTCAGCCTTATATATTAGCAACATAATTTCCCCTGACCTTATAGATATACAATTAATTTGGAGTTATATTGGAGGAATGTGCCTGAGAAACTAATTGCAATGTGCTTCCTCCTGACTCCATTAGTGCACCTGCCCCTCAACATCCTCCCAACATATTTGTGTCGTATACTGATAGAGATGCTTAAAAGTTTTCAACAAAAATACATGTTGATATACACATGTGCAGCAACTGGGGGTCATTTAGTATGTAAAATACACTCGGTGGCTACTTATTCATTACCTCATGTACCTAGTAAAATGGCCATTTTGTGTATTTCTGTAAGGTCATAGTCTTCTGCTGCCGTAGCCCATCCGTGTCAAGGTTTGACATGTGCATTCAGAGATGCTCTTTGGCGCACCACTCTTGAAATGTATTATTATTTGAGTTACTGTTGACTTCATGTCAGCTTGAATCAGTCTGGTCATTCTCCTCTAACATTATCAAGGCATTTTGTCCACATAACTGCTGCTCGCTAAATGTTTTTTTTTTCTTTTCTCTCCATTCTTTATAAACTAGAGACTGTTGTGCGAGAAAATCCCAGGAGATCAGCAGTTGCTGAAATATTCAAACCACCCTGTCTGGCACCAACAGTCATTCTACAGTCAGTCACTTAGATCACATTTCTTCACTATTTTGATGTTTGGTCGGAACAACTAAACCTCTTGACCATGTCACACACATCAAAGTTGCTGGTGAACGCAGCAGGCCAGGCAGCATCTGTAGGAAGAGGTGCAGTCGACGTTTGTTTCAGGCGGAGACCCTTGACGAAGGGTCTCGGCCTGAAACGTCTGACAAAGGGTCTCAGCCTGAAACGTTGACTGCACCTCTTCCTGGGGATGCTGCCTGGCCTGCTGCGTTCTCCAGCAACTTTGATGTGTGTTGCTTGAATTTCCAGCGTCTGCAGAATTCCTGTTGTTTGCTCTTGACCATGTTGCATGTTTTTATGCATTGAGTTGCTTCCCTATGATTAGCTGATTAGAAATTTGCATTAATAAGCGGGAGTACCTCAGAAAGTAGCCACTGGGTGTAAATACTTAAGGCAAGTAACTGATTAATTATCCCCATTGATAAACTTGGAAATTATACAAAGGTTAATTAAATGTCTAGTTTGAACAGTTTTTGAAAGTTTTGCTCAGTTGTGAATTATCCCATATTTGAAATTGCATATCTTCTTTGAAGTAGGGGTCAATGAAGGTCATCATGCACATAATGGATCAAGTAAATATAGAGACATCAGAGTTCTTAAAAATAGGTAGATATTTAATCTGGGCATCATTGGCAAGGCCAGCATTTATTCTCTATACCTGATGCTCCTTGAATCAAGTTGTTGGTGTTACTATGTCAATCATATTGGTGGACCTGGAGTTTCATATTGTAAGTCAAGGTAAGGAGGGCAGATATATTCTCCTGATGGTCACATTAGTAAACTGGGTGGTGATTTTTACGAGTTGATTAGCTTTTAAAAATTTCACATTTTAAACTTAATATTCTCTAAGTGGCTTGCTGGGATCTGAACCATGGGATGTTTGTCTTGTTGGCTTTGAGAGGTATAAAACAAAAATGGGGTAAGAGTCAGTGATAGCTTCTTTTTATTGTGAAGCTATGTGAATACTTTTCTTCAGTCTTCTATTAGCATGAATTAGATACTTGCATGATCAGAAAACAAGCCTAGAAGTCTTAACACAGCAAGACATCTCCCATTGAACTGTGTGTCTCAAAAGATGAAAATATGAAGTTACCAAAATATGTATTTCTATCAGTTTATTGGTTACACCATATACTTTAATTGTAAGCGATTTACTCCAGCATATCATAGACCTGCCCTAGATGATATATGTGATTTTCCATGACATAAAACATCAATTTTTCATTGGGATTTTTAGATTGCTGAATAAAAAAACTATTGTTTAAATATATTTGTTCTCTCCATCCTTTGCTCATATTACAGTACTTGTAAATGGTAAATATTTATCTGACCTCTGCCAAATACATTAATTAATCATTCAATTGAAAAGCCCATTATGCAAAATGCATTTTCTAATGTGTATATACTTGTTTGTATTGGCTTAATATGCTAATACTTTCCTTACAGATTAAAAGAAATGAGCTACCCAGAGTTCATGCTGTACTTGGCGACAGAGAATGTGGTCTGGACTCTGCTGTTTCAACCTTAGTCTACGCTTACTTCCTTTATAAGGTACTTGAATAAAGGGAAGCCTTCAAGTGCATGTTTTCTGTAACTCAAAAAGTCAGTGAACCAGCAGTTTTTATCTATCTATCATCGATAAGGTCAGCCTGATTTGTATATACAGTACTGTATCAGTCCGGGATGAACTTGGTGAGAAGTGGTGGCACATCTGTCACCCTTGTCTGCTGCTGCAGAGCAAGTGAGAATCCAGGATATATTGGGATTCTCCAGCACTACATTGGGTACACTGCCTTCGCAACACCATCCCACTCAGATTTTGTATTGGTGGAAAGATAAATATTCACTTAGTATCTTGCACTTTAAATTTTTAATTTTTTAAATGTTAACCTTTTTATTTCTTTAATGATTCAGAGCAATTTGTAGTCATTATATTTCACAGACATTGAAAAACTGTTACAAACCCTCTGTCTTAGATTGTGGATGGTGGGAAGGAAGAAGTAAAAGGGCAAGGGTTGCATCTCCTGTAGTTACACAGAAAGGTGTTTCATCAGGAGGGGAGTGAATGTTGCTGGAGATGACATGGAAGAATTAACCCTTCAGAATGCTGAACGTGAGGGGAATATACATATGTCTGGTAGTAGCATACGTTTGAAGTTGGTGGAAATTATGGAGGATGATTATTGAGTGTGGAAGCTGGTGAGACAGAAGGCGAGGACAAGAGAAACTTGATCTTTGCTCTAGGTGAGAGGAGTTGGGATGAAAATAGAAATAAGGACATGGAACAAATAACTTTGAGAGTTTGAGAGCTCTGCCCGAATATGGTGCAAGGGGAGCTGCAGTTAAAGAAAGAGGAAGATATTTACGAAGCACTCGTGTGGAATGTGTTGACATCAGAATTGATGTGACAGCACTGTAGAAAGTGGGTGAATGGAATGAAGTCCTTACAAGAAGCAGGGTAGGAGAAGAGTAGAGTCCTGATGAAGAGTCTTGGCCCGAAATGTCGACTGTACTTCTTCCTAGAGATGCTGCCTGGCCTGCTGCGTTCACCAGCAACTTTGATGTGTGTTGCTTGAATTTCCAGCATCTGCAGAATTCCTGTTGTTTGTGTTGTAGGAGTAGAGTGTGTCATGATAGCTGAGGGAATCTGAATTCAATAGATATTGATTACTAACTCGTATCTCCATAGGCAGAGTTAGAGTAGTGGAGGAGGAGATGAGAAGGGTCGGAACTATGGATTATGTGTATGTGGGGTCTTATGGACATTGGTAACAAGTGTGCATTTAGCTGTAACCAAGGGTTTTTGGCTATTTCTTGCCCCAGTATTTAGATACGTGTTCTTCTGACACATAAAGAAATGTGGTAAGCTACTATAGAATTTAAACACTATAAGTTTTTCCACACACTAGCAGTACATGTGGAGCAGGTTGAAACTTGCTTGCTTTGGCTGCGCGTCATGTATAGTGAGTGGTTATGTAATTATACCATGGCACTTCTTTATGCTGCTGCAAAACAAGAAGTTTCACTGTACATGTAAGTGATAATAAATCCAATTCTGATTTTCCTTGTTTTTCAATATCTGTTCCAAGTTAGGTGGATGCTATATAAAACTTTGTCAGATAGTGATCCCATTCATTTCCTTTCCATCTAGGAATTACATACAAAAGCCAGTGTGCAGCATATGATTATATTATCCTGTGGTTATTTCGTGGGTGCTGCCATTCTAGGTCAAATTCCTGATATGAACATGTACAACACATGAAAGTATATACCCAAAGCACCAGTTGAAAAGATCTGCAAATGTTCATGCATGTTATAGTTGATTCTCAATGTTGTTAAAGAATTGTGGTGAAACTGAATGTTGAAGAAAATTTATTGATGGGATGTTATGAATTTTAGTTTTTTCTATTATTGCATGAAAGGTTATAAATTTCATGAGGATGCATTTTTAAAATGTGGTTCTACTGGGTTGAGGGATTTAATTTGAAACTCATGTATGAAGATATATTCTAATCTATTTTAGAAATAAAATATTGTTCCAACTAAATTAATTGTTTCTCTTCAGACCCATCCAACAGATCATCTTTATGTGCCAGTGCTGAATATAGAAAAATCGGAATTTCCACTTCGCAGTGAAGTTGTTTTCATTTTACAACAGCTGAATATCTCTGAATCTTCTTTAATATGCAGAGATGATATTGACCTCCACATGTTGAACAGGGAAGGGAAACTGGCTTTAACACTTGTTGATCATAATCGGCTGACAAGGTACATTATTCCAAATTTCACTTTCTAAGTATTGAAATGCTATTTAATTTTAATGACATGATTTCTTATAGTATTGTTAGGTTTTAAATTTTCTACAACCATTTTCTGCTATTGGGCAGAAATAGTGACCCTTCAATTTAAAATAAAGGGTAAGATTTGCAATGAACTGAAGGTCTGAGAATGTTAAGTACATCTGGGAACTATTCCGGCTGGGTTCCATTTATTTTTTAATCCACTTATCTTCAGGCAAAGGTAATGACCATACCCATTGCATTCATATTCCAAGATGAGAAGCACATTGTCCAATGTAAGTTCTATAATTTGTACCATACTTGTTGTTTTACAGTAGTGACACTTAAAAATTAAAACCTTTGCAATCATTGACAGAGACTTCTGTAAAAAGTATACATTTAAAAAAAATATTTGAAGTTGAACTGGCATTAAAGAGGGTGGATTTAAAAGGACTACTTTATATTTTTAGAATAAATATCAAGTAGGCTTTAAATTTAAGTGTCTTTATCAAAAAATATTATGAGGGGCTTCATGGAACTGTTGAGGTTTGACTTTGAATTAAAGGAGAAGGGATTATTCAAATCTTGGTTAAAGTTTCAAGCAAATACAATTTTGTAATTTTGTTATTCAACTGTTCAGGAATAAAGCATTTTTAACATGGTAAGAAGTCATGCTTATTCAGGTATGCACTGTTGATTCTTTTGATGTTCCTAACTATGACTATCTACCCAATCTATGTGCTTCCCATAATCATGTATATCTCTGTCATATTACCCCTTAGACTAACTTTGTCTAGTTTGTCTAACTTTGCTGTATCACTAGCAGTATATAATCCAGGTGACATCCTGGTGAACCAAAGCCATATTTCCTTTAATGTGGTGACAAGAGCTACACACAACACTTCAAATGTGGCTTAACTAAAGTTTTATACAGCTGCAGCAGGACTTTCCTACTTTTATATTCAACTGAAGCAAGAATGCCATATGCTTTTACCTCTCTACTTGTATCGTCACTTTCAGGGAGTTAAGGGCTTACCGCTCAACATCCTTCTGTATGTGAATTTTCCTAAAGGTCCTGTCATTTACTGTGTGCTTTCCTGTTAGGTCTGTAGTCCTAACGTGCAAAGCCTCACACTTGTCTAGATTAAATTCCAAATGCAATTTCCCTGCCTTGATCATATTGAGGGACTGTGTGTATGGAAGAATCATATTGGCTAGGAAAGGTATTGCCTCACAGTTCCAATGACTCAGATTAAGTCTTGATCTCTGGCACTATCTCCTAATGTGTCAATTTCCATAGATGTTATTTTTTTTTGTCAAATTCTTTTGTTTTATTATGCAGGGGACTATGCTCTAAAACAGAAAACAAAAATGCCATCATTTCTCTGTTTATGCTACCATTTATGACATTCAAGTTTTTCTTTATTTGATTTGTTGTTATGTCAACTGTGAATTGAATATATGTTTGTTCTTATTGCAAAACTTTTCGTCATTTTTCACGTGGTCTGGTGGTTGTAGAGTTGGAATATTAGATGTTTCAAAAATCTTGTTCTTAGGTTCTTTGGTTTTATGATTTTCATTCTTTGGTTTATTCTCCTGTTCATAATCATGTGATACTGAGAGTAATTTTGCAGAAATTAATGACCAGATTACTTTACCTTTTTACACAAAGGTGAAAGTGTGGTGTCATGAGGAACAATATAGGTTGAAAAAGTAAAATTAAAAAATACATATTATAAAATGGAAGAGCTTATACATTGTTTTTAAGTTGAACATCCTCGAGTAAGATGTTCACATTGGGATGCTTCCCATTATCTTGATTACTAAGTTATTGATAGCCTAACTGTTGTTTTATTTCTTAAGTACTGTATCATTGTATTTTTGAATAAATTATGAGATAGAATATATTGCTTCATTCCTTTTTTACACAAATTATTGTTATCAAATATACTACTATAGCTGCTAAACTCTTACGGACCATCTACATTTAATGACTTCAGTCATTTTCATAAACTTAAGCTTTACACTGTGTGGGGCTATATGTAATTTAACTTTTATGGTGAGTTAAATATCAAATAATCATGCAAAGTATTGAGAAAGAGAAATATAGAACCTAGCTAATAGCTTGTTTACCTGAAATGCTTTACATTTGTATTAACATCCAACAATATTTTAAATTTGTGGTCTGATACAGGCTTGAGGAAGAGTGATACATTGGCACCAGACAGCACTAATTAATTTCACTTCAGTGATCTAAATTGTTATCTGCAACTGAAAGGATGGTCTCAACCAATAGTCCCCAAATTTTGGGGTGCCAGTTTAATGTGTTTCAATATTTGTATTGAATTGTTAAAAATATAATAGATTACAACTGTAGAGCAAATTCAGTTTTATGGTGCATTTGAATCCAAAGACTTGTTATACTGTAATGCATTTTGGAAAATTCAGTTCATGGTATATTGCTAAGACAGGTGAGTTGCTCTTCAATCTCTTCCACTGTTGACTGGAACAATAGTTTTACTGAGTTACTCGGTATGTTCTGAATATGTTTTTTTAAATGTTGCAATTCTCCTAATAGCGTGCATTAACCAATTAAGCAAAAGTGTGTACCAGATATTATGGTCAACATAAAACTACACCTGGTGTCTTATTGTCTTTTAGTGATGACAAAGCACTTGATACAGCTGTTGTCAAAATAATTGACCATCATGAACAAGAGCGAATACATTATGATCATTGTGAAATTGTTCTGGAGCCAGTGGGATCCTGTATCACACTAATAGTTTCTGAAATTCTCCAAGGAGCTCCAGATCTGCTAAACCAGCATTTAGCACATCTTCTGAGAGGTAAGAGTGTTCATTTTTGATTAGCAGGAAAGTACTTGTGTACTTGATCACTCACATGACTTGAGGGTTAAGGGCATAGGAATTATTTACACAACGATAAATCAAAATATATAATCGTGAGAAATACTGCAGATGCTGGAAATTCAAAGTAACACACACAAAATGCTGGAGGAACTCAGCAGGTCAGATAGCATCTATGAATAAGTAGTCGATCTTTCTGGTTGAAACCCTTCTTCAGGATACTCCTTGGGGAGATGCATGTGGAGTTATGGCCTGGAATTTGTAGTGAGATACAATGACGAAGTAAACACTGTCATATCCTCCTGGCGTGTGTTCATGCAGAAATAAGAGATGCTGACATTAATTCCCTGCTGTCCATTAGCGTGCACTGTTTTGCTATTTTTGCCGATACAAACTGCAGAAAGTAATAAGCTAGAAAGAAGGTACTGTGAACCATTTACCAGAAAAAAAAACACATGAAAATGTGCTGCATAGCAGAAAATATATTTAAATTTTACTGACCTTCAAGGATATAATTACTGCTTAAGAACGTCTCCAACCCTAAAGTGTATGGAGGAAAGTATATTTTTTGTTGCTTCTAGATGATGAAAAGTTAGCAGGGGACAATAATAAATCTGGATGAAATGATAAACTACAGTACTTTGAGGAAAAATAACTATTCATTGAAAACCAAAAGTGACACAGTAGCATGCAAACTTTATATCATTTCACTTGAAGTGGAGTAGTCATAAATAGTTTAGCCATTCCAGGGCTTGCATCTGAGAAGTACAGTAAAGATTTTTAAAAAAATTTATGGTGAATTTTGCCCCTGCATTTATTCTAGTCTCAGCCCTGACTGGAATTTTTGGCTCCTTGAACTTCTGCTCATTAAATAGATCACTGAAGGGTATTAAAAAATGGACAAAACTTGAAAATGCGTATTTTTCAGAAGTAGGCTTTAAGCCTCACCAAACAGTAGTGAATTAACTGGTGTTATACTGCCCAGAATTGGTGTCAAGAAAAATGTAGGAATAATGCAGCAAAGAATTAATTCAGTCATATTTTCCTCTCCATATTCTTAATTTGTTCAGTTCCGGACAGGAAAATGACAACTCAAGTATTCAAGTTTTGCATGACTGATCTGTATAGATCTTTATCACTATTGATAATGTCACTGGTGATGTTACGGCTGTGCAGTCCATGCAGCTTCACTGCCAAATGCCCAATTGAAATCAAATCCTTATCTTGAACCTTTACAAGAGACTGGGATCATGACAATGACAGTTACATGGTTCGCCCATCCTGCAAACACAATACAGGTTTCCCCCGCTATCCGAAGGTAGAGCGTTCCTATGAAACGGTTCGTAAGCCGGAATGTCGTAAAGTGAATAAGCAATTACCGTTTATTAATATGGAAAACATTTTTGAGCGTTCCCAGACCCAAAAAATAACCTACAAAATCATGCCAAATAACACAAAACCTAAAATAACAGTAACGTATAGTAAAAGCAGGAATGATATGATATATAAAGCCTATATAAAGAAGAAATACTTTTCTACAATCATTGAAGCACTGTCTAGCGCAGTGAAAATCTCACGCAAGCGCTTTGGGCAGAAACTCGGAGCAGGCGCTCTCGGCAGAAACACTCACTCCTGTAACCTTTCAGCTATGAAGGTGCAAATCATACCAAATAACACATAAAAATACACAGCCTATATAAAGTAGAAATAATGTATATACAGTGTAGTATCACTTACAGGAATTGGGAAGACAGCGAGCACACTGATGATGGTGTGTTAGACTGAGTCGTCGGAGGTTGGGGTGATGGGACACTGAGGTGTCATCTCATCGTCGTCTGTTTCCATCAGGGCAGGCAGGTCATCTTCTTCCATGACTGCCTGCCTCTATGTCGAAGGTCGAGTTTTGTTGTCTGCTATGGCTGACGTGGAAGGCTTGAAAAACGACAGTATGCTTGACTGCTTAGCCTCGCACATTTTTCTATCATACTGTTCTTTGTAAGCACTCAAATCATCCTACAAATATGCCCTAAACCCACGTACCATTTCAAAATTAAAGTTGTACTTTTCTGCAATCATTGTTGTCAATTGCAGCAAAAGTCTCACGCAGTTGCTTCACGTTCAGTTCCTGGATGACTTCACTTTCGGTCTGTTCGCTACTGCATTTGGTTTCTATTGCTATCCTTTCCTCTTCCAATTGCATCAGCTCTTCATCTATCAGCTCTTGATCATGGGATGCCAAAGCCTCTTCAACATCATCTTCGTTAACTTCCACAAGCCAAACTTACTTTGTCCTTACTTCGTCTAGCTTTACGCTAAGTGTAACACCCTTACGAGCTCTTTTAGGCTTTTCCGATACCTTAGAACTCATCTTGCTAATGGATGCTCAAAATAAATCGACATAAAGCACAGATGCTCACAGGCATGTGTTTGAGCAATGCCGGTAGAATGCAGTTCCGGGGAGGAGCTTGGCTGCTCGGGACACGCGCTGCCTTTTCTCATAATAGTGAAAACACCTTCTGTTAGCGAAAACAGATAATTAATGTAGGTCTTTCGTAACAGTGAGGTTTCGTAAAACGAACATTCAAAAAGCGGGGGACACCTGTATTACAATAATTCTCCAAAATATATTGAATTCAGATTAGATCTGTGTTGATTTCCATGTCTCTGAAGTATACAGGAGGTTAGGATTTTTCTGGAGGGAAAAGTATAGCATTCTAATGTAGAAAATTGAGAAAAAGGTTTGGTGCAACATTGCTTGCTGATCTCTAAGGATCAGAATATAGAGCAGTCCCTTGCACCAAAGAATCCTGTATTGCTCAGCCAAAGTCACCCTGGAGCAGGAGTTGTAGAAGTGACATTGAAGATAGGTACAATTGGAGACAGCATGGATAGGTTCTGGACAAAGCTTAGTAGTGATCCAAAATCATAGGTAATTATTACTGTCACATTGCACCAACCACGTCTTTAAATTGTGATGAGACAGATCAATCTGTCTACCTTTTGGGCGAGAGAAGTTTATTTTTCTGACCAGCAGTAGAATTCACTTCATCTTCTAATATTGACAGCTGAGTTGATGTGACCTTATCTTCATGTACCTTGACTCCATCTTGTCTTCCTTTATCCAGTCCCTTCCAATCTACATCGAGGACACCTCATATGTCTCCATCATTTGAAGAACTTCTAATTCCCTGGCTCCAACCACTTTGCTCTGGATGTCTGGTCTTTTTCCTCGCCATCCTCTATCAGGAATGTCTAAAAGCCTTATGCTTCTTTCTACTTGTGCAGTCTCTTGTGTTACTCTTTCTTGGTATGACCTCAGTTTGGTATCTCAGCTGAATGATGTAATGTAGCAATGGTGTAGTTCTTGAGGACCAAATTGATATGGAATGTCAGACTGAAGTTATGTACTCAAATCCTAAAATGTATATGAAATCAATTGGGAATGGTGGAATCTGTGGACTCAACACAAGAAACTGAATTAAAACTTTCTGATGAATGAAATAGAAATGTACCAATCAAGCTCCATTTCATGGAGGGAGGAATTGCTTATGTTCTCTGATCTTTTGTTTGAGCTTCTGCTTGTTCAGCTTATTGTATTGCTATATCTGCAATATTGTGTAAGCGAGTCTGTGTGCTGCCATAATGCTTCAGTTCTGTTAAGTGAAAACTTTTACCCTCATCAAAAATTCCAGAGTTCAGAATGTAATCTGTATTAGTGAGGAACACATCTCAAGTATTCAACACGTTATCTTGGTAGACATAATCATCTTGCAGACTCTATTTTAATCTACATTTTGGTGAATAACATTTGCGTGGAGCACTTTCCTATGACCATTGAGTCATTAAGATTTGGTTAGTGTCCAGTTTTGTCTCATTTATATTTGTAACTACAATAGCACTTTCATAAGTATGCCTTGAAGCTATGCATAGCAACCTGTGCTCTTACTTCCTACTCTTGCATGCATCTAATCAACGTTGGGCAACACACATCGAAGTTGCTGGTGAACGCAGCAGGCCAGGCGGCATCTCTAGGAAGAGGTACAGTCGACATTTTGGGCCGAGACCCTTCGTCAGGACTCAGCAACTTTGATGTGTGTTGCTTGAATTTCCAGCATCTGCAGAATTCCTCATGTTTACGTAATCAACGTTGGTGTTGTTCACAATAATCCAAAGGAAAATCAAATCTCCTCTGATACTGGAGCTCTAAAATAAAGCAGAGAATGTAGGAAATACTTGGCAGGTCTGTAGGAAGAGAAACAGAGCTAACAATTCAGGGTGAGACCTCTCTTTAGAACTGGAGAAGAGAATAACAGTGCTTGATAAGCTGCAGGGATGGTGGGAGACGAGGTTTATTAACATAGAACACTGCAGCATGGCACAGACTGTTTGGTCCACAATGTTGTGCTGGCATTTCAACCTACTCCAAGATCAATCTAACATCTCCTCCTGCATCGCCTTCCATTTTTCCTGCTTCCATGTCCTTATTTAAGAGGCTCTTAAATATCTCTAATGTATCTGCCTATACTATCACTTCAAGTGCAGCAAGTTCCATTGCAACCACCACTCTGTGTTCTTCTAAAAAAAAACTACCTCTGACATTCACCCTCCATTTTCTTCTAATTATTTAAAAATCATGACTTCTCATCCTCCTTCACTCCAAAGAGAAAAAACAGTAATTTAACCTTATCATCAGTGCTTAGAAAAGTGTAAGATCTAAAATGGCAGAATCAAATTTCTGTCATGATAAATAAAAATCCATGAGTAACTAAAAGGAGAATTAAAGTTGTGTTCTGGGGCAAATTGGTAAAGTTGTTTATTATTGTCACGTGTACCAACATACATGAAAAAATTGTCTAGCATATCGTCTATGCAGAGCATTTCATTACAGTAGTGCATTGAGCTAGCACAAGGTAAAACAATAACAGAGTGCAGCATAATGTATTACAGTTACAAAGATGGTCTGCTGGCGCTGCACTATAAGGCACAAGGCCATATGAGATGGGTTGTGAGGTCAAAAGTCCATCTTATTGCTTTTTTAAAAGAAAATTATTGAGATACAGCGTGGATCAGGTCCTTCCGGGCTTTCGAGCCATGTCATGCAGCAACTCACCAATTTAACTCAAGACTAATCATGGGTAGTGTACAATGATGAATTAACCTACCAACTGGCACATCTTTGGACATTGGGAGGAACCCGGAGCACCCAGAGGAAACCCACGCGATCATGGGGATAACGTTGAACTCCTTACAGTCAGGAATTGAATCCAGGTCGCCTGTACTGTAAAGCGTTGTGCTAACTACTATGCTACCACGCTGCCCACTGCTGTAGGGGAATGTTCAATAGTCTTGTAACAGTGGGATAGAAACTCTTATTGAGCCTTGACAGTATGTGTGCCCAGGCATTTATATCTGCTTTGCAATGGGCTAGTCCATTAGGTCTTTGATTATGTTGTTTGCATCATCAAGGGAGTGAACAATGTAGACACAGTCCATAGAAGGAAGGCTGGTTTCTGTGACTTACCGAACTGTGTTCACGTTCTCTGTGTTTCTTGCTTTCATGGGCAGAACAGTTGTCATACCAAGCCATGATGCATCCAGATAGGTACATCAATAAAAATTAGTGAGAGAGTTGAAGGAGATGTGCCAAATTTCTTTGGCGACCTGGGGAAGTAAAGGCGCTAGGGAGCTTTCTTGGCCGTGGCGTCTATGATGTTGGACCAGTACTGGCTAACGGTGATGTCAACCATCTTGACCTCAACACCACCCCTCTTCTTGACATCAGTGGTCTGGTCTTTTGTTTTACTTGTGCTGTCCTCTGGTAAGCCTCAGGCTTGCTCAGCTCGCTTTCGTCTGGGGGAGCAGCCTTCGGCCCTGCCAGACTGGGTAATCAAGTTTGTGTGGATACTGTGTGATGTACCCCGCCCTGCCCAAATAACTGACAATACACCACATGTGATTAAATGATTACACTTTAGAGATCTTACTGGAACTATGTAATTAATAGAGATAAAATATAAAAGGAAAATAAAAGGCGCCAAATTTATCAAAGTTCAACCACTTCATGCACAACAGTTGGAGCTCAATTAACGGAGTCTTCTTTCCACCATTTGATCCCCTCCGACTGCCTGGGTCCAACCACGGTGGTCGACCAGATGCTCCACACAAGTCTGTCTTCGCCTCCTCTCCTCGCTGAAGACCCTGGGCCTCAGACTCCCGCTCGGGGTCCGTCCCGTTGGCCAGCTTACAGCATCGCATCTCCTCTCTCTGTCCCCATCACGCCTTCTCCCTCAAAGCCCACAAACAATAGCTTACAGACACACAAGAAAGAATAACATCTATCCCAATTGGTTAGCAAATGAACACAATTCTCTTTATAACTCAAACAAGCTGCTAGAGAGAGAACTTTCTCAGCAGTTATTATTACAGAAAAGCCATTTTAATTATAACATAACAAAGAAGCCATTTTGTTAGCCTTTGCAGTAACATAAAAGAAGAAACCCCTTACACTTGTATTGAGGGAAAGGTTGTTGCCATATCACCATATCAGTAGGCTATCTCCTTCCTGTATGGAACAGTTGCAAATGAGATCTATAAGATTAAATGCAATGTGAAACTTATGATCAGTTTTGTGAATTCAGAGTGCATCCATTCAACTAGAGTGTCTCTCAGTTTATTTTGACTCTATGTATTAACTGTAAGTATTACACTGTAAATAATTGGTGTGCCAAGAGGAAAGCTGGAATATGGTCATGGTATTAAACTTTACACACTTGTTCTATTGGCCTGAAAATTTCATTGCTTAAAGTGATAGAAAGTTTCACCAGAAATCTGATCTCTCTGTGCTATTGTGCACGTAACATGAATATAGCATGCTTCTGCAAATTATGAGGAGGCCCACTATATGTCTGTAGGGCAACCGTCTAGATGCCATTCAGTATGTCGAGTGGCATGTACAACTGCCAATTGATGTTGTATGCTAACTAGATGCTTATTGTGGACCCTGTGCTCTGCTGCTGCAATCTTCTCTTCACCAGTCTTTACATACCTACCATGTTGTGTGAAAATTGTCCAAGAAAAGTACACTGCACTAATTCTAATCCACATAACTCCTTTTCGTTTTTTTTGTACAGAAGATTATTGGACTTTTTTTTAACCATTAAATGATTGATGGGGTGCCCCACAGAGCAATTTCAAAGAGTGGAATAAGTTCATTTAAAATTTCAATGTTGTTATCGCTTCAGTATTTACATTGTAGTTGATACTCAGTTTCTGTTTCATTAAACTACAAATGAAACATATTTCATTGATATTCATGCTATTCTAAAAATGTGATTATTATTTATTTGTTAGGTGTGATAAAATTAGACTGCATGAACATTACTTCTGAAGCTGGAAGAGCAACACTAAAAGATAAAGAAATGATTGCTGCTCTGGAACAGAGGTTTCCTGACCCTCCTGCGCATCAAGAGTTTTTTGATGCTTTGCAACAAGCAAAACTTGATGTTTCTGGTATTTACTTCTATTTTTCTCTAGCAGATTTCATTTCCTTAGAGCAGAAAAGTATGGAACCCACCTTAAACCTGTAATTAGTACTGGTAAAGTTTTGATTTAGACATAAATTAAATATTGAATTTTCTGTTACACCAAGAAAATGTTGAATGAAGTTATAAGTATCATGGTCAACAGGCAGAGTACATTTATTAATTCCCATTAAGAAACTGTAATATATTTTTATGTTTCATAATGCTATGTAGGAAGACATTCATCTCATACCTGAAATTTTCATTTGCTGCTTCCTGGTACTAAATTCTGTGCAACCTGTTGGCACCAAAGATGCTAATGACAATTTACAAAATCCAAATAACCTACCAACATTTTTTGCAATGTGGGAGGAAACTGGATCACCAGCAAGAAAGATGGACACTGGAGGAGTGTGCAACGTCCACATGACAGCATCCAAATTCAGGATTGTGCCCAGATCCCTGAAACTCTGTAACAGCAGTTATTAAATAGGCAAATGTGATAATCACCTTCTGCACACCACAGGCATTAAATTCAGGTGAAAGGGTAGTTACATCTGTGTATGGCTGTGGAGAGCATATTTTAATAAATTAATTAAATGGATTATTTTTCACTTGAATAATAAGTAAGAGTCTTAGTCTTAACTTATTTGGAAGATAGCACATCTGAAAATGCAGTACCACCTGAGTGCCATCCATGATGCTGAAGTTTATAAGTGTAGTTTGAGCTAATAAATGTCACTTAAAATGTTCGAGAACTAAAAATAGCACAGAAACATAAACGCAAGAAGACTTTAGAGGTAATTTTTATGAAAGCAATATATAAATCATTAGTAATGAATGCTTCAAGGATTGGGAGCAAAAACCCGCATTTCCTCCTGGAATCTGCCAAAGGTTGCAAATTAGGCAGGATTATAGTTGCAGCTCCCCCTGGAATTCTGTGTGTCCCTTATAAAGCTGGAGTATTAGCTTGCCTCAAATAAGGCAAAAGGTACTGGAGTGGGATGAACTAAGGGCTTCTTAATATTCTATTTTCTTCATTTGACCGATGCAAGAATGCAACTATAGAGTTATGCCAAATAGTGTTAGTGGGGCCATCTTAATGTTTCAGAATAAAATGTGCAGCATGTGCTCCAAGTCCTTCAAGTGGAATTTATCACATTTAAAATCCTTTAAGCTAATTCAAAAGTTTTCCTTGGTAAAGTTGGGAGATGGGGAAGGGTATGTATGTAGTTTGGGGATAGAGCACTTGAAATGTTAAAAAGAAAATGGCTTGAATTTAAATTCAATTAAGTTATGTGAGAGCTAGTTGGACACAGACTTTGCAGGTTCAAACAAATAGGTGTGGTTGATGTAGGGTTTTTTTTGTGTGGAGATTACCCTGAAAGATGATGAAGGGAAGGTGATGAACATTGTCTACATCGAACTTGGCAGGGCCTTTAACAAAATCCAGCAAGGGAGTCTGATCCAGGAGTTTAAGTTGCTTGGCATTCAGGATAGGGTCAGTTAGAGTCAATGTTGCCTTAGCAGGAGTAAGTTAGAGTATTGTGTGCAGTTCTGGTCACTTGCCTACAGGAAAGATATCAATAAGCTTGAAAAAGTGGAGAGAAAATTTATATGGATGTTGCCAGGACTTGAAGATCTGAGTAACAGGAATAGGTTGAATAGGTTGGGATTTTATTCCCTTGCAGTGCAGAAAAATGAGGGAAGATCTCATAGAGGCATTCATAATTATAAAGGGGTATAGAAAGGGTGATTATATGCAAGCTTTTCCCCGGGGTTTTGTGAGACTAGAACTAGAGGTTATAGGTTTAGGGTGAAAGGTGAAATATTTTAGGAGTACCTGAGGGGAAGCTGCTTCACTCAGAGGGTGGGCCAAGTGTGAAATGAGCTGCCAGTGGAAGTGGTAGATGCAGATTCGACTGTAAAATTTAAGAGAGGTCTGGATAGGTACATGGATGAGAGATGGGAGTAGACAGAAAACCAGGCAGGCATGGATTGTTTCTGTACTCCAGTGCTCTATGACTCTATGATATGCTTGTGGTGGTATAAGCTATCAAAAAAACTGATAAGGTGCTGTGGGGAATCCGGTAGTCTGCGTAAACTGCATTAGAAATTGGTCAGTATTGCTGACAATGAAGTGGTCATTTAATTGATCCTTTAAAAAAATATAGTTCCTGTCACTTTTTTCAATTCCCATTGACTGAGGAGTCTGATATCATAAAAATTAGAGACAGTCCTTTCAAGGACAATTCTATGTAAACAAATTCTGAATAAGAAGAGAATATTTTAGAGATACTTAGTTGGTCAGGGATTAGTGAACACGGAAACAAAGTGTCATTTCCGGTATGATATTTCTTAAGAAAATTTGTTTAATGCTTTTGCAAATTGCTTTTGATGCTCAGTCAATTGTTACTTTAAAATCCAATACTGATAGATTTTTATTCAGGAAGAGGATTACAGTCATTATTAGTCCGAACTCACAGATCAGCCAAAACCTCTTTGAATGGTCTGCCTGGTAGTACGTTTGTAAATATACTTAAATTATTTCTGTGTTCCTTCCAGTGTTCCTCTTGTGGTGTGAGTTGAGGTCAATGGATAAGAAAAGGAATGGCTGTGGAAAGGTTGGGGAAGGAATAAGTTTGCCTGTAAGGAGAATATCAATTGAACAGATGGTTATGAAGTGGATATGGTTAAGCTTAAATAATTTCCTCCTGATGATGACCGGTAGCCTATCATGTTCATGACAGCACCTTTAAGTTGTATGTAGGATTTGAAATTAAAGCACTCATTGGCTTATTAATGAGGAAAAAGCAATCCACCTTTTCTAGATGAAAAGTAGAAAATACTAGAAATAGTTTGGCAGCAGTTTTTCATTTTATTTGATAACATTCCTAAGGGGCACTTTGGATGAACTGTGCTAAAGTTGTCATATGATTGGGCTATAGTTATTCCAAATTAGTGGTGAGTCTGAGAGAGACAAGAAAGGTGCAGAAGGCATCGAGGAAAAGCTGGATATCACAGAAGTGCAGATGCTAGAAATCTGCAATAAAAACAGAAACTGCTGGAAGCAACAGCAGGTCAGGAAGCATCAATAACCTGAACTGTTAACTCTGTCTTTCTGCATAAGCTGCCTGACCCTGTTGAATCTTTATAGTAGTTTTTATTTTTAATCTAGAAAAACTGAATTGTTTCTCACTTCAGCAAAGATTAGCAAAAGTTGTTCAATGGTAAAAAGGGGCTTAATAAAGTCAGTAAAAATGAAATGGTTCTTGTGGCTGTAAGGTTTTATTAGTGACTTTACTTCTACCATTTGGTAGGCCTTGCCTCAAGTCCATCACCTCCCATTTCTGATTGTTTTGGAAACCACAAATAAAAGACGTAACATAGCCATAAAAGGCAACTATTACTTCAATACAAAGCAGACTCATGACAGTTTGTGACAAACCGCTCTGATGAATGCAGTCAGTCTCCTCCCTCTGAATCCTCAATAAATGATGTTAAATGGTGCAGCACTTGCTAAAGTATTTCAGGCCTAAATCCTTGTTTGCGATTCATTCAAGGTGTTAATTGTAGTTCCATGATTCAGTTTCATGGGGGAGTGTAGGAGAAAACTGAAAACGCATACTGAGTTGGTGTATGAAATAACAGGGGATTTATTTTTTAAAAAAATGCTGCACACCACAGCAGTCAAAGCCTCGTAGGCAAAATGCTGGAGGAAGTCAGCATGTCAGGCAGCATCCATGGAAACGAATAACAGTCGATATCCTGGGCCAAGACCTTTCTTCAGGACTTAAGAGGAATGGGGGAAGACATCAGAATAAAAAAGTGGGGGGAGGGGAAGAAGGATAGCTGTTAGGTGAGAAACGGAAGGAGAAATCGTTATTCATGCCATCAGGTTGGAGGCTACCCAGACGGAATACAAGGTGTTGCTCCTCCACCGTGAGGATGGCCTCAGCTTGGCTCAAGAGGAGGCTGCGGACCGACATGTTGGAATGGTAATGGGAATCAGAATTAAAATGTTGGTTAATGGGCAAGTTCTGCTTTTGGCGGATGGTGTAGAGGTTCTTCATGAAGCGGTCCCCCAGTTTATGTCAGGTTGCACCAAAGTGTAGAAGGCTGCATCGGGAGCATTGGATGACCCGACAGATTCGCAGGTGAAACGTTGCCGCACCTGGAAGGACTTTTTGGGGCCCTGAATGGAGGTGGATGAGGAGGTGAATGGGCAGGTGTAGCACTTTGGCTGCTTGCAATGATAAGTGCCTGAAGGGATGTTAGTGGAGAGGAGTGAATGGATAAGGAAATCACAGGAGGAGCGATCCTTGTGGAAAGTGGAGAGTCGGGGAAGGGAAGATAAAGATGTGTTTAGTGGTAGGATCTCTTAGGAGATAGCAAAAGTTGTGAGAAAGATATATTGGATGCAGAGACCCATGGGATCA
The DNA here is from genome assembly GCF_030028105.1 of Mobula birostris. Classification (NCBI taxonomy): domain Eukaryota; kingdom Metazoa; phylum Chordata; class Chondrichthyes; order Myliobatiformes; family Myliobatidae; genus Mobula; species Mobula birostris. The sequence goes on along the minus strand of NC_092386.1, from coordinate 37,945,266 downwards.
AAGATCGGACAAGAGCAACTCTATCACTATTAAGGCAGCGATAAGATGGGATGAGCAGGAATGCCTGGGAAATGGAGGAGATGCAGATGAGGGTAGCATCAATGGAGGAGGAAGGAAGACCACTTTCTATGAAGAAAGAGGACGTCTCTGATGTCCTGGAAAGGAAAGCCTCATCCTGGGAACAGATGTGGTGGAGACAAAGGAACCGAGAAAAGAGAATAATAATTTTTTACAGGAGTCAGGGTTGGAAGACTTGTCGTTGAGAAAGCTGTGGGAATTTGTAAGTTTATAAAAGATGTCGATTGAAGACAGAGAGATTGGGAAAGGGGAGGGAGGTGTCAAAAATGGACCAAGTGAATTTAAGGGCATGGTGGAAGATGGAGGCAAAGTTGATGAAATTGATGAGCTTAGCATGGGAGCATGAATAGTACCAATGCAGTCATCAATATAGCAGAGGAAGAATTTGGGAGCATTACTTGGAAACAGTCAAAGCTGATCTTTCCAAGCATGAATTTGGTACTGCTTTTACATTCTGAGTTGACGAGATTATGGAATAAGATAGATGATTATTACATCGCAGTTAGAGATTGCAGGTACGGCATTGTGGGCATTACTGAGTCACGGCTGAAAGAAGATCATAGTTGAGAATTTAACACCCAAGGGTACACGTTGTATCAAAAGGATAGGCAGGGGGGTTGGGCTGGCTGTATTGGTAAAAAAAATGAAATCAAATCCTTAGAAAGAGATGACATAGGATTGGAAGAGGTAGAATCCTTGTGGGTAGCATTAAGGAACTGAAAGTTTAAAAAGACTCTGATGGGAGTTATATACAGGCCTCCAAACAGTAGTCAAGATGTGAGATTCAAATTACAATGGAAGATAGCATATAAAAAGGACAATGTTATGATAGTCACAGGGGATTTCAATATGTAGGTAGATAGGAAAAATCAAGTTGGTGCTGGACCTCAAGAGAGGGAATTTGTAGAATGGCTACAGGGTGACTTTCTAGAGCAGCTTGTGGTTGATCCCATGAGGGGAAAGGCAATTCTGGATGGGGTGTTGTGTAATGAACCAGATTTGATGGTCAAGGAAACAGAAGGAGGTAGTGATCATAATATGAAAGAATTCACCCTGCAGTGTGAGAGGGAGAAGCTAAAGTCAGATGTATCAGTATTACAGTGGAATATATGGAATTACAGAGGCATGAGACAGGAGCTGGCCAAAGTTGATTGGAAGTGACACTAGCGGGGATGATGGCCAAAACAGCTATGGTTGGAGTTTCTGGGAGCAATTTCAAAAGCATGGGATAGATGCATCCCAAAGATGAAGATGTATTCCAAAAGGAGTACGTGGCAACCATGGCTGACAAGAGAAGTCAAAGAGAGCAGAAAGACAAAAGAGAGGGCATGTACTATCGTAAAAATTAGTGACATTAGAGGATTGGGAAGCTCATAAAAACGAACAGAGGCAATTAAAAAAGCCATAAGGAGAGAAAAGATGAAATATGAAGGTAAGCTTGCCAATAAAATAAAAATAGATATCAGGTTTTTTTCAGATGAGTAAAAGAGAGGCGGGAGTGGATATCAGACCATTGGAAGATCATGCTGGAGGTGTAGTAATGGGTGACAAAGAAATGGCAAGTAAAGTTAATAAGTACTTTGTATCAGTCTTCACTGTGGAAGACACTAGTAGTGTTCCAGAAATTCAAGTGTATCATGGGGTTGAAGTGAGTGTAGTTGCTATTACTAAGGGGAAGGTGTTTTGAAAGCTGAAAGGTCTGGAGGTAGGTAAGTCACCTGAGACTACATCTCAGAGTTCTGAAAGAGGTAGTTGAAAGGATTGTTCAAGCATTAGCAATGATCTTCCAAGAATCTCTAGACTCTGGAATGGTTTCAGAGGACTGGAAAATTGTAAATGTCACTCCTTTCTTTAAAAAGGGAGGGAAGCAGAAGAAAGGAAATTATAGGCCAATTAGCTTGACTTCAGTGGTTGGGAAGATGCTGGAGTCCATTGTTGAGGGTGAGGTTTTGGGTACTTGGAGGCACGTAACAAAATAGTTGAAGTTAGAAGGTTCCCTTCAGGAAAAATTTTGCCTGAGAAATCTTTTGGAATTCCTTAATAAAATAAGATACAAAGAAAAGTCAATGGATGTTGTATACTTGGATTTTCAGAAGGCTTTTGACAAGGTGCCACACATGAGGGTACTTAAAAAGAGAAGAGTCCATGGTATTACAGGAAAGATACGAGCATGGACAGGTATGGGGAAAAGAATGGGAATAAAGGTTTTATTTTCTGGTTGGCTGCTGGTGACTAGTGGTGTTCCACCAAAGTTAATGCTGAACTGCTTCTTTTCACTTTGTATATCAATGAGTAGGGTGATGGAATCGATGATTTAGTGGCTAGGTTTGTGGATGATGCAAAGATCAGTGGAGGGGCAGGTTGTATTGAGGAAGCAGGGAGTCTGCAGAAGGACTTGGACTGATTGGGAGAATGGACAGGGAAGTGGCAAGTAGAATACAGTGTAGTGAGGTATATGGTCATGCAATCCTTGTGCAGGATTCCCTAAAGGTTAACTTGGAGGTTGAGTTGGTGGTAAGGAAGGAGAAGACCAGAATATAAGAGCAAGGATGTAATGCTGTGTCTTTATAAGGCATTGAAGAGGCCACGCTTGTGGTATTATGAGCAGTTTTAGGCATCTTATCTAAGAAAAGATGTGCTGATATTGGAGAGAGTCTACAGGAGGTTCACAAGAATGATTTAGGAATGAAAGGGTTAACATGAGCATTTGATGGCTCTGTACCTGTCTAGGCTGGACTTTTAAAGAATGATGGGGGACCTTATTGAAGCCTATCGAATATAGAAAGGCCTAGATAGAGTGGATGGAGAGAAGGTGCTTCCTTTCTTGGGTGAGTCTAGGATGAAAGAGCACAGCTTCAAAATATATGGATGTCTTTTTAGAGCAGAGATGAAGAGGAATTTCTTAGGGCAGAGTAGTGAATCTTTGTCATAGTCATACTCTATTAATCCCAGGGGAAATTGGTTTTTGTTACAGTTGCTCCATAAATAATAAATAGTAATAGAACCATAAATAGTTAAATAGTAATACGTAAATTATGCCAGTAAATTATGAAATAAGTCCAGGACCAGCCTATTGGCTCAGGATGTCTGACCCTCCAAGGGAGGAGTTGTAAAGCAGGATCTCCCAGTGGCCACACATTTTAATTCCACATCCCATTCCCATTCTGACATGTCTATCCATGTCCTCCTCTACTGTAAAGATGAAGCCACACTCAGATTGGAGGAACAACACCTTATATTCCGTCTGGGTAGCCTCCAACCTGATGGCATGAACATAGACTTCTCTAACTTCCGCGAATGCCCCACCTCCCCCTTGTACCCCATCCGTTATTTATTTATATACACACATTCTTTCTCTCACTCTCCTTTTTCTCCCTCTGTCCCTCTGACTATACCCCTTGCCCATCGTCTGGGTTCCCCCCTCCTTGTCTTTCTCCCTGGGCCTCCTGTCCCATGATCCTCTCATATCCTCTTTGCCAATCACCTGTCCAGCTCTTGGCTCCATCCCTCTCCCTCCTGTCTTCTCCTATCATTTTGGATCTCCCCCTCCCCCTCCCACTTTCAAATCTCGTACTAACTCTTACTTCAGTTAGTCCTGACGAAGGGTCTCGGCCTGAAACGTCGACTGTACCTCTTCCTAGAGATGCTGCCTGACCTGCTGCATTCACCAGCAACTTTGATGTGTGTTGCTTGAATTTCCAGCATCTGCAGAATTCCTGTTGTGTGAGTTGTAAAGTTTGATGGCCACAGGCAGGAATGACTTCCTATGACGCTCAGTACTGCATCTTGGTGGAATGAGTCTCTGGCTGAATGTACTCCTGTGCCCACCCAGTACATTATGTAGTGGATGGGAGACATTGACCAAGATGGCATGCAACTTAGACAGCATCCTCTTTTCAGACACCACTGTGAGAGAGTCCAGTTCCATCCCCACAACATCACTGCCCATACGAATGAGTTTGTTGATTCTGTTGGTGTCTGCCACTCTCAGCCTGCTGCCCCAGCAACAACAGCAAACATGATAGCACTGGCCACCACAGACTCGTAGAACATCCTCAGCATTGTCCGGCAGATGTTAAAGGACCTCAGTCTCCTCAGGAAATAGAGACGGCTCTGACCCATCTTGTAGACAGCCTCAGTGTTCTTTGACCGGTCCAGTTTATTGTCAATTCGTATCCCCAAGTATTTGTAATCCTCCATCATGTCCACACTGACCCCCTGGATGGAAACAGGGGTCACCGGTACCTTAGCTCTCCTCAGGTGTACCACCAGCTCCTTAGTCTTTTTCATATTAAGCTGCAGATAATTCTGCTCACACCATGTGACAAGGTTTCCTACCGTAAGCCTGTACTCAGCCTCATCTCCATTGCTGATGCATCTAACTATGGCAGAGTCATCGGAAAACTTCTGAAGATGACAAGACTCTGTGCAGTAATTGAAGTCCGAGGTGTAAATGGTGAGGAGAAAGGGACACAAGACAGTCCCCTGTGGAGCCCCAGTGCTGCTGATCACTCTGTTGGACACACAGTGTTGCAAGCACACGTACTGTGGTCTGCCAGTCAGGTAATCAAGAATCCATGACACCAGGGAAGCATCCACCTGCATCGCTGTCAGCTTCTCCCCCAGTAGAGCAGGGTGGATGGTGTTGAACGCACTGGAAAAGTCAAAAAACATGACCCTCACAGTGCACGCTGACTTGTCCAGGTGGGCGTAGACACGATTCAGCAGGAAGGCAATGACATCCTCAACTCCTAGTCGGGGCTGGTAGGCAAACTGGAGGGGATCTAAGTGTGGCCTGACCATGGGCCGGAGCAGCTCCAGAGCAAGTCTCTCCAGGGTCTTCATGATGTGGGAGGTCAATGCCACCGGTCTGTAGTCATTGAGGCTGCTGGGGCGCGGTGTCTTCGGCACAGGGACAAGGCAGGGCATCTTCCACAGTACAGGAACCCTCCGGAGCCACAGGCTCAGGTTGAATACATGGCGAAGTACTCCACATAGCTGAGGGGCACAGGCTTTGAGCACCCTGGTACTGACACCATCCGGTCCTGCAGCCTTGCTTGGGTTGAGACGTTTCAGCTGTCTTCTCACCTGTTCAGCTGTGAAGCCCACCGTGGTAGTTTCGTGTGGGGAAGGGGTATAGTTATGAGAGCGGGGTGGGGGACTGTGAGGAGGGGTAGGAGGGGAGAGTGGAATATGTGTTGGTTGGGAGCTGACAACAGATGGCTCATGTGGGGGATGGGCAGGAGCCACAATGTCAAATCTGTTAAAGAACTGGTTAAGCTCATTGGCCCTGTCCACACTGCTTTCCGCTCTTCTGTTGCTAGTTTGCCGGAACCCAGTGATGGTTCTCATCCCCCTCCAGACCTCTCTCATGTTGTTCTGCTAGAGTTTCCACTCAAGCTTCCTCCTGTACCTGTGTTTAGCCTCCCTGATCCTGGCTTTCAGGTCCCTCTGTATTGCCCTCAGCTCCTCCCTATTTCCATCTCTAAACGCCCTCTTTTTAGCGTTCAGGATGTCCTTAATGTCCTTTGTCACCCATGGCTTGTTATTTGAATAACAAAGGACAGTTCTTGTCGGAACATTGCTGTCCACACAGAAGTTGATGTAATCAGTGATGCACTCTGTGAACCCATCAATATCCTCTCCATGTGACTCACAGAGTGCCTGCCAGTCTGTCACCTCAAAACAACCCTGGAGTGCCTCATAAGCCTCCTCCGTCCATTTTCTCACTGTCCTCGAGGTTGCAGGTTTACTCTTCACCAGAGGCACGTAGCAGGGCTTTAGATGCACCAGGCTGTGATCTGACCTTCCCAGTGGGGGGAGGGGAGAGGAGCTGTATACATCCTTAACATTAGCATACATCAAATCCAGAGTCCTGTCCCCCTGGTTGTACAGCTCATATACTGTGTGAAGTTGGGCAGTGTTCTAGCCATGGTAACCTGGTTGAAGTCACCCGAGATGGTAATGAGGGCACTCAGGTGCTGGGTTTGTAGTCTGGCTATGACGGTGTAAATGATGTTACACACCGACATCGGATTGGTAGAGGGAGGGATGTACACAACAACCACAATTGCATGCGAGATTTCCCTTGGCAAATAATATGGCCGGAGTCCAACCGCAAAAAGTTCAATATCCGGGCTACAGACCAGTTCCTTGATTGTAATATGCCCAGGATTGCACCATCTGTTATTTACCAGAACCGCCAGCCCCCCTCCTTTATGCTTACCGCTCTCAGTGCAATTCCGGTCAGCTTGAACGGTCTGGAAGCCCCCTATGGAAACGCTTTGATTGGGTATGTCCTCGTGCAGCCACGTCTCAGTGAAGCACATGACATTGCTCTCCCGAAATGTTCTCTGACTCCTTACAAGCGCAGTCAGTTTATCCATTTTATTCCCCAGCGATCTTACATTTCCCATGATAACAGAGGGGAGACACAGCTTATAACTTCTCTTCTCCAAAAGCCTCTGTTGTCTCGACCTGGTCCTCTTCCCTCGCCTTTTTGATCCCCCTCTGCATCCTCTGTGTGTTTTCCTCCAGATTTCAGCCGGTCTGTCCGCTGCTCTGTTCGCTAAACCGGCGGGCATGACTGTAATCAATTGGTCCCTGGAATAAACAATGCGGCCATCCTGCTGCCATGCTAACGAGACGTGTCCGAATGTAACTAATTCCAGTGCTAAAAAAACAAGTAAAACTCTCTCCACCAGCATGTTAGAGAGGGTGCAGCTTCAATGTGTTACCGTGAGAAAAAAAAAATACAGCAAATAACTAAGTTTAAAAAGTTTAAAAGTAAGAAACTGCGGAGCAACTGTAACCGGCTGCATGCACGACCGGCGCATGCGCACGAATAATTCTCTGGCTTTCATTGTCACAAATGACTGGGGAAGCCAAGCCATTAAAGCGGAGATTGATAGTTTCTTGATTAGTCAGGGTGTCAAGGGTTACCGGGAGAAGGCAGGAGAATGGAGTTTAGAGGGATAACCAATCAATCATGATGGAATAGGCAGACTCAATGTGCTGAATGGCCTAATTCTGCTTCCGTGTGCTATGGGCTTATTACCAGTAAAATTATATTTTGATATCAGAATAGCGGTTACAGAAAGTCTTAAGTAACAGACTAGCTCCTGTTTACAGAATAAAATAATTATCAAATATCTAACAGTAAAACCAATTTTCTATTACAGCAATGGGTGCATATTATAACATAATTCATAAAGTTACTGAAACATGGCTGTCAACACTGATGCATTCCATTTTCTCTATCAACCCACATCCCTATTTACAAGTTATTAGCCCTTACTATACTTTCCCCTGGAACAGGGAGTTTCGAGTTGCGATTTGAACAAGGACCGATGTAATTTGGATAGGATCAGAACAGAATTAGTATTACAGTTATTATTTGCATTTGACTTAAAATATACCCACTCACTTCTTGTATTTCTAGGCCTTTGTCTTATCCTCATGCCAAATATGAAACATTTCTGAACTTTTGCAAAATCTTAATATTATGAAAAGTTTATTTAATCATTTATATGGAATTTTTTACTCATGAAAATGTGATATTGCCTATTATGAGTATGAATCCTTCAAAGAGCTATCCCCTTTCCTGATGTTTATCTGCTGTATCCTTATAGCCATTCTTTATACATTTAATCCATTTTCATGCAGCATTTAAAAAGAAATCTGATCTCTTACAAGTTGTTAAGTTTAGGTAATAAATCGTCACTTGGGAAGAAGAAATATATGTACTTTTGTTGCATGTTTTCAGTGAATAGCACACACTTGCATGCAAAGATGCATAAAAATAAAATACTTTGTTTTAAGAAATAATATTCATGTAATGACTTGTAATAAGTGGCATGAATGTTTAGCACCTTGGTGAATAACGAATCGTAGATATTATAGTAAAACACAGAGTGACTAAGGTATTACTGCCACTGCCCGAGATTACCATGTAAAGCCAGCAGATCTGGAGGGACAATTCCACTTGTGGACAGTGGAAAGTCTGAATAACACAATGGAGAAAATGCACCCTCAAAGCTCCCTGTTCAACTTTACTTTCCGGCAGAATTCCATCCACAACTTTGCCAGGCATCAATACTATTAGAGTTTAAAAACTTTTCAGAAGATAATGAAAATTTAAAATTGTGTGAATTACTTCTACTCTCAATGTTAACAGAAATACTTAAAACAAATTCAAATAACTAAAAGCTTTAAGCAAAACACAATCAACAAAACAAAATCACTGTATACTTTTCTCTCAATCCTGCAACCCCAATTGAATTATGCAGTTGGTGCGCCTGTAGAGGTCTGAACTGGCAGATGGTTTGAGAGATGATTTCTCCAGCATCATTGATTTGCGTATTGAACGCATGCTAGTGAAATCAAAGAAATGTAGATGCTGGAAATATGAATTAAATATAGAAAATTCTGGAAATGCTCAGCAATCATTTCCTGGCTTGTTTCATTTGTTCAGTTAAGTACTGCTGGCATTTACCAGAGAAATCCAATATTTCTTTTGCTTGCTTGGCATTATTTACTGCTGCAAATGAATTTTAAGCAACAGACAACTTTACTAATTCTATTTTAAGCAGTAAATAAAATTTCAAAGCAATTTAAATGCTGGTTCCTGTGAAATATAATAGCCAACAGCAATATAAATGATTATTCATAGGGTGTGTAAAGAAAATATTAACATTTTTTGTGCCTTTGTTTTAGGTTTAACTACTGAACAGATTTTGCTAAAAGATCTAAAGGAATTGTCGGAAGGAGATACAAAGCTCGCTATTAGTACTGTGTACATGACCCTCGAGGTGAGTGAATTTCTGGGAAAATTGGATATAATTCAACAATAGCAATATGCAGGGTGGTCCATTCCATCACATTTTATGTTTACTTTTGATATTACAAACAACATTCACAGCACAGTTTGAATGATGTTACCACTTCTTTACAGACATAAATGCTTAATTGTGGACTGATTTGCATAATGCATATTAATAACTTTCTTAATGAAGTGTGATTCATCATGTTTTTGAACATCACAAATGAAATATTACATTCTTTCATTCTGAGAGGCGTGTCACTCTGTGATGGCTCATAGGAATTCCTTAATATAGAACTGAACAGGATGTTTTCAGTTCTCTGGATCAATCCATGACTTAGCTGTCAGGAGCAGAATGCATTTAAAGTCTGGATATCAGCCATGAAAACTATGAATTTAAAAAATCTATAATGCACTTTATTAAATATCATGGGTCAATCATGCATAGCCCTGTAGAAAAATAATCTTTGTTCAATGCAGCTGTGTATTCTCCCTGCCTTTTGATTCTATAGTTCATTTCCTGTAGCACATTTTATGTTATGTGGCTGACATCAATTATTTCATATGTATTTTTTCTGCAGGGTAGTTTTCATTTATTCTACTGCACTTCCTTTGGTAATTAGGTGTGTGGTTGTTTCACTGAGATTCATTATTTTCTTTATTATTCATAAAATTATAGACTATTTGCAAAATTTGGACTGTGTGAGTTTTGAGAATGGAATTTAGTTAATGGATAGATATATATTACCTAAACAATCTTACTAAGCATCTTGTGAACCAAAAGGTTTTAAAGGAGCGCTGGATAGCATAAAAAAGTTCTAAGAAAAGTTTACTTTGGTTACCATTCTCATTCAATGCTAACTTGCTGAAGTCTGCTATTTTTTTGGAAGAAGGACTGCAGGAAAATAAACTGAAAATGAAATCCTGAAAACCATTGATCACCAAAATAGTAGCTTCATCCAACTTATCAGCTTTTCACTGTTTGACTTCGGTAGATATAAACTAGACTATAACTTCACTTGTTGTTGATCCTAACACCAATCACTTTGTATAATGCTCATTTTATCCTCCATTTGACTTTTTTGATTTTGTATTTGTATTCCTCTTGTCAATTGTGTTACATGAAATAAAAAAATCCCTGATCGATCAATTATGTGCATACAATTTGATCAACTCGATCGTCTTCTCTATTTCTCCCACCCAATAACTACTTTCTCAGTTCTGTGAATCATTTGTTTTATTCCATTGGTTCCAAATATTTTAATAGTCTATGCACCTTTTCCATTTGCTGATTGTATGAATTAATTCTGCTGAATGTGACTAGTACCTTATACAAAAAATAACTGCAGATCTTTCTGATTTTCTACAAAGTAGCATTAAAATTCCTTTTGCTGCTTTGATATCAAGCTGTATTATTTTGAGCCTTATTTTGTTACACTTGCTGTTGTTTGCAGTATGTTATAGCAGTGAAAGGAATTCATCCTGCCCACGATGTTCTGTTTACATTCTTAGTCACTGCAACAAAGATGCCACAACAGTGGTCCAAATGACAATCTGTTCATGTGTGAATATGTGGTTAGGACTTTGGAGGACCTTGAACAGGAAGAAGTACACAAAGATAAGGCATGAGTGTTACTAACATGCAGGAAATATTGGTTGTGCAAGAAACCAAATGCTCAAGAATGTTGCACTGATTGCAATGAAATTATATCAAAGATTCTGTCAGCAAGTGGAAACAGGATTATGAAAATGGCATTGCACTTGCTTGATGGTGAATCAAAAGATGTTATGCTGAATCCGCTTCACAGCTCTTGAGTTTAAAAGCAAAACTGCCACTTAGGTTTAAGTATTGTGAAATAAGCAGTAACAAGCAACTTTTTCCTTAATATAGAATAACCTTTTTATTGGTTCACCAGTTAGACTTCTGAAAGATATCTTCTTACATTAGTAGGCCTGTATTCAATATGTATCATAATACATACAATTGACAGTACCTTACCCGAAATAAGTAGGTATATCTTTGCATTTACTGCTTAATTTTGGTTCTGAATGTAGCATGCTGAAGCTTAGTGGGGAGTTCTTAAGGTCATTTTAACTTGGAACTTGTTTTGTTTTTGTGTGGATGGTTAAAAATAGTAGGCGTCATTAGGTATTTGCCATGTGAAGGCTAATTATTTTGTGACAGGAAACTGCTGGGAACTCTGGGATAAAAGTGATAGGCAGACGGCAGTCGTTCAGCGCGATTGCATTGGTGGACAGGTAGCAAAATTGCTTATGAAATTATTATTATCCTCCATTTTGTGAATTGCACGGGGAACATATACAATAAGAAAATTAAACTATTCTGCCTGTAGAGTTTGCTGAAGTTTTTGGATTGTCTGTGCATATGATATACTTATAATAATGTTCAACTATCAATAGTGAAGTTAAACTGCATGTATTATATGTTTTGACATCACTTGCACAAAATTCATTCTTGCAAATGCAATCTCTACTACTTTTTATGAATGATACCGCTTGATGTGAATTTTTGATGGATTTTAATCTAGAATGGTGAAAGGTCTCCAAGACCTAATTTGCTTTGTAATCAGTGATAGAACAAGTTCAAGTTCGTTTCATTGTCATTCAATCATCCATGTGTATACAGTTAAATGAAACATCGTTCCTTTGGGGCCAAGTTAGAAAACACAGTAAATGCAGTCACACACATCATATAAAGTTACAATGTCAGATACAGTCACAGGTAACATTAGTACAAGTCCTTTAGTGGAATGGCCTGAAGATTGATAGTTCATGGGCTGGTGTCCTGGAGCCACGTTTCTGCAAGAACAAGAACACAGCAGTTTCTCATCTCCTGCAGCCGCTGAGCAAGGCAATTCAGCTTGACTTCCGGGGGTGAACACCAGAAAGCAGTACCAACAAGAGAGACAGCCTGTAGGGGGCCAGCTCACAACACGTGGATTCCAATGCAGTTGCCACGTCTCTGTTCTCTCCCGCACCACCTCCCCTGAGTGGCCCTAACAAGTGGCCCTATGGCATTAGGACTTGGTCTGGAAAACAACCAAGGCCACGTAGCTCCCCCACCATAGGTCTCTCCGATAAACTGAAGTTACTGTCCATTACATCTTAAAATTAAAGATTCTCTGAAGGAAGGAGGCTAGTTATTTTTGGAATAGTGTTGAGTTTTGGATCCAAGATTACATTACGCTTGACATATACGTGCCAACTGAAGTTGAACTCATAAACGTTTGTGAAGTGCCCAATTCTTTTCAAGTTAGACTGAAGCTAAATTTTATTACTGTATTTACATACTTGTGGAAGGGAATGTTTTGAAGAAGTAAATGCATAATATGTAGTTATAAAATAGCACTTATGTTTGAACAAGAATTTTGTGCCTTGGTCTGGGAATATGTCTACTGTGCCAATATTGACAAAAGATGATCTAGTGTGATTTTCACCACATTCCACAAAATACTCAGTACTTCATCTACTGGCTGTTCCTTTCTGCCTCTGATGTCAACGGAGATCTGATTTGGGGAAAATGTATCAATTGGATTCTGTAAATCTTAAAGAAAAAATAAGAAACACAATAAGTAGCAATCGAATGCTGCTTTTAGATTACCAATATGCTAAGATGATACAGTTGTTGTACTCAAAGATGCTGGTTAGTTCAAAAATTTAGAGGTTGTTTATCAAGCATATTCATACTGTCTCAATCAAAATTCAAACCATTGTAAACATTACCTTCCATTGATTCTTCTGTGATGGTATCAGGGTTAAGTATAGAAAACTCATAATATTTATATTTTAGTGAAATTGTCAAATGTCTTGCAATTTGGTTAACTTTTGTGAAAATAGCCAGATTTATCAATGTAAACACGAGGAAATCTGCAGATGCTGGAAATTCAAGCAACACACACAAAAAATGCTGGTTATCAATGTACTAGTATTTAGGTACTCAGAATTTCAAAGCTTTGTTTCAGCTGGCCTATATATATCTTTGTTTCTGAGCTTTTAACTCTGACCGAGAAAGGGGTAGTATAATGATTGTTGTGTATTTGATATTTAGCTATATGGCTAAGACCAGAAGTGAATAGCAAATTCATTAAAATGAAATTGATATTTGCTCAGCTGTTTCAGTCATTCCACAAAATGAGTTTGAAAGGCATTTCAAAGATACTAAACTGAAGCCTGTGCATATTCAACTAAGAACTTATACCGGAGAAAAGATAACTCCTGTGGGAATGACATTTATAACAGTGAAATCCAATGACTACAAAGCCACATTGGGCTTATATGAGGTAAAATGAGAACGGCCAGCATTGTGGGGTTGTCAGTGGCTAAGACAACTACAACTTGAGACCCACCTGCTACATGCTACATGTACATGCATACTTATATGCTACATCACCTGCTATAGAGTCAACTGGAAGCAAGTTAAGAAAGGTACTGGATGATGCCACAAATATCTCCATGCTGTACACCATTAACTGTTGCCCAACAGAGGGAAAACGGGCATTGGTGCCAACCTCTGCCTGACCATGCTGCTCAGAGGAAGTGTGAAAGTTGACAAAAGCAGTGGTCCAACTATATCAATTTTTGTAGGCAACATATCTGAGAAAGATTCTGATATGTTAATCAGGAAGTTACCTGTGCAAAGTGGCTTGGTTTTAAGCTGGGAGAGAGTTCAAGGAGTTTCAGGAAAGCTGCAAGTATTTGGCTTTTGTGAGTATCAAGAACTAGAATCTACTCTGCGTGCATTAATTTGAAGTGGGAGACACAAAGCTGCCTGTAGAATTAGATGCAAAGATCGAAGTCCAAATGGATGAATGGAAGACCAAGAAGAATCAAGTTAATGGAGCTATGGAAACAGAATTTGTCAGATGATGTGGATGAGCTAACCATGAGGAGAGATCAGATCGTAACAGGAGTAATAGAAGAATTGATTCAGTGAACTCAATGCACCTTCCCAAGATCAAGGTGCAATTTCTAGAATGAAGAAAAGGGAAAAAAGAGAAAGGCATGAAAGAGTGAAGGAATATGAGAAAGAAAAAGAGCGGGATTGGCACAGTGAGCAAGACCTTGATAGGGATCATGTGAGAAGCAAGAATTGAAGTAGATCCAGAGGGAAAAGCCGAGAAAAGGAGAAGAAGTGTCCAGAGCTGTCAGAACCACTTCTTCAGTTTCAGAGTCAACTCCTACAACCATCATGGAGGAGGCCTCAGTACCTGAGATCGTTTTCACAGCCACATATCATACCTCCCTTGTCAGGAGAGAGATTATCCTGTAGGAGGAAGGAATCTTCCACAATGATTAAATATTTAGGCTGAATGGAACAATTTAAAGTTTACTATACTTGTATTATATAGCATACTACATATATAGCTGAGGTACATTCTATATTGAATTGGAGTTTATAGCTAAGCAGGGAGGAATGTTGTGTATTTAATATTTAAGTAGTATTTGAGTAATATTGTAAATGTATTGTTTGATTAAGCATTCTTGTTCATTTAAATAATTGATTGTGGGTTATATGTAAAAATAAGTGCATACATTATGACACCACCAGGTGATACGTGTGCACCTTGCTTAAAATAAAACTAAGTTAGGCTCACATTTCAGATTCCTGTCTTTTCCTTCTAATCAGTTTAATGTTTGGGGGTTACAAATAACAATGATGTGGCATAATATTATTCTGGTTTCTGGTTTGAAATTAATGGCTTTTACAAGTTGTTATTGGACACAGATTTTATGTTGCTTAAGGATCAATGAGACCTCAAAATAAAAAAAAGAATTTGAAAATACAAGTGAAATTTGGCACATCTTGGTGGCCCAGTCTCTCTGTCAGAATTGCTGCCTATAATTCCCTCCATGAAAATTTGGAAGGTCAGTCTCCCTGGCTTTTGCATGAACTATCAAATAGTATTGATATAGTTAACTTTTTTTAAAAAAAGTTAGCTAATGAAGTTATAATAGTCCCATTTATATTTATTTAACTTGATGATAATGAATTGGTTTACAATGCCCTTAATCTATCAAGGAGCATTTATTTTAAAATCAATTCATTAATAGTATTCATAAAATTAGAATTAACTGAAATTTAAATAGTTCTCTTTATAATTTTACTTTACTGATCCATATGTAAGCTAATGGACCCAAGTTTATGGCAAACAATACACAGGTAAATAAACAACAACATTATACACTATTTATAGTAGGTAGTTCTCAGTGGTATAAAAAAATCTACAAATATGTGAATCCAATCTCTGGCATAACTTGTCAGGAATCTGCTGAAAACATGTCCCAGTGTTTTAGAGAACCAAGACACTCATTTTTACATACATACTCTGGACTTTTGGTGGCATGCTGCATAGCCGAGGGGAGGCCATTAGAAATTAATATTAAATAAATCACCAAGGGGTCCTTCCGCAACCCAAATCTTAAAGCCACATAGTGTGCTACTAATGGGCTTAAATGGTTTGAAGTGGATTTGTTTCATGGATGTCATTTACATTATGTATATATTTATTTATGACTTTTTAATTGTGGCTGGAAATAAATGTTAGCAGATATTGTGTTCCCCTTTGCTGAATACATATTGTATGCTAAATCAATCAGTTCTAATTAATCTTGAGCGTACAATGCAGTGTGAGACTAATTTGGATAGGATCTGACATTATGAAAAAATATTCTTTTGTGATGAAAGGGGAATTATTTAGTTACTTCATAGGCAAGTGCTCTGCCGGTTTCTTTATCATTAATGGACAATAGTGTTGCAGCTTTTGGAAGCAATTAATAATTTGATACCTCACAAAAAGAAAACCTTGAAAGAATGATAAAGTGATTCTTCATTTCTTTGCCATTTTTTTATTATGCATCATTGATTATTATTTTGCTTTTTATTTTTGTTTATAAATGTATATACCTCATGTCATTAAGTAATAATACAGGATATTTCTTTAGAACTTTAGATAATATATTCTAAATTTGAAATGATTCATTATAATGGATCCTAGTTCCATTGTATACTTTATCTTGCATACTTTGGTTAAAAAAGTCCATTCATTTGATAGAATAATGGTCCGTTTCATAGACGAATCACATTTAATATCTGGACATAATATTCATGTATATAGGAAATGCAAAGTGTTGTTGGAGAGGAGTATCTCCTATTATCAGAGCTTATTTTGCCAATTACCCAGATTTGATTTCAGTTTTGTTCAAAGATAAAGCCAATAGCAGTTTTCATTTTACCTTGTAACTAATTTTATAAGATTTCCACGATACAGAGGTCTTTGCATTCTACTCAATGCATGCTTAATTTATATTAGAAATGGTTCCAATGAAAATTGTTTTAAAATGGCCAAGTGGATTTTTATTAAAGATATATTGGGTTTCTGTTCTTTGGAGATTGTTTAATATATTTGTTCATTATGGGGGAAAAAGGCACACGATTAGAAATTGGAAGCTTTGCTCATTTTTTTTGGTGTTGTATAATAAACAGTAGGTTATTTGTTTCCTTCGAATTGAAAATGATCAGGCAGCTAAATGATATGACATTAGCTCATAAGCTGCTGTGGGTGTTCCATACACTGTGAGACTAATGCGTTTATCTATCTAAAAGTTATGGAAGTTTTATTTATCTCTCATACTGTCAAAAGTGATGTCTTAATACTTTCACTGGGATTTGATGTCTTTTTTTTGCAGTAATTTATTTCATGCCTGTTGTTGTACAGATGTTGTATCAGCAGGAATTTCTTTCTTTACATTTTATCAGTTACTGCTTAACCCTTAAAATTCTAGTCATGGAATTTGCTATAAATGTATTTTCCATATTATATGTAATATGGTTTTGAACAAATATTAAGTGGCATTTTAATCATTACATAATTGTAAATTGACAAACAGAAGATTTCAATTGGACAACTGAAAAATGCGTGAAGTCTACTCATATCATGTTGTTTTGTATGCCTCTGACATTAGAAATAGAGGTTTTGGTGTTTGTTTTATGTTATTTCCTGATTATACATGCCTATAAAATTGACCAGTATTTAAAAAGTATATATATTTATAGCATTTTACACAAAGTTGTCTTGTGAACAAAGTAAATATTATTGGATAATTGTAGGCTTTGATAGTTGCTTGGTTCTGGGACTCATATGAAATGTATTCCCTGCCTTACTGTGAAGTGGTTTGGATTTTGCAAGCATCAATGAATTACAGATGCCAACCATTCATCACGTTTGTTTTCCCACAGACTTTCCCTGGGCTTTTGCATTGGAACTTTGAATTAGAAGGCCATTCACAGAGTTACCTCTCAGATCTAGGAGTGGGTGAATAGGGAAAATAAGTATATATTTCCTTAACCAATCAAGGTGAGAAGTCCTTAATCAGCAGTACAGTATCTAAAAAAACAACCTATAGTAAAGCATGTGTAGAAAGTAACAATGAGAGGCAAAATAGACTGAATTAAGAGACTATGAAAAAATAGATTTTTTTTACATTTTTGTTTTATTTATATCTCTAAAATTTGAAGAACATAGATCCCACAGTTTTACAAGTAAAGTTACAGTGCTTGAAAGGATGATTTCTTTAATTAATAATTAACATGCTGTTCAAAGTCCCATGGAACACTGGAATAAATTTTTAGGCGAGTTGTGTGGATTGGTTCAGCAATTACTTGTATTTGATTAGTTTGGTGGTGGGTCTTGGTCTGAATGACAAGTACAGTGATGTTTCTGGCAAAGCAAGGTAACTCCAAACAGTAAGTTCTGAGTTTCTAAATATAACTTGTCATTTGATATTTGTGATTAGTGACTATCTATCTAATGATTAAATCTAGATGGCACTTCACCACGGACCTGTTACATGTTTCCAAAATAAATAATTCCTTTCATACTCTCTGGCTTTCAAATTTAAATTGTGACATTGCCAATTAGTTCATAGTTATTTTGACAGTGATTTTTGATCAGTCTGTATGTGGTATTGCAATATTTTCCTCACAATTGTAGTAAACTACAGTTGGATCTTAAAATTACAGCAGAACTTACAGATATTTAACTCCTTTTAACATGGGAAACATCTCAAGTTGACTTATGAAAATACAATCAATCATCAGGCTGGAATACAAACTAGAAATACTGGAAACACTCATTAGATTTGGCAGCATCTGCAAAAAGCGACAAATTTGACATTTTAGTTTTAGACACTCTCAAAACTAAAGTTGAGAGAAAACAAGCTAGTTATGATTTGCAGACTATGTTGAGGAGGGATGGATAGGATTGGATGAAGTTAGGATTGCCACCATGAGGTCACCTGGTTGATAGATTAATGGGGGTGATTAGTACTTTGAGTATTGTGTGCAGTTTTGGGCTGCTTATTTTAGAAAGGATATACTGACATTGGAGAGGCTTCAGAGAACATTCACGAGAATGATTCCAGGAATGAAAGGGTTATCGTATGAGGCAGCTCTTGGGCTGTATTCCCTGGAGTTCAGGAGAATGAGGGGAGATCTCATAGAAACATTCAGAATGTTCAAAGGCTTGATCAGATTAGATATGGCAAAGTTACTTCCCATGACAGAGGAGTCTAGGACAAGAGGGCACAACTTCAGGATTGAAGGATGTCTATTTATAACGGAGATGCAGAGATATCACTTTAGTCAGAGTGTGCTAAATCTGTGGAGTTTGCTGCCACAGGCGGCCATGGAGGCCAAGTCTTTGGGTATATTTAAGACAGAGATAGATAGGTTCTTGATTAGCCAGGGCATCAAAGGGTATGGGGAGAAGGCAGGGGAATGGGGATGACTGGAAGAACTGGATCAGCCATAATTGAATGGCGGAGCAGACTCGATGGGCTGAATGGCCTACTTTTGCATCTATATCTTATGTTCCTGTGGTCTTATAGTGAGACAAAGTGAACAAAAGCTGTGAAATTGGGACATTATTGGATGAGAACATAAACAAAGGATCATAAAAGTTGCAAGGTTCAGTGTAGTGGAACATATGCAGCAGGTCAGGCTTTGCAAATAAAGAGAGAAAAGCTGAGCCAGTAACACAGATGGATGGCTTACCACAGAAGTGACCAGGCTTGATACATTTAGATAAAAGTGTCGAACTTGAATGAAAGTCCAAAAATCAACATGCCCAGATGGAAGATGTAATGCTATTGCTCAGTTTTATGTTCAGCCACATATAGCAAGGCAGTGGGACAACAATTCAGAGTGGGAAAGGAATGAATAGTTCAAATGGTAAGCAACAAGGTACTCTGATTTGTCTCTGAAAATATTCTGCAAAACGATCCCACAATCTGCATTTAGCTTCTCCAGTTTTGAGTAGAACAAGTGTGCACCCATTGCAGTGCACTTGATTGGAAGAAGTGCAAATTAGACAGCAAATGAGTGCATATCTTATACATGTATATAAAATTGTAGATTCAATAGAAATATTTAGTGCTAAGCACCAGTTTAAGAATAATTATCACCGTAGAGGAAGGAGACGTTGGCACAGATGATCTGAAAACAGCCATCTCCAAGAGTATGGCATTTCTTCAGTACTATACTGAAGTGTCCGTCTAGATAAGTTGTTCTGATTGTACCAAAGAAATTGGCTTCCGATTCTGATACTTCAGATGTGTTTGTGTCTTTGTCAAAGGCTGGAGTTATAAATTTTAATTAGAGATGTTTAGAATTATGAAGAAGGGATATTCATTAATCATCTCAGGAATACCAACTATCTCTTCAGCAATCTCTAGCTTACTAGCATTGCATTATCAGGGTTTTTGGACATCCAGATGCTTATTACCTTGAGTATTGACTCTGACATCCTAAATATTACTTTCTAATACCACAAAAATGCAGCAACACATTAACAAAATTTGTAGGCTCTGATAATTTTTCCATTCACTCCCAAAATATCCACCATATTTTTGATATTGCAAGATGCCACTCAGCAGTCATTAAGGAGATCAGAATGTACATATCTAAGCTGTGTGCTCAGTAACTGTTGTATCTAAATGTATCTGAGATGGTTGGGAAGTCTGATATTTGTGGAAGTCCACAGTTTTAGCTGGAGGCATTCTGCACAAACTTGATTATTCTGTTATCTGTCCTGTTAACTTTATCCTCATGTAGCTGAAATCCAGATCAAATTTCCAAGCCTTATATGCAGTTAAAATGGAAACTAAATCATTTTTCTGGTTTACCACTGAGAAATGAATATTCTGGACTCTTTGGCATGCAACACCAGCTGCGATATAATCTTCTTCTTCTATTCAGAAGAAGGAAAGGGCAATGACATACTTTAATCAAATGCATCAAACAGTGAGTACCTAGTGGTAGGGGTCAAGTTTGTCATTCATTATAGATAACACTGCATGTGGTGGCCTTCTCTTTCCAGACCATTGTGGAGTCAAACTTTTATTTGAACTGAATGGCCTATAATATGCATATAGAAAACCTTATTATATTGCAGTCATAAATAAAAGATGAATTGAAGGGGAATGTGGATCTTTCATAAGCTTTCTGTAAAAAATTGTTCAGTAGATAATAAAATTAAACAAATTTTAATATCTGTTGAATATGTTGAAATGTAACCTGTTCTCTAATAGAGCACAAGGGACTATGGAAAACTAGGACGACACTTGCAGTCAAGGTACAGAATGCTTCCTAAATGTTAGCTGCTGAGAACTGAAATATAATTTCACTGATTTTATTTAAAAAAACACTTTGTTTCCTAATTTACTTATGTTTTATAATTTACTCTGCTTAGAGGTGGGAAAAGTAATTGACTGAAGATGTTTTAAAAGAGTAGGCTGGTAAACATTTTTTAAATTTGAATTGTGTAATGGTGGGTTAGGATATGGGGTCAGGTGGGGGCATAGTTGAGAACAGTGGCTTTGGTAAACTGGAGAAGCCTGTGTGGGTGTAACATTACATTGATTTCCTGGTGATGTTTGAAGATTGAAAACAAAATCCTGTCTACTTTCCTTGCCTAGCATCTTTACATGCATAAGCTTTCTGGGTTTGTTTAAATGTCAGTGCCCTCTTTGCCATCCATATCAATGCCTGGTGTTGTGGGCAACTATTAAGTTGTATTAGCAACTCAGCATTCTGAAAGGCAAATAGCTGCAAGTACTTATTATGGAGCTATTTCCAGCATTTCCCTGACACTATAATAGACAATTCACGCTTGAACTATGATAGAAGAAAATGCCAAATATGATGAACTGAGTGGAAACTTTGGCTACAGTCCTTGAATCTGCTACATCCTGTAGAGGGCCCTGGTATGATTCACAGAAAACCAATGCTCATGGCTACTTCAAAAATTGAAGAGCAGGCCACCATTCACATTGATATAAGAGATGTAAAATTAATTCACAAATATAAATTGAATGATATCTTGCTTCGGCTGATAGCATTCTTGGATGTGAACTACAAATGTTCCAGATTCAGGCCCATCTTCAGGATTGAGGGCGAAGTTGATTTTACTTTACAAGTTCTTCAAATAAGAGATTAAACTGAAGCCCTTTCTGGTTATAGCGAATATTAAAGATTTTGTCCACTTGACTGTATTCCAGTGAATTTGGTGCAGGCTAGAAATTCATTGTTGCAGTCGTGTAAATAAATAAAATAAAAATTGCATTCCTCAGGAACTTTTCTAAAAGGCATAAAAGAATGCTATGAAAATGATTTTTTCCCTTTCCTAGTTGCATTGCTGTGGTTTAATGCTGAAACCAGTTGTTTATCTCTGGAATTTTGCTTTAGGTCTAGCAGTCCTTAATTGTTGAATGTTATTATACTCTATTTCACATTATTTTATGGAAATTAATATTACTTTCATATGTGTTTATTATACATCAGCACTGAGCAATACACTCACGTACTCAATTGCACTGTGATATTGTGTCTGAGAATGCCACAGTTCACCGTTGCATCTTACACTAAATCCCCTTTAATCTTGATCCTGTCTGTTGATGTCTTTCTCATAGTCTTCTCTGGTCCTGTGAGAAACTCCTAATGTTAGGTAACTTGATAAATGTACTTGCAAGAAAAAATGTTAAAAGCAAATATTTTGGAGCAGGTAGAAAATTTTCAGTTTCAGGAATATAGACATTGATTTGACCAGTGTGAAAAATATCTCAGCAGAGATTTTCAGTTGTGGATGTAACTAAAGGTTCTTTGTTGACATTTTAATAAAATATTCAACAGCAAAATAACTTTGCCCACTTTGGGTTAAAACTTTTCACAGAGAAAAATCAACACAAAATAGAAAAGTAATTTCCTTTAATAACTTGAGTTGAAGGCAGTGGTCAATTCAAGTGCAAATACAACATGCAAAAGATCAGTTTTGTGAAAAGGCTTGATAGATTGAGCCTACTGAAATTCTGAACCTCACGTGTCAATGAATCATATTTGTGAAAGGCACAGCTCCAGTGTCCTTGATGGTGCTTGTATAGATTTTGCAAATTATTAATCTTTTGTCCTCTATTTCTGCCGCATTGTGACACAGCTTTAGCGTACCTTCAGGATGACAATTCCACCTTCCCTTCACTGGATAGCCAGAGTTTTGCCCATAATAGCTGCTAGTTTTTGTTACCTTGCAGTAAGCATTAATCATCATGATCCAAGATGCATATTTATTTTAAATTGAAAACCTTTCATTTCATTAAACTGCTCCCTTATATTTTCTTCCAGGTACTACTGTGAACAGTGATTAATTCTTTCACCCTGCTACGTAGTGCCTGAGTGATTAAGATACAAACATTTATTGCTTGCAGGGTAATCTAGTAAACTTCCATCACTGTGGGAAGTCCATATCAATCATAAAAGTTTTGACATTTCATCTGTAAAAATGATGGCTTTGGAAAGCTACTTCCTCTAGAGCATTATGAGTAAAGTCACAACAATTTAGAAATGCGTAGGTGACTAGAGTGAAGTAGACATCTGGAGCTTCAAGACGGGGAGTGGGTGTGTGGGGAGGGGGTGAAAGAAGTTTTAAAAGAGTATTTTTAATGTAGCAGCTAAAGATTTCTATTAAGATGGTGTGAAGTCTACAAAAGAAATCTTTAAAAAAAACGAAACTGTTCATAAGGGAATAGTCAACAAATAAATCAACGCTTACATTAATTATCAGTGTTCTGACCCAAATTTCTTTTTCACTTGTTATTTGCCATTGTAAATGTGTAGGGACAAGTACATCCAACAACATGACCCAAACCTATGACTCTACTACAATACAGCATTAGGGCAGTTGACAATGGGTGCAGCACCTGTGGATTCCCTTCTCAGCCAGACACCATCCTCATCTGGAAATATGTAACTAATCTTTTGTTGCTGAGTCTATAGTCCTGAAGCTCACCACCCAGCAGCATTGTGGAAGTACCCAAATTTGTTTATTGTCCTTACATAACAGTGGATGTTGACTGACATGTAAACCTATACTGCTGTTGCTCATTGCTACTTTTGAATTGGTTTCAGCCTTGGAGAAATTCATATACTGCTAAAATGTAAACACAAGCAATTCTGCAGATGCTGGAAATCCTGAGCAACACAAATCATGAAGGATCTTGACCCGAAATGTCAGCTGTTTATTTCCCAACATAAATGCTGCTGAGTTTTTCCAGCATTTTGTGTATTGTTCCTCATATACTGCTATTTCCAATACATATAGCAACTTAATAATTCTTTTTTAAAATCCAACAAAGTTTAAGCTGGGATTTAAGCAGTTGGATATAACTTTCTGAAAATTTATTGATGGGGTGTGGATATTACTTGTTAGCTTGGAATTTTTTGCCTATCCCTGACTGAGGGCAGGGAGGAATCAATCAATTTGATGGAGCACGTATAAACCAGAGTGAAGTAGTAGAGCAGACTTCCTTCCTCAAAGGATATTAGTGAATCAAATTAGATTCATGACAATCCTACAGTTCTGCGATTGGCCCTATTTAAACTCTTAAAAATTTTCAAAAATGAATATAAAAATTGAGGTAGAAGGAAGTGATACAGTGCCTATAAAAAGTATTCACTCCTCCCCCCCCCCACATGGAAGTTTTCATGTTTTATTGTTTTACATTGTGAAAACAAATTTCTATAAATTGCTCTAAATTAATTTCAAATATAAAACACAAAATAATTGATTGCATAAGTGTTCTCCTCTTTTACTATGACACACCAAATCATCACTGGTGCAGCCAATTGATTTTAGAAGTCACATAATTAGTTAAATGAAGATCAATGTGTGCCATCAAGGTGTTTGAATTGATTGTAGTAAAAATACACCTGTATCTGGAAGGTCCAGCTGCTGGTGAGTCAGTATCCTGGCAAAGACTACACCATGAAGACAAAAGAACACTCCAAGCAACTCCACAAAAAGGTTATTGAAAAGCACAAGTCAGAAGATGAGGGATACAAAAAAATTTCCAAGTCACTGAATATCCCTTGGAGTACAGTTCAGTCAATCATCAAGAAATGGAAAGAATATAGCACAGCTGTAAATCTGCCTAGTGCAGGCTGTCCTCAAAAAATGAGTGCCCATCCAAGAAGGGGACGAGTGAGGGAGGCCACTGAAAGACCTATGGCAGTTCTGGAGGAGTTACAAGCATCAGTGTCTGAGATGGGAGAGACTGTACATACAACTGTTACTCAGGTACTTCATCAGTAATAGCTTTGTGGGAGAGTGGCAAAGAGAAAGCTGCTGTTGAAAAATCTCACATGAAATCTTGTCTAGAGTTTGCTAGAAGGCATGTGGGAGACTCTGAAGTCAACTAGAAGGTTCTATGGCCTGATGAAACCAAAATTGAGCTTTTTGGCCATTCGACTAAACATTATGTTTGGCATAAGCCAAGCACTGCACATCATCAAAAGCACACCAACCTTACCGTGAAGTATGGTGATGTCTGCGTGATGCTGTGGGGATACTTCACTGCAGCAGGCCCTGGAAGGCTTGTGAAGCAAGGGGCAAAATGAATGCAGGAAAATACAGGGAAATCCTGGAGGAAAATCTTATGCAGTCTGCAAAAGATCTGTGACTTGGAGGAAGATTTGTTTTCCAGCAAGACAATGACCCCAAGCATAACGCCAAAGCTACACAGAAATGGCTTAAAAACAACAAAGTTAATGTCCTGGACTGGCCAAGACAGACTGCAGACCTCAATCCTATTGAGAATTTATGGACAGGCTTTAAAAGGGCTGTTCACTCACGATCCCCATGCAATCCGACAGAGCTTGAGCAGTTTTGTAAAGAAGAATGGGGAAAAGTTGCATTGTCAAGATGTGCAAAGCTGATAGAGACCAATCCACACAGACTCAAGGCTGTGCAATCAATTATTTGTGTTTAACAATTGTAATAAATTCTGACCAATTTGATGAAATTAGTTTTCACTTTGACAGAAAAGAGTCTTTTCTGTTGATCAGTGTTTTTAAAAAAAGCCAAATTAAATCCACTGTGATTCAGTATTGTAAAACAATAAAACATGAAAACTTCTAAAGGGGGGGGGGTGAATACCTTTTATAGGCACTATATTTGTTAGATTCTGCACCCCTCACCCCTCAGAGTTGTCACAGTGAAAGTAAGAACTTCCTTTTGTGAAACTGGATGAGGAACCAAAAACAGTACTGCCCAAATTATGCTGCTGTATTTTTGAGAACTTTGCCATTGCATAATATAAAATCTGTTCTACAAGAAGAGTAACTATTTTGATTATAACAGTAAGTAATTTAAAGTCAAGTTAACACTGCTATTTCTAAATATTTGGAGCTTCACACTCATAGCTTATGCTGGTAGAACAGCTCAACTTCCTTGTCTCAGCTTTGTATATTGGCAGAAATGAGCAAAATGTATAACTTTCAAGGTCATATTATGACACCATTCTAGGTATTTAAACTTTCAGTAATTTGTGCCTTCTCATTAAATGATTCATTTAAAGGCTTGGAGAATTAAAGGGAATAACATTGATTATATAGTTAATATTTTATCTGTTCAAATTTGATGTGCAACCAAATCAGCAATTGGGGATAATGTTGTGAAACATAAAGGTGAAAGGTTGAAAGAGCCTTTGTTTGGCAATTAGCACTGTAAGTGAAACATTCATTATACAGCATGCTGGGAAGTTGATGAACTGTACAGTAAAACTGAGCCTACAGTCACCACTGAGATGAGTCATAACAAAGACTATAAAATATTTATGAGTACAATGAACAGTGAACTAGCGTTTCTTGATGCATGTGCAAAATCTTTAGATGAAAAATTGTTATACCATTAGTTTTTAAAGGAATGCTCTTTACATAATGTATGACTAAAATCACAAAGAGTGAAGCTAACAATTGCAAGAATAAAAGCACAAATGACATAGTTATGTTCAAAATGCAATTTCTAATCAGCAGGTAAAATCTTATTTCAGTGAATCAGTATTTACATTTATTCCCCCTTTGTAGGTTTAAGGTAGGTATTTTGTTCCCACATTACGCACCACCTTCTCAGGCAGTCACTCAAGATTGACTTGCTTGCACTCTGGTTTATGTACTTTCTTCGATGGCTAATGAGATAAATGTTGGCATTGAAGATTCTCCCACAAATAGGCAGGTGTTGTCGGTTTGAGTGGTAGTTTGTGAGCTGGTATGCTCCATCCACCATTTATGTTGGGGTTTTATATGCTGCCACTGCTTAGCCTCAAGGTTCAAAGTACTATCCCGAATGTACTTCCTCCACTTTGAGTGGACTAGAGATTCCCAGAAATCAATAGGGATATTGCATTTCTTTAAGACACCTTTGAGCACCTCTGGTAGAATGTTATCTCCTCAGGAACAAAACGGCGAGTAACGGAAGTGTGTATAGGGAACACTTTGGATCTAGTGATCATAATTCCATTAGTTTCAAGACAATTATGGAGAAGGGTAGAGCTAGTTCTCAGGTTGAGATTCCAAACTGGAGAAAGGCCAATTTTGATGGCATCAGAAAGGATCTAATAAGTATGGTTTGGGATAGATTGTTTTCTGGCAATGGGGTGCTTGGTAAGTGGGAAACTTCAAATGTGGAATTTTGAGAGTACAGTGTTTGTATGTTCCTGTTGGAATAAAAGGCAAGGCTAACAGGCCTAAGGAACCTTGGTTTTCAAGAGATCTTTAGGCCCAGGGTTAAGAAGAAAAAGGAGGTGCATGATAGGTGTAGGCAGCAAAGAACAAATGAGGCTCTTGAGTATAAGAAATGCAAGACAACCTTTAAGAGGGAAATGAAGAGGGCTAAAAGAAGGCTTGAGGTTGCTCTAACAGGCAAAATGGTAGAGAATCCAAGGGCTTTTACAGATATAGTAAGAGCAAAAGGATAGGAAAGGACAAAACTGGTCCTCTTGATGATCAGCATGGTCATCTAGATATGGAGCTGAAAGAGATGGAGGAGATCTTACATAGAACTTTTGCCCCTCTATTTATTCTTGAGATGGCCTTTGAACATACATATTTTCCATGTTCCTATACTTCTAATTTACTTTGAAATGCTTGCATACATTGCAGATGTGTCTGCTTATTTTCATCAAATAAGGTAAGTTCAAATGTGTCTCCCATCTGACCTTATCATAGTTAGTCATTAAATGTGGATAATTTTTGGCTGAAAAGAAATTTGGGTGTATGAAAAGAATAGTTTTAACTGGTAGTTCCTATGATCAATGCTAAAAAATAGAGTTGAGAACTTATTTACAGGAAACTTTAAATCTTGTTTTGAGCTGAATGACGATGACATGAAAGAAAATGGGTTATTTTGTCAAAATATTCTTGGCTACCCTCTATGAAAAGTATGTGTAACTCTATAAAAGAAACACATGAAATACGGGAAACGCAGAATCATAGAATGATCACAGTGTGGAAGGACAACATTCAGTATGTTGATTCTGTCCATTTCGCTCATCTCCTGCAGCCCTGCATATAGTTTGTTTGTGTATGTTTATCCAGCTCCATTTTCCGTGAAATCATTGCATCTTTCTCCAAAACAAACTCTGCTGGTGTATGTGAGCCCTAACCACTGGCTTTTCTATATGTGGTTTTGGATAAGATGACCATATGAGTTCAGGTACAGATTATCCATAATCTCATATAAATCAGTGCAGGTTTGAAGCTTGCACTTCTTTAAGTTAATTACTTTTAATTACTCTGCCATAATTTTCAGGTTAGTTTGATCTAGAACAACAGCTTATCTGGTAATTGCAGAATCATAATGGTACAAGGCTTCCATGCATCAGCTGTAGCAAAATTATAAGAAAAAATTCTAAGGTGCAAGATTTGTGTTCACCTGGAACATCATGGGTTGATTAGGAATGAGTACGGAAAATGTGAAGAAGAGAAACACCAGGATGTTGCCTGGAGTGAAGGGCTCTGTTACAAGGAGAGATTGGATAGGCTAGGTCTCAGCATAGAAGGCTGAAGGGCTACAATAGTAAGATTTAAAAGGTTGAGTGGTATGGATAGTCTAGATAGTCAGTGTCTTTTTCTCCGGATAGGTGAGTCTAAAACTAGAGAGCAGAGGTTTAAGGTGAGGGGGATGAAATTTTAGGGAAATCTGAGAGGTACACAGAAGGCTGTTTTTCTGGAATGAGTTAGTAAAGGCAGATACAAATACAATGTTTAGAAGGTGCTTGGATAGAAGAGGATTAGATGGGTAAGGCCCTAGTGCAGTCAAATAGATTAGCGTAGAGAGGCATCATGATAGCCATCAGCGAGTTGGACCTGTTTCTCTGCCTAACAGCTCTATGACCATGAGTTTCCAGACAACATCAAATGGTAGAAAATAAACTCATTGTGAAAGATGACACAAGCTGTTTGATACCTTAATCTAGGCTCATCAGATTAATCCCTTTAGGTTGGCTGAGAAGAGTTGTACCATCAGTTATGGTAACTCCAAGAAGTTCACTTTTGTTCTTTCTTTCTTTTTCAATCTTTTTATTGATTTCATAGAATGAAAACATAACAAAGCAAAAATACAAATAGTAGGAGATACATTGTTACACTTAAAATGAGTAATTGTAAAGCCAAATAGTATAAATTGACGAAGCTCCCAATCGTGTAGAATAACAATAAATAATACAAAGCAAAAAAAACTGAAGAAAAATCATGAAAAAGAAAAAAAATAGAAAAAAAACAAACTCCATCCCAAAAAAAACTTAACTAAACAGAATTAGTGAACTAAACTAAAAGACTTGGGCAATACTAACAACTGGAAAATGGGAAAGAAGAAAACCTTAGTGTCAACGACTCCATTCCTCTCAACGGTTCACTTTTGTTTATAGCATTTATGTTGCCTTTTCTCTAAAGTTAGTGACCTAAATACACAATAAACAAGGTAAAATCGGTGTGTGTTACAGAATGTAATACTAGTGCAAACCATATTAAGTTAGCACTGGAATGGCCTTAACAGACTCCATTGGCACTTGTTTCACGGTTAAATGAATCCTTGTACTTTCGATTTCTGCATATAATGTTTTTCCACAGAACAGATGAACTGTAGCTTAACAAAGTAATTATTTTTCACTTCGGTACGGAGTTACGGGAGACTGTAGATAGGGTGCTGGAAGGTGGGGAGCTGTTGGCTGCAAGTATGGATAACAGGTAGATGGAACCACGAGGGGCAGGTATGGGAAAGGGACAAACGTGGGAGGACTGGAGGAGAATCCGAAGTGGGGGTGGTGGGGGAAGTCTGGGAGGAAACATCAGAGATAAAAGTAAACAGTGAACATTGACTTATGTAATGTTAGGTATGGGCTATTCATCTGTCTGATCATCCTTACACTTACCCTCTTAAACTTGAAGTTGACAAGTTTGGAGCGTAAAAAATCTTGCCTTAGAGTCATATAATTGTACAGTGTGGTAACAAACCATTCGGTTCAACTCATCCACGTGGACTAGTGGGCACTCTTCCATTTCCACCTTCCAGCGTTTGGTCTATAGCCCTTGTGTTGAGGCAATTGAAATGCTCATCTAGACAACTCTTAAGCACTGTCAATGACCTAGCTTCAATCACTCTCTCAGGAGTTCCAGGTTCTTACCATCAACTAGATGGGAAAACAAAATCCCCCTCTAAATCTCTTAACCCACACCCTCTGGTTTTATCTATCTTTGATATGGGAAAAGGTTTCCTGCTGTCTACCCAGTCTATACCCCTTATAATGTTACTGACATCAATCATATCCCTTCTTAACCTCCTATTTTCTAGAGAGAACAGTAGATATATTTTTATTGCACCTCTCTGATTTCTGCCTGTATAGTTTAACTCCTGTTGACTGTTAGGACTGTAATACAGCCTCAAAGTGACACAGTTTTGTTTTTAATCTTTACCCATTTGGTCAGGTTTAAAGAACCTTCTAGGATATTCCCCCCCCCCCCCACCCCAATGCTGAAGTAATACAATCTTTTTCTAGCAATGCAATACGTCCTGCCTTTTTATTTATTGCTTTGTCTCACCTGCAACTTCTATATACTGGGATATTAATTTGCCAACCCCGCCCATTCTTCATCCATGACTCAGTGATGGCAACAATAGACACCTTGTTAATGAGAGTTTAGAGTCATCCACTTTACTGGTTACATTCCTTGTATTAAAATAAATGCAATTTAGCTTTGAATTCCCTTGATGTGCATTTACTTGTTCTGCCTAATGGATTTTGTATCTATTTCTCTTCTAGCCCATCCTATGTATATTCTGTATATTCCATTACTGGAGCTTAGTTTATAGAAATGCTTTGCTTTGCAGCCTCTCCTTCCATATTTAAGATCTTCCATAAACATATCTCGTTGACCAAGCTTTTGCGTTCCCTTTGCTTCTGTCCTTGCTATGCTTGATCTCTGTGAAAGCTTTGAATAATATTTCTTTATTAAATGGTTCCAAATGACACAATTTGGTAATAAAAACATTAAAAAAAAGTAACAACAGAAGGAAGCCTTGTGGCTTGCCCTGTCAATAAGACGATGGTTGGTCTTGGCCTTAGCTCAACATAAGGTTCAAGATTGTTTATTGTCATTCGTCAGTACATGAGTGTAAAGGAGAATGAAATGATTGTTACTCCAGTTCCAATATGGCATAATAAAACACAATAAGCACAAAGGACACAATAATAAAACACAATAAATATAAATAAAATTTGATTATATACCATGCACAAATATAAATACATAACTGCCTGTTTCCATTACCCTTATCTACCCTGTGGACATGTCCTGCCCTTGAATGTTTTCAATGATTCAGCCCTCATAACCTCTCTGAGGAAATAAATTTCTTCTTGTCTCCGGCCAGCTACAAAAAGTGGTAGATACAGACAAGTCCATCACAGGAAATGCTCCCCTTCCAATTGAGCAAGAAAATAAATCCCAGGGTAGTATATGGTGACATATACATAATTTGATAATGAATTCACTTTGAAGTGTGAATGGACGACTTCCTACTTTGAAATCCTGCTCTCTATTTCCAGATTTCCCTTTAAGGGGAAACATCTTCACAGTATCTGCCTTTTCAAGCTCCCTTAGTATCATGCAAGATTGCTTCTTGGCGTTCTAAATTCAGAACGTATAGGCATTATGTTTTTAATCATTCTGCAGAAGACAAACCGTTTTATCTCAGGAATAAGCTTGTTTTGAATTGCCACTAATGCAATGGACGAGGAAAAGGGGGTACCTAATAGAGATACTTAAAATTATGAGGAGCCTAGATAGAGTAAATAGGAAGGATATACTCTTCTTATCAAACACTGAGGAAATTAGATTTAAAGTAATTGATGGAAGGATCAGAAAAGAGGTGAGAAAATATTTGTTTCATGCAGGTGGTTCAGGGGCCTGAAACTCTGCCTGAAGGAGTGCTGATGGTAGAAGCCCTCCATGTATTTAAACAGTGCTGAGGCATATACTTAAAGAGCTGCAGGGCTATGAACCTCATGCTGGAAGGGATTGACTGAGAAAGTTACCATGGGCTGAATTGCTTCATGAAATAACTTTTCATTTATTCTTTGAAGAAAGGGTTAGATGAGATTTGTCATTATAGGACAGGCCAGTCTCCTGACCCCAATCACCAACTTACTTGGACTTAATAAATGTGGTTATTTGAGGTCAGTTCTTGCAGAAGTTTAACTTTTGAATTTTCAGAACAAATGTAATAAAAGAGTAATTGTCTGTATTTTAGCTCCACCTAGTGGAACTCAGTTTCTTTGTGAATGCTTTTCCATAAATTGAATAATGTTAACAACATGCTCTGCTCTCAGTTACCTCACAGAGTCGACTCAAGAAGTTTGGCAATATGCTTACAGTGTTTTGATATTTGTATTGTACCTTTTTTCTGTACATATGAATTTATAATAGAATAAATGAGTTAAGTAGCATGAACAAAGCACATTTAACAATTGATTACAGGTACTGTACTATTAGTTTGCTGGTTGTAATAAAATTATTTAGTTGAATTTACTTAGATAAGAATGACAGCATTAATTTCTCTTAATGCTGTTTATTCATGAATTATTCATCATGAGTTCCATGAAACACTTTGCCCATTTTATGTTATTGTGCGAGCATTCAGTTAGTTATTCAGGAAAGTGTGATGTTCGATTATTTTACTCAGATTTGTTTGCACCTAGGTCAATTAAGAGTTTGAGTATTCATTGGAGCCAAAAGTATAGCTTTGTCTTTACTTAGCAACTTTAAATCTTAATCAAATTTGAATGTAATGTATGTACTGTAAATGACGTGGATGTAGATGTAGATGGGTGCGTTAGTAAGTTTGCAGATGATACAAGTATTGGTGGATAGTATAGGAGACTGGCAGTGAATTCAGTGGGATATAGGTCAGTTGCAGATACGGGCAGAGAAATGGTGGATGGAGTTTAACCCGGTCAACTGTGAAGTGTTGGACTTTGGTAGGTTAAATGTAAAGTGTTGATGAGCAGAAGAATTCTAGGATCCAAGTTCATAGCTTCCTGAAAGTGGCTACACGGATTGATCAGATGGTTAAGAAGGTGTCTGGCATGTTGTCTTTATTAGTTGAGGCACTTAGTTCAAAAGTCAGGAAGTTATGTTGCAGCTTTATAAAAATCTAATTAGGCAGCATCTGGAGTGTTGCATACAGTTCTGGTCACAATAGGCAATAGACAATAGTTGCAGGAATAGGCCATTCAGCCCATCAAGCCAGCACCACCATTCACTGTGGCAGTGGCTGATCATCCACAATCAGTACCCTTTTCCCGCCTTCTCCCCGTATCCCTTCACTCCGCTATCTTTAAGAGCTCTATCTAACTCTTTTTTGAAAGAATCCAGAGAATTGGCCTCCACTGCCTTCTGAGGCAGAGCATTCCACAGAACCACAACCCTCTGTGTGAAAAAGTTTTTCCTCAACTCCATTCTAAATTGCCTACCCCTTATTCTTAAACTGTGGCCTCTAGTCCTGGACTCCCCCAACATCGGAAACATGTTTCCTGCCTCCAGCGTGTCCAATCCCTTAATAATCTTATATGTTTCAATCAGATCCCCTCTCATCCTTCTAAATTCCAGTGTATATAACCCCAGTCGCTCCAATCTTTCAACATATGACAGTCCTGCCATTCTGGGAATTAACCTTGTGAACCTATGCTACACTCCCTCAATAGCTAGAATGCCCTTCCTCAAATTTGGAGACCAAAACTGTACACAATACTCCAGGTGTGGTCTCACCAGAGCCCTGTACAACTGCAGAAGGACCTCTTAGCTCCTATACTCAACTTCCCTTGTTATGAAGGCCAACATGCCATTAGCTTTCTTCACTGCCTGCTGTACCGGCGTTCAACCTTTATAGGAAGGATGTTGAGGCTTTGGAGAGGGTACAGAAGAGGTTTATCAGGATACTGCCTAGATTAGAGGGCATGAGCTATCATAAAAGGTTGGACATACATGGGTTGTTCTGAATGGAGCATCTGACTCATAATTTTATCGAAGTGTTTTATAAAGTTATGAGAGGCAGAGCTAGAGCAGACAGACGGTATCTTTTTTTCCAGAGTTAAAATGTCTAATACCAGAGGGCATGCATTTAAGGTGAGGGGGTAATTTCAAAGGAGACGTGAGGGGTAAGTTTTTATTTTACAGAGAGTCGTGGGTGTCTGGAATGTGCTTGGGGTGGTTGTAGAGTCAGTTACGTTAGTGATTTTATTTTTAAAGCGATGTTTCGAAAGGCACATAAATGAGAGAAATTGAAGAATATGGATATTATGTAGGAAGAAGAGATTAGCCATTTGTTGGCCATTTGTTTAGTATTTTAATTGTTCTGGCCCAACATTGTTGGCCGAAGGGCCCGTTCCTGGGCTGTACTGTTCTGTGTTCTAATAAAAGCAACTTCCAAAGCATGCTGTAAAATTAGATTTTTCTTGAGTTCAGGCAATATTAATTTTATAAATTGTTTCCTGATACTTTGTTTATTTTGAACAAATCTATGCACCAAGGAAAGCTTTTCCTTCTGTTTAAGCATTTTGTAAAATGGCCAGAAAAGTTTACTTGTTTACTCTCGAATATTTACAAATGCATTAAAATAACTAAATACCTGTATCTTACCTTGATTTTTGTACTACTTATTTAATGTGTGTGTGTGTGTGTGTGTGTATATATATATATTATTCGCATTTTTTCTTAATTAGTATGTAATGCATTGTACTGCTGCTGCAAAGTCAACAAACTTCACGACAGATGAAGGTGTAATTCTGATATTTTGGGATAAATTGGGAAAATGCTATTTATCCTACCTTATCCGTCATGATCTTAATTTGACAACTCTCAACATCCTTTCACTTGATACATTCTGTATACAGTTTGCTTTTCCAACTCATTTATTAATGAGGCCTAGTCCTTTGGCTTCCTTAAACTTGTTTTCCTAATTTATCATTTAATTTCTAAAGTCTCTGAGTATTGACACCAGTATGAGCATTATTAGTCTGCTTCCAAAACAACCATGAATTTGAATTACAATAATTTGAATAATTTGAATTATAAGATTCCACTAATCTTTCCTTGAATGTGCAATCAGGAAATGCTGCAAAGTAACCTGGAATATTAACTCCTCTGATTAAGGAAAAAAAATCAGGAATTACAATCTTGTAAGTGTGATATCTGCTAACAGCAAAATGTTAGAATTCATTATTAGCAGGGTAGTTTGAAAATCATAATATGATTGAACAGGGTCAGTGTTTTCTTTTAGTCATAAGGATAATGCACGACAATTTTTTGAGGTGGTGCTAACAGGGTAGATGATACAAATAGAGAGATGTAGTATATCTGCTTCTTAAAATGCATTTAAGAGGTTCCACACTAGAAGTTTCCAAGTAAAAGAAGGGCTCTTGAGATTCAAGGTAATCTGTTAGTATAGATAGAGGAATATAAAAAAAAGTGTAGGTGCCAATCTCTGAATTATGGACAGAGAAAAACTAAATTAATTTTTTGTAACAAAGAAGTTGAGTAGGGGGATGGATGGAAGAAAGGGAATTTTTCTCATAGAGTGTGACAGTTTAGGAGCATTTAATATCAGATTAAGCTTCTTCATTGTTATGTATTCCCAATAGTAAGGTTGTTGGACAAGCTCTGCCTTTCTAATAGTACAAAAGAAATGATAAAGAAAAAAAAGAACTGAAGCAAAATGACAATGACAGGCAGAAATAGCATATTCTAATAGAAACAGAAAGAAGGAGGGAATGGTTTGTAACTGGAGAATTTTGTTTCGAGACCGCAGGCTGTAATATGTTTAGGCCAAAGCTGAACTCTTATTCCTCAAATTGGCATTTGGCCTCCTCATACAGGAGGCCACAGACAGGAAGATTGTTAAGGCAGTGGTGTATTGGGCATTGGATGTCAGTAGCGAGAAATACGGTCTCATTTGCACAAATAAGTTTCTGTCATAGTCATACTTTATTGATCCCAGGGGGAAATTGGTTTTCGTTTGGTTTTGGAAAGTGGTCTCTGAGAAGCTGTTTCTTTTAGAGAATCTTGGAATTTAATATTGAGACACAGATATTTTTGTTTGACGCAGAATTGTAAATATTTGCAGATTTCTATCTCAGAGGCTCTGGATACTTAGCCTTTGAGTATATTCATGGGAAATGTCAGTAGGTCCTTAGATGTTAAGGTGATACAGTCACAACACTGACACGTACCCAACAGTGTGAAAAACTGTCCAACTCTGATCTGTTAGCAAAATCAGGACAAATTCAATCTGGCAAATTATTGCCCATTCAAGCTACTCTCAATCATCAGCAAAGAGATTAATTGTGTTATTGGCAATGTTTTCAGATTGTTCGCCATTAACCTGTTCATTGCTGACAAACATGGGTTTTTTCTCATCTCCAGGCCTCAATACAACCTTGGGCCAAATATTGGCCCAAGGGCTGAAGTCCAACAGAGGTGAGAGAGACTTCCTTGACATCAAAATAAGACATCATGGACTTCTGGTAAAACTGGCCAATAGCACCTCAGCACCTCAGTTCTATTTGCAAATCTTCAGCAAGTGAACCAGTCCATGCTTGTGTATAGCAATATCTAAGCAATGTTTATGTACAAGCAAATAGGTGTCAAATAATATTAATACCATAAAAGTTGCAATAGTGATCTCCAATGAGAGAATCTGACCAACTGCCCTTTACAATAAGCATTATTATTGTTGCAAAATTGCTCATTGTCCACCACCGTCGTTTACTTTTTTTTTACCTGAAGGAGTGCAGTTCCATTAAACCTCCAGAAGATGAACATTGTCCAACTTCTTGAGATTTGTTGTAGCCTGCACTCTTTCATCCTTGAGAAAGTGGCTCGCTTGATTAGCATGCCATGAACCAAGCTTAAGCATTTATTCCTTCCACCACTAACTTCCAGCGGATGTAGTACATGTTATCTACAAAATGTTCTGTGGCAGCTTCCGAGCCTGCCAACTCCACCTCTAAGAATGACAGGGCAACAGGTGTTTTGACACCGCTAATTGAGTCTCCCATCCATGTCACTTACATTTCTGATTGAAATTTATTACTCGCTCTTCATTTTCTCTGGATCTAATTCCTGAAATTCCCGACTGGGGGTAACTCCATCAGAAGGACTATAATGCTTCAAGAAGACAGCTCATCTTCAGCTTGTTCTCAAATGCAGTAGGGGGACGGACAATAACTGCTGGCCTTTCCAGTGATGTTCAGATTGCTGAAATTAATATTTTTTTTAAAAAAATGTGGATTATGCATGAAAAAGAATGAGGTATAAACTTAGACATGATCTTTTGAATTTCAAAGCAGGATCTTTCATCTACTTTCACTACCACGTCTTATAATCTTATATTCCTTCCATGTTCACAAGCAGTTTGCCTTCCTCCCTTCAAGTGTGATAATTCAAAGCTACTTCATTTGAGGAAACTAACAGATGTTCAAAGTTCAAAATAAATTTATCATCAAAGTATGTATCTGCTACCATTTACCACCTTGAGATTTATTTTCTCACAGACAGTTACAGGAAAAATAAAGAAATACAATAGAAGCTATGAAAAACCCATACATAATGTTTGGCAAACAACCAAATGTGGAAAAGAGGGCAAACTCTACAAATATCAAAACTAATACTGAGAACATAAACAGTTAGAGTCCTTCAAAATCCCTCAGAAGAGTCATAGAATCAGCTTGGAGTTGTGATGAGTGAAGCTGTCCAGGCCAGTTCAGGAGACTGCTGGTTGTAGGGTATTAACTATACCTGAACCTGGTTGTGTGCAAGCTGAGGATTCTGTACCTTCTGCCCGATGGCAGTAGGAAGAGGAGGGCGTGGCCTTGATATTGGGGATCTTTGGTGATGGATGCCGTTTTCTTGTGGCAGCGCTCCATGTACTCAATGGTGCGGAGGACTTTGCCAGTAATGGACTGGGCTGTATCCATCACTTTTGCTGAACAGGCAAAAGTTCCTCATTATTTTATTGATGAACAATTATCTCATATCAAGTTCTGCTTACACATTGCAAACCTATCTTTGCAAAGAGATACAATTAATAAAATTAGCCAAATTATAGTGTTTAGCTGCTTAACAACATCCATTTGTAAATCTCATTTTGTGGCAGCGTTGCTTAGTCACGCTACTACTATCAATTACAATTATGTATATGAAAGCAAAAATAACAGTTTTTTCATTTTATTTGAAAATTTCTTGAAAGAAGGTGATGGCACTGTCCTTAATGTTAATCCTTTTTATACCTTGTTCTTTTAATTTTTTTCCTGAAATTTTGCTCATGAACAACCAGAACATAAAATTTGCTTTTGCTGCTGCGTTTCTGATACAATTTCCTGTAATAATAATATTGTGTAATAAGTGAAATTTTCTCTTTAAAATAGATCTGGAACAAAGACGAAATTTAAAAGTGTGTTATAAAGATCGACTTAAAAATCAAATATTGCAAACAGAAGGATTTGTTTTCTGAAGCTGAGAAAAATTTGCAGGCTGAGATTTTTTTCCATGTGCTATACAAAAATAATTACTTTAAATTTTCACAAATTATTTTTGTATACAGTGGTGTCAACTGCCATAAAAGCCATTCCCAATAGTTGTGCAATTTTCTATCCTGCATAAACTGTTTACAAACCTCAGTCTGTGTCTTCACTGGAAAATTAATGGCCAGCCTCAGCAATAATTTAAAGCATTCCTACTTCTTTCCAGCCATGACCATTAATCTGGAAATAACCAAATATAAGTATGTCTAGAATAGCATAAAGTAAAAAGACAGCTGCAGTAACTTGGTAATCATCTGATGATTATAGAAATGATGACCATTGCTGCTGGCTGGATGATAGTTTGATAGTTGGTTAGTTTTGTGATGCAGCTTCAACAGCTGTTAAGATTGTTCAGGCAGAGCTGTCTACTTAAGGTCGGAAAGCACTTGGGTTGAATAGGGCCTTGCCTAATAGCTGAGTGCCAATCTCCCATTAAAGCCTGGACAACATTGAAAGAAACATGCTAGTCCAAGTGTAGGGATCCGATTGGCATGTACAGTACACTTGCAAGTTATCAAAAGATCAGGCCCACTAACATTTGACTTCTAACTTCACAGGACTGAATATGGAAGGTATGGAGGACATAAATTGAATTTCCTAATTGTCAAAAATTAGACAATAATGTTTTGAACTTTGGTTGTTTCTTAACCATCGGAGCAACAGTTAAAATATTGACCATGTGACCTGATTGATTTAGAAAGAAGGCAGTCTTCAATAATTCGAAATCAACTGTTGGCCAAATAAAAATATACTCATGAGATCAGCTTTCAAGAAGATATAAATTGCTATGATTAATTAACTATTTGAATGTTAAGTTAAATGGCAGTTCATTAAAATTAAGTAGGCAGTGAACAGAAAAAAGCTTATATGATAGCAATAAAGTTAGCAATTTACCAGTACTTGTAAAAACGTCATTTGAATTGAGGAAGGAACTATATCAGCATTTGTTAGCCTTCTCAATTAGAGATATGAGTTCATCTGTTGATATTCCTGGGTATATGTAGCTTTAAAAACTGATAAACATATCTGAGCCAGCTGAGTTAAATGGCGTCTCACTTTGAAAACTTGTATGTCCAAGCAACACATTATATACTGTATTTGTATGACAGGCAGATATGGATAGTCATTCCCTTTCTTTTCTCTTTTCATCCTCTAGTAAGAAATTGGAGTATTCCATTCCAACAGCCCTCCAACACCCTGCAAGTCCACATCCACCATGCCTATGACATCATTCAGTGAGATTATAATTGTTCTTCTATGTCATCACCACTTTCCTTTATTAATTCCATATTTCCAGATTCCATTAATATGTAAAATTATTTCAATTTCTGTCTTAAAAATATTTGACAATCCTGCATTCACAGCCCCAATTTGTTAACAATGTCCAATGATTCTATCCTCTGGGTAAATTTCTTTTTGGCTCAGTCCTGAACCGCTGGCCCTTACTTTTAAGGTTGTCATCCACAATTCTAAGTCACCCAGCCAGGGGAAAAATTATCCCTGTGTTACCCCATTGAGCCACATGTTTTATAACATAAGAATGTTCTGTGTTTCAATGAGATCACCTGTCAGCCTGCTGAAATCTAGAGAAAGTCAGCACAGTCGATTATTCTCACTTTGTAGGACAAACCATCCGTTCTAGAAATCAATCTGGGAACCAAATGATCTTTTTTTTCCCCCCCTTCACTTAAGTAAATTGTAGACCAGGGTAGGGAGTAGAATACTTATTTTATATAAATAAATATAAATAAATTATATAGATATTTAGATATACAGCACGGTAATAGGCCCTTCTAGCCCATGCCGCCCAATTATAATCATGTGACCAATTAACCTTCTAACCAGTATGTTTTGGAATGTGGGAGGAAAGCAGAGTTCCTGGAGGAAACCCATGTGGTCACGGGGGTAAAATACAAAGTACTTGCAGCCAGTGACGGGAATTAAACCTGGGTCACTGGGGCCATAATAGTGTTAGGCTAACTGCAACGCTACCATGCTGTCCCAAATACCAGGATTGTAGTGTGGCAGTCTGCTATCAATGAAAATAGCCCAAGCACATACTGTATATTTTCCCTTTTAATCTCCCTGATTGAAATTACTGAAGCAGGAACTGATGCACCTCGATGCATAGCGATGAGGAAAAGTACATTGAGTAGCTTGTGGAGAGATGCAGAATATGTGGGTTAATTTGACTGATAGTGTAGAGCAAGAACAAATAAGAGAGAAAATTATCTTCTATATTAGCTTCATTTGACACAATAAACCTGCCTTTTAGGATAAGAATAAAAACTCATAGGAAATTGGGTAAAGCGGAGAGAATGAGGAGCAACATTGTTTAACAAATATAGATGGCTTACTATACTGTGGGACAAATAGGATTCTGTACCCAGAATTGACTCATCTAACTGCCAAGCTAAGGGATGTCACAAACTGAGTTAAAAGAATATTGGAGATGGAGGAAGGGAATTGTTTCATCATGTTAAACTTTAAACCAAAAGGATTGAGAAGGTGCGTTGTTTAGAGACCCCTATGAGCTAATTTATTATAAAATGGTGACCAATGAAAGGTAAGTAGGCAGTAGAGATCTTATGGGAAAAATTATGAAGTAGAAAACATTGAACACTCATGGGACTTGTGTACAGATTGCTTGGCAGTAACTGTGAAATAGTTGGAGGCAATGATGAAGAGAATATTCAAGCATGTAGTGAAACAAGTGTGCTTCAATGAGGAATTTTAACCTTCATGTAGATTTGGATAAGCAACCCAAGTATGTCTGAAAGGTAATGTATGTCTTGGATAAGTTCAAAATTATTTTCTGTCCTATTATGTCCCAGAACAACAGGAAGAAGGCAATTTTGGATATCATAAATAATAATGAGCTAGATTTAATGAACATGCTAATGGTGCATGATTTTTCTCTAATAATGATCGTAGTATGATTAAAAACAAATATTTGAAATAAAACTGCAATGCGGCTGACAGGAAGGCTCTACAATGGATAGTCAAAACACCCCAATGCATCATCGTCAGCAGCTTATCCGCCACTAAGGACGTATGTACAGAATGGTACCAGAAGAGGGCCAGTAACCTCATGAAAGATCCCATCCACCCCGCTCATGGATTGTTTGTCCCACTCTCATTCGGCAGGAGGCTACAAGATCCCATCCACCCTGCTCATGGATTGTTTGTCCCACTCTCATTCGGCAGGAGGCTACAAGATCCCATCCACCCCGCTCATGGATTGTTTGTCCCACTCTCATTCGGCAGGAGGCTACTTGGGCTCCATGGCAGGATCACCAGATTCAAAAGCAGTTACTTCCCCAAGCAGGAAGGCTGATCAACACATCCACCTACTACCCACCACTACTTTATCATTTCCTGTCCGAGTCATCTAATGGACCTCTGATCCTAGCGTCACTTAATGGACATACGATCAATCTAAGTATATGAACAATCTTATGTATGTATTGCATCTTTTATTATTGTGTTCTTTATCTTATTGTGTGCGTGTTTTTTTTGCTGCATCAAATCTGAAGTAATAAATATTGCATTCTCTTTTACACTCGTGAAATGACATTAAACAATTAGAATCTTGAAGAAATACAGAACAACTACTGGGATTCCAGTAATGATGACAATGGATCAAAGGACGGAAATTTAGCAGGAGCTGTCCATAAAGGAATTTAATGTGATGTGAGCATGTTTGCACCCAAGGAAGAAAATAAAACCATGGTTGAATAAAGAGTTCCGAGGTGGTGATAGAAAAACGCGGAAGGCCTTCAGGGACATAATCAGCAGCAAAAGATGGGAAAGGCAAGTGTAGGAAGTACAGTAATAGTGTGTAGAAAGAAATACATGGGGTGTTTCTCATCCTTGAGTCAAGTAGATCTGACAATATCAAAAATTAACACAAATAGGAAAGAGCAGGTGGTGAGAAGCAGGTACTGAAAACCTGATATTGGTGATATTGCAAACAAAAATAGGAAAATAGATGTTGAAAACGTTGTGTCATTATTTATAAGGGAATAGTATACCAAATATTTCAAGAAAACTGAAATAGGGGATGGGCTTGCTAGATTTTACAAACAAAATAACAGTAATGGAGTAAATAATTACAGCACAGTACAGTACAAGTCATTTGGCCCATGGAAGAACAGAAGACATTACACCACATGACAGCCAATAATGGTGCCAAAGAGTGACAAATTCATATGATGTTAAAGAAAGAAGGTTGGGAGCATTGCAATGTGCAATGCTAATGTTTTATTGATTTTGAAACCATTCAGTTATTTTGGAAAGTTATGCATTTCACTTGATTATTTAAATAAGTTGACAGTGGGAATCCAGGGAATTGGAGATGAGTTTGCCTAACAGATGTTATTGAGGAGTTGCTAGATTCTATAATTAAGGATTGAATTGCTGAACATCTTGAAAATTTTCAGCTGATCTGAGAGAGCCAGCAGGATTTCTGAAGGATAGGTTGTGTCTGATAAATCTGATAGATTTTTTTTTAAAGAAATTATTAAAGTGGTGGGGGTGCTGTTTTTATGGGCTTTCAGAAGACATTTAGTTAAATTTCATGGGAGTTAGTTATAGACCATTGGGTAGCAACAATGAAGTAGTAGCATTCATAAACGCATTAACAAATGTATTCTAGATAGTTATCTAAAGTTAAAGCTCGGGTTAGCAGGAAAATTATCAACAGTAAGATTAATAAGTAAATACACAAATTGGTGGCATATAACTAATAAAATTCTGCAAGGTTCTGGGTTGGAACTTCAACTAGATAAAGAGCGATACATTCCAATTATGTGCATCACAGTTGCATATATTATTTTTGTGCATTTCATGTCACACTCTATAGGAAAGTTATGATTAAGCTGGAGAGCATGAAGGAAAGGTTCATAGGAATGATTCATGGACTTGAAGGGTTTGAGTTATCAGGAGGGATTAAACAGGCTGAAAGATGACAGGATAGATTTACATAAGATTATCAGGGTAGATAGCCAGTCTCTATTTTCCATGGTATGAGTATCAAAGACTCGAGGGCATATGTTTAAAGTGCGAGGGTGGAGGTTTAAATGGAATCTGAGGGGAAAACCTTTCAATATAGTAGTTATATGGAATGAGCTGCCAGAGAAGTTGGTTGAGGCAGAAAAGGGTGATGACCAAAGAGGCAACTGGGCAGGTAGTTGCCCATTCCATCTGCAGTCCATATGGATAGGAGATTATATGTCCTCCTTGCTGACAATTAACGCAGGCACACCTCAAGAATACAATCTTAGCCAACAGCTGTGTTCTCTCTGTACTCATGACGGGTAAAACACCATCTATAAACTAGCAGATAATCCCATTGATGGCAAAGTCTCAGATGGTGGTAAGGAAGTGTATAGGAGTGAGACAAATTGGCTGGTTGGTGTCTCCTGCAAATTTCTACAGATGTATGGTGGAGAGCATTCTGACTGGTGTCACAGCCTGGTGTGGAGGCTCCACTGCACTGGATTGCAAGAGGCTGTAGGTGGCTGTAGACTCACCCAGCTCCATCATGGGCATAGCCGTCCCCAATGTCAAGGACATCTTCAAGACATAGTGCTTCAAGAAGGCAGCATCCATAATTAAGGACCATCATGATCTGGGACATGCACTCATTTCATTACTACCATTGGGGAGGAGGTACAGGAGCCTGAAGACACTGAATGATTTAGGGACAGCTTCTTCCTTTCTATCAGATTTCTGAATGGTCC
The DNA here is from genome assembly GCF_030028105.1 of Mobula birostris. Lineage (NCBI taxonomy): Eukaryota > Metazoa > Chordata > Chondrichthyes > Myliobatiformes > Myliobatidae > Mobula > Mobula birostris. The sequence goes on along the minus strand of NC_092386.1, from coordinate 37,901,145 downwards.
ATTAACCCATGAAACCCACCTCATCATTCACTTTTTGTGCTATTTATTTATTTTGTAATTTATAACAATTTTATCTTTGCACTGTACACCGAAACAACATATTTCATGTCATGTAAGACAGTGTTAATAAACCCGAAGCAGGAGATAGAGAGATGTGGAATTAATGCAGACAATTGGGATTGGTATACAGTAGGTAGGCATGATGAATGACATAGATGCAATGGCCAGAGGGTCTGTTTCTATTTTGTTCTCTGAGTATTCCACTACAGTATTTATAAAAAGTTTGGATAAAAGGACAGGGAATTTGGTGGGAGAATAGTCTAAAAATTAAGAATGAGGGCTTTCTGAAGTGGAGTTTGGAAGCTTCTCTAAAGGGTACAGAAGTCTGAAACTTCATTCCCCAACAGTAGTCAGTATTAGATAAATTACAAACTTTAAATATGAAAATGAAATTTTTACCAACTAACTTCAATACAGGATATGGGGCAAATACAGGTATATAGATTTAGATCACAGATCATTCATGGTAGAGAAGACTGAGAGCATAGAGATCTAAGTCTGATCTTGTAGGTCACAGCCTTGTTAAATAATTGAATGCAAAATTTTCACTGTGTGTCATGGATTTTGTTAAATTGGTAAATTCTGCTTTCCATTGTACTCTTGATTTCTTAGTCTTTTTTTATAAGTCTGTTGCTTTACAGAGATTTACTTCTGATTTAAAAAAAAACGTAAATTGAATCCGAATATGTTCTAGTTTAGAAACCTGATAGGCACTCCATTTCCAGCATCCCATATTGGTAGAAGCTAATGTAGACTTCATCACACCTCACCTGTAAAGAATTTGTAATAGCATCAACTAGAGAAAAACAGATTTGTTTTTCATTTAGCATTGGTAATGTGTACTGGAGCTTTACATATCTAGGGCTGCACAATCACTAATGATTGCAATCTGATGCTAAATTCAATGAATAGAAAAGATGCAGCTGTTATGTCCAAGTTAAGCAAGATAATGTGTGTCAATAGCCATCTGAAAAATATATAAAGCTGTAATGTAATCACTGTTGGGTCTCCATGTCCCTCCTCAGTTCATGCTGCTGGTTTGTAGACTACCCAGGTAGAATAATATGAATTGTTGCTCCTTTAGTTTGCATTCAGCCTCACCTTGGCAGTAAAGGGGGCCAAGGATAGATCTGTTGGTGTGGGAATAAGGAGGGTAATTAAAATGGCTCACAAGCAGGAGATCCAGATGACCACAGCAGACAGAATGTAAGGGCTTGGCAATGTGGTTAGCTAGTTTGCATCTGGTTTCACCATTAGGATGAACGTTGCATTCTCCCACATCCAGCAAACTGCTCCCCCCTTATTCCTTTTCTCTCTCTTCCCAATTCACCCAACCCTCTCCACCCTTTACATTTGCCCATCCTTATGCTGCAGCATTGCAGTGTGTGCTTGCCTTTGATGAATTTGAGCAAATGGTCAGAGTGTCAGCGAGTGAGCATTTTGTGAACAGTGCTCATTATTCTTTAGGTTTCAAGGTAGTTATGGAGAGGGGTGAGGATCATCTACAAAGTAAGGTCCTAAACTGGGGATGTCCAGGGCCTGGTGAAAGAAGAAGATCGATTAGAAGCAACTGATTGTATGTAAAATGACATCCAATAAGTTAGGAGCTTTTTAAAAAAAAAATGGTGAGAGCTAACATGTTCCAATGAGGGTAAAAGATAAAGTTGGGAAACCTGAGGAGTTAAGAGGGGGAGTGGAGGGAAAAATAAATTATAGGTGTAGGTAATCGAAAATAGCAAAATCCTGTGAACAGTATGGAGTGCATGAGAGTAAAAGAAAAAGTGTCCATGAAATATTAGACGAGATGATTTCCCAGGTACTCTGTAAGTACATGAAGAGGAAGAGAGTAACCAGGAAATGAGTACCCCCCCCCAGTACTATAGGTGCAATCTACGCATGAAGTTGGAGGCTGTGGGCAATGTCCTAAGTGAATGTCTCTTCAGCAAGGAGAAAGACATGGTGGAGTGAGAGTTCAAGCTGAGGGGTGGTGATGTTCTGGAACATGTTTGCATTAGAAGGAAAAGGTGCCAGATGCCTTATGGAACATAAAGGAAATACAGGGCTTGATGAAACGTATCTCAGGCTGCTATGGGAGGGCCAAGGGAAATGGTTTCTGGGTACCTTTGTGTCTTCATTAGCCATGTCTGAAGTACATGTGACTGGAGTGTAGCTAATATTATTCTCTTATTACACCTTCTGGTCTAGATGGTACCAGTGAACAATGAATCCTCACGCGACGTCTCTCAGATAGCTAATCTCTTCAATTATTTCACTTTTTCCTATGCCTTCTGCTTCTTTTTGTCATAATTGTGTTTTGGAGGCTGTTAGAGCCTGTGACAAGCAGTTTGGAGTTGAAGTGAGTGATCTGGCACTCTGCTGTTCCTGGAGAGGACTGTGAGCATGGGCTGGCTCATACAGAAGACCAGAGACGGGGCGCTGGTCTATGATCGACTTCATTTCGTAGTGTCGAGGAAGACTGAAGCATTGAGGCGAATGCGGAGGAGGTTAGTGGTTGCTCTCCATGCAGACCACTTGTCGAGAGTGGTTGGTACCTGGGTCACAGTGTTGGAAGGCTGCAGGTCAGCGGCACAGCAAATGCTCTTCTTGGAAGAATTGAGTTTGAGAGGCCGTCCTGCTAGGTTCTGGCGGGAGGATGTTTTTGAAATTCTGAGATTTATGTGAACATTGGACTGTAGTTTATATTGCTCTCCTTCAGTTTTTTGTGTTTCTTTTGGCAGGTTGGGACTCTGGGTGGGCAATGTGTTGGTTTTTGTGTGAGGGAGCGATTGGGGATTTGGGGTATGATGTTTTTGTTGGTTTTTCTATGTGGGCGATTTGTTAGTTTTTGTGCTTAGGAGAAGGAGTTGGGAGATTGGTGTTCTGACTGTTTCATTTGTGAGGGAGGGGTTTCAGGGTTTGATCTTGTTGCTGTATTTTTTTCTGAGGGAGGGGGGTGGGGGGTTTGTGGTTTGAGAGTTTTGTTTCTTCCTTTTCTTGTGGTTAGGGGTGTTGATGTATTTTCTCTCAACAACTTCTGTGGTATTTCTGTATTTCATGGCTATTTGGAGAAGACAAATATCAGATATGTATTGTACATGCATTCTTTGAGAATAAAATAAGCCTTTAAGATCATTACATTCCAGTGAGGCAAATGTCAGTGATAGGGAAGCTATTGGGGGAAAAAGAAATTCTAAGGGACAGTCTTTATCTTCACTTGGGAAGACGGGAAATGAGTAGGAATAGATAGAATGGCTTTGTTCATGGGAAATCCAGTCTCACAAATTTGAATGATTTTTTTAAGAAGGTAACAAAACATGTTGCTGAAGGGTCATAAGTAGTTGTTCTCTAATGAACTTTTGTAAGGCTTTTGACAAACGCCCATATGGCAGGCTTGTCCAAAAGGTTAGAATTTATGGATCCAAGGCAGGCTAGCAAATTTGGATCCAAAATACTCTTGGTAGTAGGTGGTGGAGGAGAATGAGCAGCGGTATAGCATGAAAGACAGTGCTGGGATCCATGATTATTGTGATGTATCTCATGTATGAAGAATGATAAGGAAGTCTGCATATGAGTTTTAAAAATTGGTGGTGGTGTAGATAGTGAGTTAAGGCTACAGCATGATATAGATCAGCTGGAGAATTGTGTAGAGTAATGGCCAGTTGAATTTAAACATGATACAGTGGCATGCAAAAGTTTGGGCACCCCTGGTCAAAATTTCTATTACTGTGAATAGCTAAGTGAGTAAAAGATGAACTGATTTCCAAAAGGCATAAGGTTAAAGATGACACATTTCTTTATTATTTTAAGCAAGAAAACTTTTTTATCTCCATCTTTTACAGTTTCAAAATAACAAAGAAGGAAAAAGGCCTGAAGCAAAAGTTTGGGCACCCTGCATGGCAGTACTTAGTAACACCCCCTTTGGCAAGTATCACAGCTTGTAAACACTTTTTGTAGCCAGCTAAGAGTCTTTCAATTCTTGTTTGGGGGATTTTCGCCCATTCTTCCTTGCAAAGAGCTTCTAGTTCTGTGAGATTCTTGGGCCGTCTTGCATGCACTGCTCTTTTGAGGTCTATCCACAGATTTTCGATGATGTTTAGGTCAGGGGTCTGTGAGGGCCATGGCAAAACCTTCAGCTTGCGCCTCTTGAGGTAGTCCATTGTGGATTTTGAGGTGTGTTTAGGATCATTATCCCATTGTAGAAGCCTTCCTCTTTTCATCTTTGGCTTTTTTACCGACAGTATGATGTTTGTTTCCAGAATTTGCTGGTATTTAATTGAACTCATTCTTCTCTTGACCAGTAAATGTTCCCCGTGCCACTAGCTGCAACACAAGCCCAAAGCATGATTGATCTACCCCCGTGCTTAACAGTTGGAGAGGGGTTCTTTTCATGAAATTCTGCACCCTTTTTTCTCCAAACATACCTTTGCTCATTGCGGTCAAAAAGTTCTATTCAAAAGGTTCAAAGAAACATCTAAACAAGCCTGATGCATTTTGGAAACAAATCCTGTGGACTGATGAGGTTAAAATAGAACTTTTTGACAAATACTGAGGATTTTATTTCAGATATGCACCTTCAACAGTTTTTTAATCTTAAGCATTTTAGTGGCAATAAAGTTTTCACAATGCACTGAATGTACTGTCGAAGATTTAATGTAATAAATGTGTCAACAGGAATCTTCTTGCTGTCATGATCTACTTAACCGGTTGTTACATTTCCAAACCAGCTGTTCTTCATAGCTCACGCGTTTTACCTGACTAAACAAGTCATCATTGGACACTTTGAGATATGTGTGTAAGGTTAGTGATTGCTAGCAATCAGCAACTGAATGTTAATCATGTAATTTTCAAAGCCATATTGTATAATGCTGGCTGCAAACACATTTCAGATTGATACTGAAGAGAATGTGGATCAATATTTTTCAAAAAAGAAAATAAATCATGCAGTTATAATTAATGTTAGTGAACATGGAACCTAAGAAAAATATTGTAATGTTATTTTTAAGTAATTTGTTAGCAATTCCCAGTATCAGTAATGTAAATTTATCCCTCTCGATTTGAAGTAAATGTAAACGTTGATTGGCTGCAAACAACCAGCTCTTATCAATGAGTGTGGCCTGAAACAACTACTCTCTTGCCATATTAGTTTGCTGACTTGCATTTACTGCGGACTCTCTGTTCTTGGCTTTTTCATTGCAGCTAAATAAAAACTTAAGGAGCAACATTCTCTTTTATCCATTATGTACAATACAGTCTTCCAGGCCTAGTATTTAATTCAACAATTGTAGGCTATATCGGTATCATTTACTTAGGCAGCGGAAATTGATAATGATGCTGTTTTTGAGGTTCATACCAACCCTAGGCTCATCTTTTCAGGTTTTCTTCACTTGTTTCATCATTTCTACCCTGTAACATCATCCTTCTTTTTGTATTCTTCATAGAATTTCCCTATTCTTTTTTGCACTCCTATCATTCTCTGGCTCTGTACTTGATTAAAACCTGTTACATCTGACTTTTCCCAGTTTTGATGCAAGCTGTATGTATAAAGTATTAATTGTGTCATTTTTTCACCAGTGTATATTAATCGGTTAAGCTTTTCTTATATTTCATCTTGAATTTTTGGATTTCAAGCTTTTTCTGTATCTTTCTTTTGTAGAAGCCTTATTGTGTTGGTTCCTGAATAATGAAATGCAGAATTGAATGCCATTTTTCCCCATTAATTTCTTTCTATTTTATATGTGAATATCCAGTAATGCAGAAGCCAGTTACATTTACACTTAAGATTGATTCTATAGTTATGTTGTGGGATATTTCAAAATGAATGTTACTTTATGAAATGACTGTTTTCTTAGAATATCTTTTTAAATCTCTTCCTATGAAAGTTAACAAAGCACTGTTTTTCCAGTTTTTTTTATACAAGCTTTATTTCCATTCACACCAAATGCATATGATGTAACTAGTTTTGTTTCATTTCAAGTTAAGTATTTTTACTTCTGGAATCTTCTTAAGCAATCAGTTCTGTAATAAATGAGTTGCTGGGAGGCATTAGACTTTGCTTGAAAAAATACAAGTGTTTACAAATAGACTTTTCATTACACCATTAATTGAAATGAAAATTAAAACAAAACTCTTTTTTTAATCTAACTTCTTAATTCCCTTGCTACTTTATTCAATGCCATCTCTAAATTATTATATCAAAGAAAGCTTAGCAGATTTTTATTATACAAATCCACACATTTCAACTGAAGTTGAATAATAAACAGGATAGATGAGCTGAAAGAGTTAAACCTGTAATGATATTTTGTGTTTACTGACAAATCTACCAGATTTCTATGCTAGACCAACTTTATCTATACAGCCACACAAATAATTATCTATGATAATTACCAGCCTGAAGATGAATCTCTAAATGTTTTTCTGATGATAGTGCTGGGGTTGGCAGGTGTTAAAAGTGCCTCCTAGGGACAAAGATTGAAGAGAGGATACTTCCCACTAATCCTTGAGGCAAGGATGTTTTACATTGTATTCTGTCATGTGAAAAGGAGCCTTGTGTGGTGCCCTACTAATGAAATTTAATAGGCAAAGGTCATGTATCTTTATGAGAAAACAGAGAAGCTCTAGCATGATGAATGTACTGTGCAGGGTTCAATGGAGGGTGCTCATGGATAAAACCCATGTTTAAACAGTGTTCTATGCAACTGATGCGCTCTTGACAATTTAAAGGACTGTGTCACATAAGTATTTTTTATCAAATAAAACATATTATGGGCTATGCCAGATCACAATTCATGGGTTCCTTGCTGTATGTTGCTTGGCAATGATTCCCGTTTTTGACACTTGCTGTCTGAATTCTGTCAAGTTTGTCATTTTAAGTAGTAAAGATGTCTTGGTCTTTTCTTCAAAGATAGATCTTGAGCAGAAATTTGAATTGTAAAAATTGATCAGGACTGGACATTTATTATGTGTTGATTACCTATCATTTGGAAATCCTACAAAGTGTTTTCATGACATCTTCAAAACCCAGATGCAAAAATTCAGGAAGTATATTTTTATGGACAATGGCAGTGATTTTTTTCCCTTTTTGATAGAGTAAAATGCTTTGAAATTTTATATTGGTGACAATGCAGTGGCTGATGGGTGTAGGGGTGATGCTGGGAATATTCGTGCTGGCGAGAGCTGCTTTATTCAGAAGCTCACACTTCTTCAGAAGATGTAGAAAACAGTTAAATTTGGAATTGCTGCTGCTTTTGTGGTAGAGCAACGATAATACCAGTTCATTTACTGGAGTTCTACTGCTGAGTCGGGAGACATTTCAATAAATCAAATAGAGCTTGATGGATTCTCCAATTCATTCAAATGAATGCCTGGAAGAGTGAAGAAATCTTGCTGTATTCCCTATTTGACAAAGGCTGTGCAAAGAGCCTGAATGGATGAATGGTTGATTAATTTTTGCCAGAATATTTACTGACAGCAAGAATTGTATTTTTTTTTACATTCTTCTGCATGGCAGTGTATTTGTGAACAATGTAAATTAAAACATCTTAGATTGAGTGAGAAAGAGTTGTACTTTTCCAGGAGTTAAATTGTTTTTAGTTGTAATTCACAACAAATACTGCTATCCTTTTGCATTTATCCCTATCTGCCCTATTTATCATAATGCTTAATGTAGCTAAATTCAGGTTTTCAAATGCTTTTCTGAAGTAGTCCATCATATACATTTTAAGGCACTTAATAAAAACTCTCATGAGTATATTTGTTAGCAAAAATATTGTGATCTATTTAGTCAGTTTTCTTAACATTAAGAATTGAGGTATTTTCTTCATAGAAAATTACTTTATTGAAAGAAATTTTCCACTCACACCATCCCTACATCTTTCAGCAAGTAATAAGGAAAAAAGTAATTACCCAGTGATTTACTTGATGCTCTACTCGAAAAACTTCAACCTTAATTGCACATTTTACATTCATCACTAGTCCCTAACTTTTGCAGTAAAGTACAGCAGAACTCTTCAATCCATTTCTGTAGCAATAATGTTTCTGTAAATGTAGATTCAGCTATCATAGAAACATGTTGATTTTGGATATATGCCTGAAAGAAAAGATTTGCCTTCCTTTCTAATATGAGAGACATCTATAGAGCAAGATCATTTGAAAAGATTTCTCTGGGAATTGAATTGAATTGAATTGATTTTATTACTTACATCCTTCATATACATGAGGAGTAAAAATCTTTACCACCTTGTGTCTCCGTCTGAATGTGCAATTTATAGTAATTTATAATAAATAGTATGTATAACAGGACAGTCAATATAACACAGAAATATAATGTTGACTGTCCTGTTGTACCTACTATTTATTATAAATATAATAAATACTCTTGCACTTGACTAATTTCCTTGCATAACTCTCTGATATCAAACTACTTTAGTCTTTGAGAACATCCAGGAGTATATAAAAAATATAAAGGCAGTTTATTTCATTAATATCAAAACAATTTCTTCAATATGATTTCAAAGAAAGCTGATTTCAGAGTAACATCATGTTGCTCAAGGTAGTGAATCTGGAGTTCTTTGCCACAGATGGCTCTGGAGGCCAAGTCATTGGATATATTCAAAGTGGAGATTCATAGGTTCTTGATTATTAAGGATGTCAAAGGTTATGGGGGAAGGCAGAAGAATGGGGTTGAGAGAGAAAATGATTGAATGACAAAGCAGACTCAATGGGCCAAATCAAATAATGACTCAATGGGCAGGTGGTCTGATTCTGCTTATGTCTTGTATCTTGGTTTTCAGAGACCCACTAAAAATTTGTTGACCCTATCAATAAAACTTGTCAAAGTAGAAAATTAAAAATTAGGAATAAACAGGCCTCACACTGGATGTATTCTCATGGCTGGTCTTAGTAGTCATCCAGAAGGCTGGTGAACATGAAGATAGAAGCCAAATGTTTACCTGAGATTTGAAGTCACTGATAGACCAATGGTAATATCTCCTCCCTCCTGGGGGAAAAAAGTGCTGTGATTCCTGTGGTCTCAGGCATCAATTGAAAGGAACACATGATAAAGGTATTTTTATATTGCAAAAATATTTTGCTGTAAAATATTCATATGAACATTTTTCAAACATTTTAGCATACCAAGAGAAAATTATAGCACTCACACTAAAAATTAATTTTTCTTCATAGGGCTAGATAGCTTGCTAAGTAGTAACATGAGTTTTGCACTTGTTTAAAATTCACTTAAACCTCACATAAGATTTTCAGGATAGTTCTGAATTATCTTAAATTTAATGAAGTTTTACTTTTTTTTTCCCCAAAAGTGCCATAAGTGTAGTCTGGGGGAGTATTGAACAATAAGCAAAGAAATTGCTTCTATCTCTATTTCAAAATTGTATTCCATTTCTATCTGTACTATCAGTCCTAATGACAATGGTTTCTATCATAATAACTGCAAAATCCAGGCTACAATAGAAAACAATCTTTTAACTGAAATATAGTTTGCTCTACTTTTTGTACTGTAGTTGCTATCCACATCCATATGTTCTACAGATTTCTACTATCCACAATTTTTATCTTTCATTATCCTTAAAGCATTAAATGATGTTATCTTGAATTTTTTTGAAAAATATTTTCCTGTGTAATTTTATATATCACTTTGTAATAATTCTGCTACTGTCTAGGACTGTTCTTATGTGATTTACATCAGACTTTTATATCAATACCTTTAAATGAGACTGCCTACTGGGCTGATAATACATAAAAATGGATTTTGCCTTCTCTTGATGCATTGTTGTGTTGTCTACAGCATTAATACTCACTTGGATCTCCAGAAAAAAATTACAAAGTTGGACAAGAATGCACCAGAAGCATTTTATTATTGTTTTTGTTTGCTCATGACACCATATGCCAAAATGGAACCTATCCTGTTCCCAACAATAGGCATAGGCATAATTCACAGCTATTGCATGCTATGTTGCTATGTTGACCACTCGCATGGAAGTCAGCACTTAAAGAATTTTCCTGTTGGCAACTTCACTACAATGGCAGAATAGGCTGCCATGGAAGCAGGGGAGGTAGGGACACAGCACTCCCCAGTAATGCAGCAACCTTGTTGCTGTCATGCCCTGAGAGGCCAACAAGTCACTGTGAGCTACAGGCTGATTATGGGGCTAGTGTTTGCACTGTGCAGTTCAGAATTGTTTTTTTTTTCAGGATCATCATCAGTAAAGTAATTAATATTCTAAAATGTTGACCATATGACGCTGGAGCTGGGAGATGACGTGTGCAAGGCGTTGATATGAGTGCAGACCTTTTCATTGCCATTTTATTTCTGAACTGTGTACAATGTACTGTAAGCTTTTCTGTGGGTGATTATCTGCATCTGGAAGTGATTGTTAGAATGATCTAGTATGGTTAAAATTGCTTTTTTGTGCAGATTGCACATGGTTCCAGTTTCCCGGGATTATAATCATGTAAATGTTGTCTGTGTTTTGGCACTCTATACACCCCTATTCTTGGCTCCCTAGATGTTCACTTTCATTGCTGTGTCCTTAACTTGATTTCCTTCTGATATGCCTAGAGGCATGTAGTTAATGTGGACATTGGCTCTGACTCTGATGACCTAGTTGCAACTGTTTCTAAAGGTAGATGTACTCAAGTGTTAATGCAAAATGACATCAGAGTGGCCACAAGATCTGCTTTGTTATGCCTTCTGCTCCATGAGCAATTGGATCCTGAGTCATTGTCCAATTCTGAGCTTTGCATTAGATTTGCCTCTTGTTCTTGAACATCAAATAGAAACACAACACTGGGAAGAGTCCTTGGATTAAAAAGTGATGTAGATGTTAAACGGTAATACTCAAAAGTGTTTACTATTGTAGATCTATGATTAGATACACTTGATACGTGAGGGTACAAAGCAAAATACAGCATTCAAGACAGGCTGACTCTCATGAGGGGTAAGCTGTTCAGACATGACAAAATGTTGATGGCTGGAGACATAGTTGGAGTCAGGAAGAGATGGTGCAGGTTTCCGGCCAGAAAATTATACTTTGTGGGACAGGGAGAAAATTAGTTCCTTGAACTGGAAGGTTTGTGGAGCTTGGTGAACAGTGAAGCTGGCTGATTCCAGTACACTGTTAAGGTCAGTAGTAGAGTCATAAGAGTGATCCAGCAGGGAAATGGGCCCCACCTGCCCAAATTGTCCATACTGACCAAAATCCCTCATCCAGGCTTTTTGCCAACATTTGTCCCTTAACTTTCTAATCCAATCCATGTACCTATCTAAATGTCTTAAAAATTATTATTGTTCCAGCATCACCCACTTCCTCTGGCAGGTCATTCCACATACTGTACATACCATCCTTTGTGTAAAAAAAGAGTTGCCCCTCAAGTTCTTATTAACTCTTGCCCTTCTCACCTTAAACCTATGCCTTCTAGTTCCTGATTCCCCAACCCTGGGAAAAAGACTGGGTGCATGCATGCTTCTGATGATTTTATACAAAGTAGGTAATGAGGAGGTGAGATCTTTCCTCAACTAACTTCACTTCCTCGTTTCTGTGAAAAGCAGAATGATACACCAGAATATGGGTGCCCTTGTATTCAGTGATTGCCAATTAAACTTCCTCCCCTCGGGCCAATTAAACTTCCTCCCCTCAGAGTATAACAGCACAAAGCACATAATCAATTGATGTTTGGCCACATAGTCGTGGGGATGAACAGATGAAACAGAAGGCTGTTGATCAGAGGAACAACATGAAAGTGGAGAAAATGATAACTTGATAACTATTGTCAGATTTTTCTTATTCGTTTCATATCTTAAGGATCTGCACATCACTCACAAGGCAAGCAGTTATTATCCTAATTGTTCTTGAGAGGGTGGTAGTGAGGTGCCATTTACAGCCACTTTTTTCCCTCGTGAATATAATCCTACGGTCTTGTTGGATAATGAGCACAAGGATTAGGATCTGCTGACAAGGAAGAAATGGCAGCACATTTCTAAATCAGTATTGTTGGTATGGAATGAACAGAGGTTCTCACGCGCTTGCTGCCGTTGTCCTTGGTGGTAGAAGTCATAGGCTTGGGAACCTTGCCTGGAGCATCCTGAGCAGTCAAATACAGTGTGTTGGTAGGCAGTGCACACTGCAACCACTGGAAATGAATCTTTAGGGTAATTAATGGGAAAAGAGCTGAACATATTGCAATCATCCCCACTTCAAACTTTATGATGGAAGGAATATCATTGATAAAGGAGTTGAAAGTTGTTGGGCCTAGCTCACTGCCCTAGAATGGGCAAGAGACTAGAGAAGAAATACTTAATGACATTATAAATATTAAGAGAGGCAACATAGGAATAGGCTTTTTGGCCAACCAGGTCCATGTTGAACATTTAGATACATTTGAAGAGTTAGATATGGCCCTTGTGGCTACGGGGGTCAGGGGGTATGGCGGGAAGGCTGGGGCGGGGTTCTGAGTTGAGTGATCAGCCATGATCATAATAAATGGCGGTGCAGGCTCGAAGGGCCGAATGGCCTACTCCTGCACCTATTTTCTATGTTTCTATGTTTCTATTTACACGTATCTTACAGTAACCCTACATTGATTCCATTTTTAAAATATTTTTAGCCAAGTGCTTTGCAAATAGGATGGAATAGCTCATCAGACATGTAATGAATGGGGGAGAGGAGGTGGGTGTAAAACAGGAATTAAAATGTAGCAGAAAAATTTTAAAAAATATATGCACTGTGAGCATTGGTACCGAGTAATAGCAAGGAAAAACAGGGAGATAGGGTACGAGTGAAGGAATGCTCAAGGAAAATTAGTGTTTTCTGCATGATGGAAAATATTGTTGAAAGAACAGAATATTTCACTTCCTGGTAGATGAGTTGTGCTTTTTTTCTCTCTCTAATATTATTCACTGATTTTCATTTCCTCTGGACTTTCTCACCAGCATTGCCAAGAACATAATGTTCATATTTGAAACTCAACTTAAATTTTGCAGGGTTACCATTCATCGAGGTGTATTCAAAGGGACTTCAATCCTACTGCCATTCAAACATTGTTGCAAGGATTCCTTATGTATAGTTACTTACCTTTCCTGTAGATATTCAGATCATTTATAGGTTTCTCTTGGACTCCAGAGTACAGCAAGTAATATCATGGTTGAAGACAGACCAAGATATTTCCACTTTAGAAGAATTTACTAAAATATTTTCACAACTGAGAACTTGATTTTTTTAAAATGTTGATTCGCTGAATGATTCCATTTGAGCCTAAAAATAAACTGTGATTCTTCATCTAATTCATAAAATAGAATTATTAGTTTGAAAATTAGATAACATTGGGATATGGACGAGAAATGTATATTAGCTTTAGCTGAGCTGTTTGAGCATCTGCTTTTTCATTATTTAATTAACATTTATCAATTCTTAAAAGGGGGTTTACATTTGAAACAGTTGAGCTAAGTCTGCAGTAGCAATAAAAATAAAGCCTGCATTATCTCCACTGTTTTAAGGGAGGTGGGAATGTTACAAGTATTTTCACAAGCATCACTGATGCATCTACAAATAAGATGGTGTGCTTCTAACTACTGTAGAGGAGAGACATGCAGATGGGGAGACATGTTGTTGTCACCCTGCTGAGAAAAATTAAATGACTCAATTAAAGAGAAGTCTGGAAGTATTGAATAAATAAATAGTCTGTGTGCAGAACTGAAATCTGAAGGACAGAAATCAATGAAGGTTGAAGTTTGTTAATATTTATAAAAGTTTGTTTAAATTTGCAATAGTTGATATTTCAAAGTTCCATTTTTACTTTCTGTGCCACAATGAACTGCCGTGGAAGGGGGAGGGGATCGCTCATAATTCAATTGTGTAGTGCAGATTCTCTCCAGCAATATGCGAGTGACTTTTTTGTTTGCTCTGGAATAACCATGATAATGAATATCTTTAGCTCCTTTCAGATCATGTAGAAATTTTGGCTAGAACGTTATGAACATGAGTACATGAGTGATTCATGCAATCCAGTATCCTTATGTACTTTCTAAGTTAGTGCCCCATGTCAATACTGCTTAGGAGCATTGCGGGGATTCTTGCACCTTATTCCCTATTGACTTTTCATTGCATCTGCAAACTGATTTGCCGGATTATCAAGGATGCATTCAAAAATTTCCTAGTCACAAAAAAATTAAACTTTAATTTACCTTTTGCTTTAACTTTTATTAACTGAATATAATAATCACCAAATAGGCTAGACCCAATGCCTGGTCATCTGCTTATCTACAAAGGGAAAGCCATATATTTGAAGTGGGCAATGCTTTAAGTTATTGTGTATTTTAGTGTGGGACATGACACCACAGTCGATCAATACATACCTTTCACATATTACAGCTTCACTCATGGATATTATGCTAATACTATCTGAATACAATTCTTGTTTGCAGACCTGCACTTGTTAATACTGGAACTCTGTGTCAACATTTATTTATATAGATACTAAATTGACTTGATGACATTTATAGCCAATTGATCTTGCATAAATAAACCGTATTTTTCCAAGTCTGTTGCATGACAAGATATATTTGAGTCATATTGAGCAATCTTTCAGTTTTGTCTACATACTTGCACGTATTTGCAAAGAAAGAAGAGCTAACAGTTCAATGGTGATCATCTCAAATGCAATAAGTAAGCAAAAATCTTATTTTTTACAAGGAGGTCATGATGCATTTGTAGGAAGTCCAGTTGATAAATGTTCAGGTTTTTTTTTTCATCAGACCATGCTCCATGTGCTATACAATAAAGTAGTAGTATCCTCAATATGTTTTAGCATGCTCTGCCATTTCATCATGGCTGATCCAATTTTCCTCTCAGCCCTAATCTCCTGCCTTCTTCCCGTTCCCCTTCATGCCCTGACTAATCAAGAATCTAACAACCTCTGCCTTAAAGATACTTAAAGACTTGGTCTCCACAAGGAATTCCACAGATTCACCCCTCTCTGGCTAAAGAAATTCCTCCTCATCTCCATTTTAAAAGGGTGCGACTCTGTTCTGAGGCTGTATTCTTTGGTCTTAGACTCTCCCACCATAGAAAACATCCTCTCCATATCCACTCTATCAAGGCCTTTCACCATTTTGAACCCTCTCCAGTTTCAGCACATCCTTTCTAAGATAAAGGACCCAACATTGCTGTCAGTACTCCAACCCTGGAACACCTGGACAGCAAAGATGCATACATCAGGATGGTCTTTCATTGACTACAGTTCAGCATTTAACACCTTCATCTCCTCAAGACTAATCAATAAGCTCCAAGACCAAGGCCTCAATATCTCCCTGTGAAATTGGATCCTGGATTTCCTTATTTGCAGATAGGCAACAACATCTCCACGATCTCCATTTGCACACGTGCACCACAAGGCTGTAGCTTTAGCTCCTTGCTTTACTCGCTTTACACCTATGACTGTGAGGCTAAACACATCTCTAATGCCATATACAAGTTTGCACTGTCATAGACTGAATCAAAGTTGGTTATGAATCAGCATGTTTGAGGGAGGCTGAGTGGTGTCATTATAAGTTTCTTACTCAATGTCAACAAGGCCAAGGAAATGATTATTGACTTCAGAAGAATGAAACCAGAGTTCAATGAGCCGATCCTCATTGGAGGATCAGAAGTGGAGAGGTTCAGCAGCTTTTAATTCCTTTGTGTAATTATTTTGATGGTCCTGTCCTGGGCCCAGCACAGAAGTACACTTGTGAAGAAAGCATAGCAGCTCCTTTAATTTATTTGAAGTTTGTGAAGATTCAGTATGATATCTGAAACTTTGACAAACTTCTATAGATGTGTCGAGGAGAAAGTGTTGACTGGCTGTATCACAGCTTGGTATTGAAAAAACAATGTCCTTGAATGGAAAAACCAAGGAAACAGTGGATACTGCTTAGTACATCATGTAAAGCTTTCTCACTATTGAGCACATCCACTTGGAACACTGTCACAGGAAAGCAGCAACATCATCAGGGACCCCATCACCTAGGCCATGCTCTCTTCTCGCTGCTGTTATCAGGAAGAAGGTACAAGAGCCTCTAAACTCACATCACCAGGTTTAGGATCAGTTATTTCCCCTCAACCATCAGGCTCTTGAACCAAAGGGGATAACTTAACTCAACTTCACTTGCCCTATCATTGAAATGCTTCCACAACCTGTGGACTCACTTTCCATGTTCTTGATATTTATTGTGTATTTATTTATTATTTTTATTTTAATTTCTTTTATTTTGTATTTGCACAGTTTATTGTCCTTTGCACATTGGTGGACATCCAAGTTGATGTGGTCTTTCATTGATTCTTAGTTATTTTATTATGGATTTATTCAGTATGCCCACAAGAAAATGAATCTCAGGGTTGTATATGGTGAAATGTATGTACTTTGTTAATAAATTTACTTTGAAATTTGAAGACATAAAATATACTAAAGCCTAACATTCAAAGCAAAACGTCTTCAAAGGCAAGATTCTCTTCCATCTCCTCTGATACTTGGAGAGAACTATTTATAATATGTAGAAGTTGAGTGATAAAGAACAGTTGAGGCAGAATGCTTGAATTACAAAATAATGTAATTGATTTTAATCTATTGATACTTAGATCAGATGAAATTGAAGGAACTGCATTCCTTGATGAGCCCTTCTAGTAAACAAAAAACAATTGTATTAGCTTAGCATGAATCCTGTTTAGAACTTGAAAAATGGTAAATACTCTAGTAATAAGTTTCCAGTTGATGATTGTAACTAAAGTTTGAAGTACAGTATCACAATGGCATCTGTATTCCACTCCGTTTAAACTAATGATTTGTTTCACCATTCTTTATGAATAAAATTATGAATAATTTTAAATGGAATGAAAAATGGCAGATGGAACTTAATGCAGACAAGTGTGAGGTATTGCTCTGCCGGAGGACAAACTGGGGTAGGACTTAAAACAGTGAGCAGAAGGCCTCTGAAGTGTATGGTAGAACAGAGGGATCTAGGAATACAGATCCATAATTCCTTGAAATGGAGTCACAGTGAGATAGGGTTGTAAAGAGAGCTTTTGGCACATTTATCTTCATATATCAAAGTATTGAGTACAGGAGTTGGGAAGTCATGAACCAAATAACAAAATATAGGACAACATTGTACAATTGATGAGGACCTTGTACTGCCAGCAATTATTGAACTGCCAGCCACAGGTTCTGAGTAGAAACTTTCGTTCATTATTGGACAACAAGTTTGCAGAAGTCATCGTGAAACAGCTTGTTGAAGTTGTATGGCAGAATCCTGCTTTGCACATCAGATTGATAAGACTAATGACTAAACGATGTATTGTGAGTAACGTTTTATTGCCACTCTGTCTTTACAATAATAATCTCAGGAGAGTTATTCAAAACTTGAATGTATACTTCTTGGATGAAATAATTGAATTTTTGTAACTGGGTAGGTTCTGATGGAAGAAAGCACTTAAGATAGAAATAAAACAGGACTTGTAAGATTGCATAAAAAGCTGTTGCATTACAGTAAGCTTTAACATGGTGCCAAACCAAGAATAAAAAGAACTGTCAGATCTGCCAACTGCTGTAGTTAAATCTAATGAAATTTCATTTACTCCAATGACAACTTTTTTTTAATCCATTGTGATGAGAGGGAAAGTCTGCACAGGTAACTTCTGTTTCTTATGGAACTGTGATGGCTATCATGATGTAAAGTTCCTGGAAGATTCAGTAGATCAAAATAGGAGTATTGTATGTTTTTTTAGTGATTGTTAACTCATCACTTACAATACACTTCCTTGACTGACATGCTTGGGTAAATGGTCATCTCAAGTAATTATTCTTCATCAGAAAAGAGGTGTGATGTTTCCATTGCACAAGAAACGTCAAGAAGTTTTAATGAAAACCTCTTAGGAATAGATTTTTGATGTAAAGTGATTTTATTGTTTTCAACATTATTGTCTGGAGTGGTACATTTTGGAATATCACCCCTGAAATTAAGGTTATATAAATGATTATTACAACTCTACATATTGCCAATATAGTGGTGTATAAAATGCAGATTGTCTCTATATTTTCATCTAATTTTTTTTGTTACAATATTATCTGTGAGCCTAAATAAAATTTGCTGACTTTTAGTAGGGATGTGATTTTTGAAAGCATAATTGTTTGTAGCTGTGATCAGGGGCATATCTATGGAAAATAGTGCCTGTGGCAAACACTGAAATTGCGCCCCTGTCCAAACATCTGACACCCATCTTTTAGATAACTTTACCATAATATCAGCTCAATAATACAAGTCAGACTCATTAATCTTTTAATTAACAAATTATGGCACTACATGAAAATTATAACTGCATCTTCCATGCTTTCACTGATGCAAATTGGTCTATGATGTGATCAAAGTCAGTTTTTTTCAGTTTCTTCTCTTCCTACACTCAGCAGAGCAAGATCACAGAGTCTGCCTTGACCCATGGAGGCTCTCAAATACGAAAGTATTAGTTTTAACTTGCTGAATGATCTCTCACAGCTGGCGATGGAAACTGCGATGGTTAGCATTACCTGAATAGCAATGCGAAGACAGGGGAAGACGCTCTCATCTCCATACTGAACAATAAATTCAAGAAGCTCTTCAGGTCTTGATATTTTCATGTTGACCCGCCTTGAGAGCAACATTCAGCAATCCAAAATTTCTTCATATAGCTGCTGTCCATCAATGTCAGAGCTGTACAACTCTCCCAAATTTTCGCACTTCTTTAGGTCATTACTGTCGGCGCCGTAACACAGTCCCTCGACGTCGAGAAGGAACCCATACCTGGCGTCAGTGTCATGCAAACAATCGAAACTTTCGCCCATTTCTCTGTGAAGACGGTCGAGTGTTCCTTTCATGACTCTTTCCATTTCCTCCTTAGCTGTTAACCCAGCGTCACTCGAGTTCTCATCAGCCGTTCATTTCTTTTGTCTCTGACGTCCTTCAACTTCAATATTCCATTCTTGACAGAGACCGACTCCTTCTTCGAGTGACTCATTGACCAACACTGCTCTTTCATCATAAAAATGATCTCAGAGAGCTTTCAAATCCAGGGCAGCATTGTGGAAGTTCATGCTTGGATCCTGCAGCCTCTTTTGAATACGGTCAATGCGAATGAGTACTTTATTCCAAAATCCTAGCAAAATCAGAAAATCGTAACTCAACATGTGGTTGTGCAGCTGCCTTATGTCACTTCTTGTTTCACTGGTCTCGTTTTCATTGTCTATCATGTCCTGGAGAACTTGAAGTATCTCCTCAAGGTACTTGTTGATCGGCTTCACTGCTTTTGTCCTTGCATGCCACCTGGTTTTGGACTCCGACTTAACAACCACAGGCACGGCGTTTTTGAGTTTTTCCCAGCGCTGTGTTGAACAAGAGAAAAACATGTAGAGACCTTCGATTGTTCCAAAAAAACAAAAACCATCATTATATCCTGCTTGGCTGCATGTACACCCACCAAGTTGAGTGAGTGATTGTCGCAATTCACAAACACTGCCAGGTTGTTTTTCTCACTTATTCTTTGATGAATACCACTTCGGTGTTCAGCCATCACAGCAGTGTTGTCATAGCACTGTGACCGACAATCTTGTAGCTCCATTTCCTCCTTCTCTAGCTATTTCAAAATGTTTACAACCAAGCTCTCAGAATCCTTCTGGCTTATCTGGATAAAACCAAGGAAGGACTCTCTAACATGGACTGTTTTCCTCTCAAAATCAACTTCCACATACCTCACTACTTCTGACATCTGCTCACGGTGTGCCTGATCAGGAGTCGAGTCGAACATGAGACCGTAGTACTTGGCTTTACGAATGCTTCTCAGTAAACTCTGGTGAACAGTGGATGCCATCATGTGGATGAATTTGTTCTGGATACACGGTGAAAGATAAGACGTGGATCCAGGGTGACTTCCCAAATGTGTGAGGTGTTCTTTTATGACAGGGTCAAAGGTGGCCAGTAGTTTCAGTAAGCCAAGGAAATTTCCCACATTGGAGTCATCGTCTAGCTGAAGTAACTCCCTGTGTCCTCGCAAAGCCAGGTTCTGAGTCACAAGGAATTTTATGCAGTGAAGGATTCTTGTCAAGATATCACGCCACTTCTGCTTTTCCTTAATCTGTGACTGAAATACCACATCAGTAACTCCTCTGTTTCCAGCTAAATTTCTTTCCATTTCTTTCCACTGTGTGAAGCATTCCCGATGATTCTTGGCATTTTCATGAACACTAATCCTTTCAGGTGCTTTCCACTGGTTGAATCCACTTTCCTGCTCCAATGAGGATTGATGGTCTGACTGGGAATAGAGAAGACAACAGATACAAAATGCAGAATTTTTAGAAGGGGAATAGACCAGACATGAGCGAGTCACTTCCTGACCACGACCATTTCCCAATTTCCTCTTGAACCAAGTTTTGTTCATTGAGCGGTTATTTGTTGGTGGGAAAGGCCCATCATTGTTCTGGAAATACTTTGAACCCAGCTTTATTATTTCTGTTCTCAACGCGTCAGGCAGAATTGCTTTTCCAGTATCCTTGTTGAACTTCAGAAGTCCAATGTCATGCTGTTCAATCACTTCTGGTATGACAGTTCGAGGCTCTTTGACACCATCCAGTTCACGAGGTTCAGTGTCGTCAGGTTCAATCTCGTCAATAAACTCAACATCACCACCACCACCGTCTTCCTCTCCTGTCATGTCCACGTTCTCTGTGGCAGCCTCACTCTTAATCTCGTCATACTCAAATTTATCTGACTTGACTTACTCCTTGGCTTGTGATGCATTTGTACTTGACCCACCTTCGGATTCTAACAAACTTGTAGCAGGTGCAGGCGACTCCATGGAACGTGTCAAACTGCTTGTTCCGGGCTTTTCAAAGAAGGGCATGAAGACTTGCTCGACTTCTTGGCTTCCTCCACCTCCAACTTTCGTCTCTTCCGTCCTTCAGCTCCACTTTTCTTCTTCATGAAGAAACGTTTCATGGTATTCTTACACAATGCTCTGAAATAAGGCCATCCTAGTGCTTCTCACCCATGATAATCAAAGACAGATCATACATCTGAAGAAAATTCTTATTTCACTCTCCGAGAATGGCTTGTCTGACTTTAATAGAAACTGCTCAAGTGGCGCCCAGGGCACGTGCCATACCTTAGATATGCCACTGGCTGTGATTTTAAAGGAATTTCTGCAATATTTGAAACCGAGTTGAAAAGCTTATCCATTTCACTTCAATGTACGTATGTGAAATGTAATTTTCTTTCCAAATATAAATCTTGAACAAGTATACATAGAAGTTGGTTAAATGTGATAATACAGATAAGGTATAACTATTCAAAAACCAAATCACGATATCACAAACTCTGTGCCAGAAAACATACTCACTCCTTGTTATTTATGCAAAAACTGACCGAGGCTACTCCAGCAGCCGTGATCGAGAAGGACAAGAGCCAGTAAGTACATAGGAACTGCATCATTGGCATGCTCTGCTCCAACTTGCACACAAGCTCCATTGTTGCTGTTTCTTCAGTATCACTGGGTCTAAATTCTGGAACTATCTACCCAACAGTGGTACGGATGTGCCTTCACAGTCAGGACTGCAGGTATCAAAAAAGGAGACCCACCACCACTTTATAAAGCAATTAGGACCAGGCAATAAATTTTCTTTGTGCTCTCAATGCATGGACCTGAGCTACTCAATTCTGCAGTTTGAGTAACCATGGTTACTTGGCTACTCGTGGGAACAGGTTTAACAGACATTTTCAACATCTCTCTTGAACAATCCACTGTCCTCGCAAGTTTCAAGGCAGCCACCATCACTATGAGCCCAAGAGAGTGACAGTAACATGCCTTAATGACTACTGTCCAACAATGATGGAGTGCTTTGAGTGGCTGTTATGGATCATATTAAATCCTATCTTCTTGCGACATTGGACCCTTTCTAGTCTGCTTATTGCTCAAAACAGTTGACTGATGATTCTATTGCTTTTGTACTCCAGTCCCTTCTGTCCCACCTGGAAAATGTTGCCTTATATGCCAGGATATTGTTTATTGACTCTAGCTGGGCATTTAATATGATCATCCCTCAGAAGCTGGTGGGTAAACTGTCCTTGTTGGGTCTCAACACCTCTGTCTGCAACTAAATTCTGGACTTCTCGACAGAAAGACCCCAGTCAGTCTGTGTTGGCAGCAATGTCTCTAGCTCCATCACACTGAGCATCGGCATCCCCCCCCCCCCAGGGCTTAGCCCACTGTTGTTTACACTGCTAATCCAGTACAAACGGAATCATCGTACGCTGATGATATAACAGTGGTTGGACTCATCCACAACAATGATGAGACGGCGTACTGGGAGGAGGCAGACCAGTTGGTAAAATGGTGCAAGCACAACAACTTGATTCTCAACATGGATAAGACCTGAGAGAGAATTGTGGACATGAGAAAGGTGCAGGCTGACCATTCCTCACTGCACATAAATGGCTGTTCTGTGAGGAGTGGTTGGAGCATCAAGTTTCTGGGAGTGCCCATAATGTACAATCTAACCTGGTCCACCAACACCAACTCTTTGGTCAAGAAAGCACAGCAGCCTCTCCACTTCCTGAGGAGATTGAGGTGAGTGAGGCAACTCTCCCCACCCTCCATTCTAACCAGTTTTTACTGGAGCACTGTTTGTGTCCTGACCAGCTGCATCACCATCTGGTACAGGAATTGCAAGGCATCTGACAGCAAGTCCCCGCAAAGGATTACAAAGAATGTTGAGAGAATCATTGGTGTCTCTCTTCCACCCATCAGAGATAATTATCAAGAGTGCTGCATATGCAGGGCCCTTAGCATTGTCAATGATCCCTCCCATCTGTCCAAAAATCTCTTTGACCCCCTGCCATCAGGCAGGAGGTAACATTGCATTAGGACAAGGGCTGTTAGAATGGGAAGTAACTTCTAAAAGAATGTTGTTATGTGGTATACATGTATTTATTTGAGTGACAATAAACTTGAACTTGTGCAAGAGATTCTCACGAGTCAGCAGAGGTGCATATTTTTCAATACGATTTTCAGAACATCCTTGAATCTGTTACTGAGTAATTATTTCTGTGAAAAACTTGGAGTGCCTATTTTTAAGCCCCCGGTGTTGTGCATGTAAGCAACACTCAGGGTCTGTAAATGTATATACAACCCTCCGGTTCTGTCGGCTGTGTAAGTCTAGGGAAGAGAATCTCTGGCCCCACCAGATATGTGAGATTGAGGTGCAAACTTCCTATTTGTGGGATGCTGCGTGATTTGCTTCCCTGTTACAAATTAGAACCACAAAATAACAGACAGCATACCATATGCAATTAAATAATTTAGCTTTATAATTCTTAATTTGACAAAGGGTTAGTAAAGCAGAACAAAAAGAAAAGGGCCCATTTTAATGAAACAGTAAATGTGTACAAGTTGGAGCTCACGGTTTCCCTTCGCCGATCCTCCATTGATTTCCTCAGGCTTTGTCAACTCCCAGCCCCACTCCTAGTCCACTCCTTTCTGGTGTCTATGACCTCTCCTTTCTGACATCTTCTGCCAAACAAAAGACACAGATCACCTTGGTCTCAGGCACACAGCAAGCAAGAACACTCCCCTCATTGGATGGCTCACGTTCCAAAGCACCCGTTATCTCTGCTGCTGCAGAAAGACCATTACATTAACAGTGGAACCTTTCCCAGCGTGTTAAATATATAATAAAAGTAGGGATGAAAATTTATTATTCTTGACACACCCAAATAATGCAGTTGCAAACTGGAGAAATAATACAAGCTAAGGACCTCTCTCACTCTCTCAAATAACTCTAATACAGCCTCTAATGCACCTTGTTAAGTCTCAATTATCAACATGCAGGATAATTAGAAAGTGAAGGACAGCAAAACTAGCATTTGCATGTCTGGCTCCTCACTGACTCCTCAGTCCTGTACATAATGTTCCAAAGCACCAATTAATCAGGGATCTGTAGAATGTTATGGAGCAAGAGGCTCACTTTAGCCCATCTTCAGGTCAGAGGCATATTTATCTGTTCCATCTTTCACTTTAAGAGAGAAGATAGAGGCCAATTTGCTTATCTGGTATGGTTCACATACTCCCTTGCTGATTGTACATAGCATGGCACTTCTATATACATTTACTGATAAGGTAACGTACCTCCAACAGTACTGCTGGTCTGGTGACCTTACAACTAAAGGATCCCTTTATTCTGTTAAGACCTTGTACCATGAAGGTGGTATGAGGATAAGTCAATTACTTCATTCGTCATATGGCCTTCTGATATTCTTTAATCTAATGCTGTTAGAGAAGACCACATCTAACATAATTGGTATACAGAGATTCATTTATGCTACAACATGTTTTCTAATATGCAAGTTAACCCATCAGCCTACATCCCTCTGAGTGGTAATTGCAGCAAGCTGCCTTTACTCTTGTGCTCTTGCTATGTCTCAGAATAAAATCTCTGTGCTACTTCCCTGTGGGCCGTGGGCAGATGAAGAAGAACCTGGAGGGGTAACTGAATTAGCAAAGTCATGGCATTTAGGGTATATTGTGGAAAAAATGTAAGCTCATTAACTTTGGTAGATAAGACAAAAACGGAATGCTGAGAAATTGAGAAGTATCGGTGTTCAAGGAGACTTGGGAGTTCCTGTATGTGAATCAATTAGTTATTATGTAGGTACAGCAAGCAGTTGAGAGGGCAAACAATTTGTTGGACTATATTGTAAGAGATTTATTTTTGTTAACTCCTGTGAAGTGCCTTGGGATGAATCATCATAATATAGGTGCCATATAAATTCAGGTTGTTGTCAGTGAAGGTTTTCTTTTTAGTTACATTCTTATATTCTTTATCTTTTCTTGTCTCAACATCAGTTAGGAATAATAAGAACATGTGACTGTGTGAAAACAAGTGGGCTGTTTATTGGAGAGGGATTTAAAGGATTATAAGGACAATAACCTGGGAAGACTGAAGGCATGACATTTCAGGTGGAATTGAAGGATATGAGAAGATATCTTGATAGAGAAAAATAAAGCTTTGTTGAGAGCAGTGAATGGGGATCTCAAAATGGGCAATGGAGGTGGGAGGGGAGAGGAGAAGACAAATCAAGGAGTGATATGATATGTTGCACTGCCACTGAATGGGCTCGTATGGGTAGGGGTGAAAGATGTAGTCAAGTGGGCAGGGAACATTTATGGGAAGATGTCATCAGCCAATTTCCCACACAAACCTTGGTGTTCATACAGTTATCTAAGATGGTCATACAAACCTCACAGATGCCAAGTGTTAGAATGATTTTTGGGTTTAGGTCATTTACATTTAGCAAATGGCTTTGGCTACCAGTCTTCTGTTCCTTGACAATGTATTATGCATTGAATTTGGAACAGTGGATTCCTAAAAGCCCAGTCCAGACGCTGCTGGCGCCTGTGGGATGGATGCAAATCAGAAGGTGTGAAGTTCGTATGTAGCTTCAAAAGAAAGCAATGTCTATACCTTGTAAATATGGAATTGTCCTTTGTGTTTGACAAATAAATATCAAGCCCCACATTGGACCAGCAGACCTTTCCACCGAAAGCGTCTCAGTATAATGCCTGCTGTACCTTGTTTTGTCAAATAGAGAAGCTGTTTTGTATCTACCAGTAACTCTCTCTCTCGTAATTTCATTCGCGCAACAACACCAAGCACCTTTTTTCATAAAAATGTTCATTCTGGAGACGAATGTGGACAAGGTAGTTAAAATTGATTCATTTGCAGAATAAATACTCTAATTATGGGATGGGAGAGTTGGACAAGAAGGGAATTGTGAAAGCCAGCACTCAGTACAGATGCTGGTTGGGAAGGAAATAATGTAACAAAAGTTCAATTTTTACAATTGGGCTATATGATTTTCACTTTTGCCAATGTTATTTTATTATTTAAAGCATGGAAGTATATATCTACTCTTTATAAAATATATGGGATAATGTCTTCATTATCGTTTTTGAAACATGTATTTGCTAGTCATATTGAAAACCTATTCTCTTAAAAAACACTAAATGAAGATTTATTTGTATTTGCAACAAATGACACACAGGCTGCTGCTCTGCGTGTGTTCACTAATTTTCAGCCTATTATATAGCAATTCAAACACATTATAAACTTGATGCAGAACTGAACCTCACAAGAAGTCTGATGCAGATTAATACAGCATAAATGGAGATGTGTTCAGCCGACATTTACATTTTTTCTTGCTTTCTTTCTAACACGCAGATTGTGCAGGACTAATTATCTAAGTCGTTTATTAACCCTCTTCACCTGATTATTGTTGGGTATTTATAGTAAATGAGTTGTCAGCAGAAAGGCTTCATTAGACACATCAGGATGTCGTCTTCTGAAAAATGATTCCTGCTGCAAACTGACAGTTCCTCCATGTCAGAGTGATGAAGCTGCTCCACCAAACACAGTACCATATTGTGCACTCCATGAGTAAAGTGCCTGTAACAAAACAAGTCAGTTTGTTCTCAATTTTGCCAGGTTAATATTGACATAATTTACTTGAAAATGATAAGAATGGCACCAAGTAGACAGTTTTATAGTTACTGGATGAACTGATTTTTTTTATATATTGGATTATTGTCATCACTTAGAAAATTAGAGAAACATAGGGGGTTAAATTGGTCATTGTCAGTAGTGCAAATAGATGTAAGCGAACCAGTGACTCATTCTGCACCTCTCCTAATTTCATTTAAAATTGAGGGAAACTACACCATCCGCCAGTGTAAAATATTTTGCAGATTGCCACCCCCTGATTTGTAATGTTGATGAAGACCAAATTCATCCTCATGGGTTATGGTGTTAGAACTATAACTGGATACTTTTTGCCCGATCAACCTAAAGTGTTTTTGAGATGTTTGTATATTTGCACATCATACATCTGTCTCCGGTTTGATTCTCCTCTTCCTCCCTGTAAGCCTTCCCACCATTCATCATTATCAAAGCTGATCTATGCTGACCCCACTACCTCTTTTGAGGCAGTTTCCCACATCCCTCAGTTCCTCGGTCTTTCAAATATTTATCTATCTCTGTCTTAAATTGCAATTAATAACCTGGCCTTCACTACCCTGAGGGGAAGAGAATTCTAGAGATTCATTACCCTAAGAGAAGAAACTAATATGCAATTCATTTTGAAGTATTGATCTTCTATTTAGTTATTTATGCAGCTATGTTCATGCTGCAGGTTCCTAAAGGTTGTTATATCCAGGGATGGTAGTGGAGGAAAGTTTCCATTACCTATTAAATGTTGCTAATGGCGCATGCATCAAAGAGTCTCTCACAGCCAAGTCCAGCTCTTGGCC
This sequence comes from Mobula birostris, assembly GCF_030028105.1. Lineage (NCBI taxonomy): Eukaryota > Metazoa > Chordata > Chondrichthyes > Myliobatiformes > Myliobatidae > Mobula > Mobula birostris. The sequence continues at coordinate 37,873,717 of NC_092386.1, read as the reverse complement.
ATATGTGGCTTAGCTACTAACTCCAGCAGAACCATTTCTACTGACAGGCGAAGGGGCAAAAGTGGGTTACTGGTGCCTTATAACCTGTCGCTTCAGGCAGATGGGGCTTGTCAGCTCATCTCTGAGAAGGAAAACTCTGATCTCAAGCCTTGTGATCTGCTGCCTTGTGGCTATTTGCACTCATGAGGAAGGCTTCTGGAGTAAACAAAGAGGAAAGAGTTTGGAGCTGGAATCCCTAATACAGTCTTACATCGAGCACAATGCTGACTGGCAACTTCTGAGATGCTGGTGGTGCCAAACTGTTTTGGTCTCTGCTGTTAATTTGGATTTATGAGCTGTGTGGAGAAGGGGAGCCTGCTACATGGGCAACAGCTTGCTCTCCATGTTGTATAGCCCTGGCTTGCATCTCATGTAAACAGCTGGGACGCAAGGTTATGTTTGAATAGATCACCCCTCATTCTTCTAAACTACATGGAATGCATTTTGGCCTGTTCTGTTTAGACAGTGCTGTCATCCCAGGAATAAGCCTGGTGAATCTCCTTTGGACTGCCTCCAATGCTACTGTATTCTTCTTTGGGTAAGGGATCTGAACTGTGCACTGTATTTCTTGAGTGGCTTCACCAACATACCGTACAACTAACACAAAAGTCGTTTGTCGTCTTAAGAGCTTATTTGATCTACCTGCTAACTTTCTGTGATTTATGCACTAGAATATCTTGATTCCTATGATCTGCAGTGCCCATCAATTTAAATAATCCATCTTTGGATTCCTCTCACTGAGGTGCATTCCTCACACTTCCCCACATTAAACTTTCTGCATAAAATAAAATATTTTCCTTACATTCTCCTTGTCCAGGATTTTCTATTGGTGTTACTAGCCCTTCAGTTATCCATTAATAGGAATAACTTCCTTTCTTTTGTTCTATTTGCATTGTCCATTTTTAATAAGTATCCCCCTTTCCATTTTTGCTTTAAGCTAATGCCCCAGTCTATGGAGTATAATATACCTGAAACTTCTCGTTCATGGAGCCAATCTCAAAAATGTACCATCCTGCTTTGGGTGATTTCAAAATAGCTGATAATATTTACTTCACAAGTTCAGTTTTTGGGACTAATGAAGGGCAGACTGTTGTATCAATATCTGTAACCCTGGACAGCAAATTTTTTCAAAAGTATTGCTTCCTCAAATTTTTGTGGGTATGATAGACTCCTTGAAGCTGAACACAAATATAATTTCAGACTACTTATATCACGTAGGAATTTGGAGAAACAAGAACTTAACTTTTACTGAATATAAAGTGTTTAGTTGCATAACAGTGCTGATGCCTCGCAACAAAGCTAAAAATGTTTTGTTGATGACCTTCATTTGTACTCTGTCTGAGGCTTTTTGCTTAAGTGTCCAACAATAAGCAGCCATCATTGATGGATTCCAGTTGCCCTGATACCGTTTCTCCATGAGCTCACTGTCCTAGTGAAACCTTACACCATGCTTGTCACTGACAGTGCCAAGATTTGCAAGGAAGAAGCCTAAATGGGAATGCAGAAAATAAATATTTAGTGCTATGTTGCACTGCATGGTTTTGCATGTTGAAGCATGTTGTCAACTAGCTGTACGTAGATTGATGCTCTGTAGTTGCCAAGAAAATTTTCAACAACCTCTTGGAATTCCTTCCATGCAATTTTTTAGGGTCCTACTAGAAGTTCTTCGAATTGCCTGTCATTGATGACCTGCTTGATTTTTGAACCAACAAAAATGCTTTCCTTAATCTTGGCATCAGTGATTCTGGGAAACATCTGTCTGAAATACTGATATCCTTCACAGAAATTTTTGTGCCTGGTGACAGCAGATTTCATCCTTGCAGTCTTGAACCCTGTAATTCTGATTTTGCCTTTGACAAACTCAAGCCTTTACCCAGGTCATTTAACTCAGATTGAGTTATCAGATGAAGCTCACTTGATATAAAGAGTTCAAAATCTGCATCAGTATCAATGTCATTTTCCATTCCTGGCTTGTGCATCATGGCATCTTCATTTGCCTTAACTAGGTGAAGGAAAACTCTGATCTCAAACCTCCACTGCCGTGCGGCTACTCCTATTCATGGGGAAGGCATTAGAATTAAACCCCAAGGGAAGTATCTGGATACTCCATGTCTCTGGCGGCGTCAGTACTAGAAGACTATTGTGTGGCACAGTTCTCATGACTGAAGGGAGATTGGGATATTTAATGGATTTCTTTTTTAGCAGAGGAACCAGACACAATGGTCTAACAGAAATAGCAGTCTGTCACATAATCATTTTGCTCTCACCATGTCGTCGGGACAGTGAATGGCATTGACTTCAGAGTACCTCTGAGTCAAGCTCTAAGACCAATCCCACATATTGTGCAACAAATGTGAGGAGCCCTGGGTTTGACTTGGTCACCAATTCTACACCAAAGAGGAGATTATAGGCTTTCTTAATAAGAAGAGTCATACTCTGTCTTTGAGATTTAAGGATTTAAGCATATACTCATCACAAATATAACAAAGTATCAAGGGTATTGAGACAGTTTGCTATCACAAATACTCCTGAAAATATAATTAATTTATTTTAAGGAGGCATACTATATGCCTTGTGCGGAGCATGCAGATCAATGTGATTGCAAACCGATATACATGTAAATGCAGTGCACAGAATGGTGTGTGCGTGAATCTTTCATAGGCTTTCTAAAACCTGTCCTGCCATGCAGCATCTGCCCTACCTAAGCATGCCCAGACAGGGGCCTGGAACAGATAGAAAACTTTTCTGCTTACATTGTCAACATCTTTAATTGGTTTGAATTATGAATTGAAATTTAAGAAACGTAAGTGATTTCAAAAGAGTGGTGAGTGATCAGGAAATTTCATGGTGATTTTTCATGATCAGCAGACCAAAATCATTAAGTAAAAAGTATTCAGGAAGCAATATCTTTGTTGTCCAGTGTAATTAGCGGGTATAGTCTTGATTACAGAGATTATCTGAATTATGGACAAATGTAGTAAATGCATGGATAGCAAGGTGGAATTATCAATATATTGTTTGATCACAATCTGCACTAAATAGTTCATTGTTTTGTTTGACTGTTGATATTGCATTTGACATAGTGGATTAATTGATCAAAAAGCATTTTCTGTTTGAATCAGAATCAGGTTTAATATCATTGCAAAATATCATGAAATTTATTAACTTTATGGCAGCAGTACAATGAAATACATGATAAATAAATATAGAGGAAAAAACCTGAGTTACATTTACTAAATAGTTAAGTTAAAGTAAGTAGTCAAATAAAAGTAGTAAGGCAGTGTTCATGGGTTCAATATACATTTAGAAATCAGTTGACAGAGAGGAAGAAGTTGATTCTGAATCTCTGGGTGTGTGCCTTCAGGCTTCTGTACCTCCTTCCTGATGGTAACAATGAGAAAAGGGCATGCCCTGGGTGGTGGGGATCCTTAATGATGGACGCTGCTTCTTGAAGATGTCTTGGCTGCTGCAGAGGCTAGTACCCATGATGGAGCAGAGTAATTTGACAACTTTCTGTATCTTATTTCGACCCTGTGCAGTAGACCCCCCCCCCCCCCACCATACTGGACAATTGATGCAGCCTTCAGAATGCTCTCTGTGGACATGTGTAGAAGTTTGAGTATTTTAGGTGACAAACCAAATCTCCTTGAACTCCTAATGAAATTGCTCATTCTGTCAACTTCTGGTTCCCCTATGAAGATTGTTTCACGTTCCCTTGACTTACCCTTTCCGAAGTCCTTGACTTACCCTTTCCGAAGTTCACAATCGGCTCTGTGGTCTTACTGATGTTGAGTGCAAGGGTGTTGCCGCAACTAGCTGGTATATTTCACTCCTGTACGCCCTCTCATCTCTATCCGAGGTTCTGCCAACAATGGTTTTATCATCAGCAAATTTATAGATGGCATTTGAGCCATACCCAGCCACACAGTCTTGGGTATAGAGAGAGTAGAGCAATGGGCAAAGCTCACATCACTGAAGTGCGCTAGTGTTGGTCGTCAGTGAGGAGGAAATGTTATTACCATTCCGCACAGATTGTGGTTTTCCTGTTAGGAAGTCAAGGATCTAATTGCAGAAGGAGGTACAGAGGCCCAGGTTAGTAAACCCAAGAACCTTCACCAAAAGACTTGCATCAATTCAAGAAAATGGCTCACTACCAGATCCTTGAGGGCAAATAGAAACTGACATTAATTCCTGCCCTTGCCTGCAATGACAGCATCCAGAATAAGACTAAATAAGGTAAAACAAATAAATTGAGTATCTTCATCTTACATTTTATTGTTTGGTACTTTTTCAAAATAGAATGCATAATCTCCAAATTAAATTTTGCAAGTTCACATGTAGATTTGAGAGTGTTAGTTTTCTGCTGAAGATACCTCAGACTAGCTTCCAGAGTTCAAAGAGTGGCTTGCTTTTTTTGACATGCATAGGAAAAACATGAGTAGAGATTTTCCCAGATCATTTCTATTGTGTAAGGCACAGAGATCCAGAAGGTGATCACCTTTCTAAGTGCTGAATTAGTGTTTAAATTGGGAAGAAAATAACACATTAAAATGCAAAGCATTAATATTTTCTCTAATGTTCTCTATATAGTGCCTTGGTAAAAGTATTTTGCCCCCACAATTATTTTCACATTTTACTGTCACATTATCTAAATTTAAAATATATTGAAGTAGGATTTTTTGAGCTAATCTACAAAACATTGTGCAACATGTTAAATCAAAAGGAAAATTGCAAAACTTGTCAACAATTTACTAAAAATTTAAAAAAAAACAAAACTGTGAGGCTGAAAAAGTAATCATCCCCTTTGTAATTACTCAGCTAACTTTCCTCAGGTGCAATATACTATTATCTTACCAACTCAGCCAATTTGTTGATGTAGAAAATTGGAGGATCACCTGTTCTGAAAGAATTCACAAGAATAAATACTCCCTCTCTCTGTAAGGACCAACAGCGTGGCTGATTTACAACAGACCAAACCAAAATGAAGACAAAAGAGCATTCAAGACAAGTCAGGGAAATTATAATGGAGAAGAACAAACTTGAGGAAGAGTACAAGACCAACTCAAAAGCAGTGAACGTACTTTGAAACCACAGCGACACTGTTCGGGTCAGGCCGCCCCTAAACTTACTTGTAAGAGAGGGCTATGATGCCAACAGTCACTCTAAGTGAGCTGCTGACGTCTGAGGCGGCAACTGGAGATGACGTCTATGGCTTCACAATTACAAAAAGGGTCTTTATGGCAGAGAGGCAAGGAAGAAGCCCTTGCTTAAAAAAAAGCATATCTTTGTAAAGACTTTGCAAACTGTCACTTAGACGATACCGTAAAGATGTGGAAGGTCTTGTGGTCAGATAAGACCAAAGTGGAACTTTTTGGCTGAAACACTAAGCAACACGTGTGGTGTATCAACCAACACCAACCTTACTGTAAAGTATAATGAAGGTAGCATCATGCTATGGGGATGCTTTTCAGCAGCAGGGACTGGAAATATGGTCAGGATTGACTGGAGGATGAATGCTGCCAAGTAGAGAGAGATTGTCGATTTAAAAACTTGCTACCCTCTGCCAGAAGGCTTAAACTGTGGAGGAATGTCATTTGCATCAGGACAATGACCCAAAGCACACTGTGAGAGCAACCACAGAGTGGCTTCAGTTGAAGAAAATTGATGTCCTTGAGTGGCCCAGAAAGATTCCCGACCTTAACCCGATTGTACATTTCTGGCAAGACCTCAAGATTGCTTTCCAACACTGTTCCACAACTAACCTGACACCGCCTGAGCAATTTTACAAGGAAGAATGGGAAAATCTTGCTCCATCAAGTTGTGCAAAGCTAGTAGAGGCTTGAACAAAAAGTCTACTGGCTGTAATAGCTGTGAGAAGTGGTTCAACTAAGTACTAAGCAAACAGGGATGAATACTTTTGAACTAAGGACATCTCAGTTTTAGTTTTTTAGTTTTTCATGCTTTACAATTTTCCTTGTTTTACAGGCTCAACTGTGAAAAAAGTAGCATGTTATTCACAAATAAAAATTCTTGGTTATAAGTTGATCAAAATCCTTAGTTGTAATACACATTTCTGTGAAGAGTGTTGGAGGGCTCTATGCCCTTCCCTCCAACCCCCCACTCTCTCCGCCCCCCCTCCACCCCCACTCTCACACCCCCAACTCTCCCTCCCCCCCCACCCCTCTTTGTGCTGTCTTGATGCAGATTTTCGAGTAAATTCAACAGTTTAATAACTGGGAAGTTGCTGCATTTTTCCATTCCGCTGCCAAACCCCATGATGGCTGTATTCATAAGATAGATAGAGATATTTGGATATATACATACCAGTAAGAATAAGTTTGGGACCTTGATGTCTGTTTGTCTAAATTCTCAACCTCATATTCAAGTCTTCATCTATAGCCAAGGCCAATGTCCCATTGTCCTTCCCAATTCCTTTTGGTTATATTACTTGTATTATTGATATTACCTATGGAAACCTTTTTGCAATTTACTTTAAGATATAATAATATTATTTGCTTAGTACTCGATGTAAAATTACATATGTGTTCAGGAATATTTTAACATCTGCTCACTGCTTCAGATTTTGCAGGTTTTCCTATATTTATCTTGTAGCATGTTAATCATGCCATGAACTATTTTATGAATTAATAATTGCTTAATTTGAGTTTAGATCCCAATGTATTTAAGTAGATGTGAGGATACTAATTTTTGCCAGTAGATTTCTTCGATCTATTTTATGTTGCTTTGTACAAATTAATATGCTAACTTTCATTTGGGAGAGCCTTAGTGCTATATGGAATTTATTTTAATTTCTGTACCAATGGAATATCTATGTGGGGCTTAGTATAAAGAACTTCACAGTTCAGTTTAAAATATAATAATTTGCTTTAGATCTTATGTATTAAAAATTAATCTCAATCAACTAAGTTTCTGCATCTTATTCTAAGCCTCCAATTATGTTATATGTAACTGCTGTGTTATCTATATCTTTAGAAGGCTAATATTAGTAGTATTCTCGCATTCAACCAATTTTAATATTACGAGTGACCACATATCTACAACAGCACGTATGACAAATGCACAACTGTAACCTAAATACTGTGAAATTTAATATTTTTTTAAAAATATGAACAAGAGTGAAATACATCTACTTAGCCCTTCCTAATTAAAGGACCCTTTTATCATATAAACAAACAGAACCTTTAATTAGTGCATTTTCTTAGCTTCATAAATCATGTTTTACATGTCACTAGAATTAACATAATTTATGAATCCTGAATAATTCGTGCAGTATTATAGTTCAAATAACATAAATCATTTTATCCTAGCATTGCAACAGAATACTCTATTAAGATCAAGGAAGTCAAATAGCAATTTTGATCATTTTTCATTTAGTGCAGAAGTATATTTGCACATGTTTGCACATCGCAGTATCAGGAATTGGTAAATGATTTATATAATTATTTTAGTAAAGGAACTGAGTGCAAAAGCTACTTTTAAGAAGCTAAATAAATCAAAAGGTGACCAACTAACAAGAATGTTGCTACAGTCACTGGCACTACTGGAATATTTTTAGGAAATTAGACTGGAAACTACAGAACAAAAATGTCTGAGCACATTTTTTTCCCTGTGGTATTGTAAGCACTGCAGTACTTTGGCCATGGTTTCTGAGAAGTGATAAAAGCTGTCTGTCAGCAGCTGTCTGCCACCTTTTTTCAATAAGGGGATGACAGATTGAAATTTAGAGTAGATTAACAAATATTACCTGTTGCATATATTACAAGTAATTTATCAGCTGGTAGGCAGACAAACAATTTAATAATGAGCAATCTGTATTATGGCTTTGAAAATGAATTATTTCTCAACATAGGATAGCCCCATTAAATAACTGGGTAAATTGATCTGTTGTCCAAATTTCTAAAGTGTTGCATAATAATTAATAACAGGGAGTATTAGTTAGACCCTAAAAGACAGGATGAACAATGTATTAAGCTGTATTATTGTCTTTCTGACAGTGGATATTTTTACAGATGAAATATGTTCAACTTTTTCCCCTATCCCCCTGCAGGACACTTTTTTGGTTGTTTTTTTTTCTTTCTTAAAAGCCCAGATTTGCATGATTAATTTGAAGAATGTCCAAAGAAATCTTTATATTTATGCATGTACACTGATCCTGGACTAACTATTCAATGTATGACATCCCAAAATAAGATCATCTGTTTTGGAAATGTTACTTGATTGGTACATGTTAAAAGGCAACCTCTGGGAACTTTTTGATTTTTTCCTAGTATTGTGGCAAGTTTTAACATTCAATCTAAGATCCCATTTTCAAATAGAACTATTCTCTCCAAATGCACTGGAGTTGGGCTTGATTATGTTCTTAAGTCATGCAGATTCAGCCCCAAATTTTATTTGTAATTGACGGTGAAATATTATTATTAAATCAAATAGGACAACCTGGAGGTAGACCAAAGGTCTATGTGGCATTGAGCTCTTGATATAAAGCTACCTTTAGAGATTTCATCATGCATAAAGGTAAAACAAGAAAATTGAGTAAATAAGAAAAGAAATTATAGGGATAAAGAGGTGAGAATTATGCAGGTTAACCTGACAAATAATATACAGTGTTCTAAAGTATTAAGTAGTTACTTTGAACTGGTTAAATAGGGAAAGTAAAGTGGATAACATTGAAGATACAAAAGGAAGTGATAAGCATTTTAAAAATCCATCAGGTCAATGTATTTCAGTAAGAGAGAGAATGGTGGCAGAGGATTTCTATATAGCAAATAGAATTCCTTTCTTTTTTGAAGTATTTGAAACAAACTAATGTGTTTTTTATCAGTGGTAAGAAAGATGATGGGATTTTTACTCAAAGATTAATGGAAAGAAAAACATCTAGAAACTGAAATATCATGAAGGGAAATCTACAAAAATCTACAAAAGTCCCTAAGGAAAAATTAAAATAGCCTAGAAAATTGACTTTGCCATTTTGTTGTGCTTATAAACAAATCACAAGTTCCTGCAACGTTCTTACAGTCAGAGTTATGGATACGGTCACTGGCAGAAACCCTGACTCAAGATCATTGCAGACAGCTGAGAATGTCACATTTGAGAATTTATTACTCATTGCTCTATTGCAGAAGCCAGTAAAATGGGCTCCTCATGAAAAGGATGTGTTTCAGGAAGTCGTTTAATTTAGCAAAATTTAATAAATTCGTAAGCTCCTGTTTAAATGCAGTATTGGTGTTTTATTGCAGTAGATTCTCAGGTAAGGGAAGAGCAAAATTAGTTTCATAATTCAAAGGCGTACTCCTATGGTTAGGCCACACTTAGATCCCCTCCAGTTTGCCTACCAGCCCCGACTAGGAGTTGAGGATGCCATCGTCTACATGCTGAACCGTGTCTATGCCCACCTGGACAAGCCAGCGAGCACTGTGAGGGTCATGTTTTTTGACTTCTCCGGTGCGTTCAACACCATCCGCCCGGCTCTGCTGGGGGAGAAGCTGACAGCGATGCAGGTGGATGCTTTCCTGATGTCATGGATTCTTGATTACCTGACTGGCAGACCACAATACGTGTGCTTGCAACACTGTGTGTCCGACAGAGTGATCAGCAGCACTGGGGCTCCACAGGGGACTGTCTTGTCTCCCTTTCTCTTCACCATTTATACCTCGGACTTCAACTACTGCACAGTGTCTTGTCATCTTCAGAGGTTTTCGGATGACTCTGCCATAGTTGGATGCATCAGCAAGGGAGATGAGGCTGAGTACAGGGCTACAGTAGGAAACTTTGTCACATGGTGTGAGCAGAATTATCTGCAGCTTAATGTGAAAAAGACTAAGGAGCTGGTGGTAGACCTGAGGAGGGTAAGGCACCGGTGACCCCTGTTTCCATCCAGGGGGTCAGTGTGGACATGGTGGAGGATTACAAATACCTGGGGATACGAATTGACAATAAACTGGACTGCTCAAAGAACATTGAGGCTGTCTACAAGAAGGGTCAGAGCCGTCTCTATTTCCTGAGGAGACTGAGGTCCTTTAACATCTGTTGGACGATGCTGAGGATGTACTATGAGTCTATGGTTGCCAGTGCGATCATGTTTGCTGTTGTGTGCTGGGGCAGCAGGCTGAGGGTAGCAGGCACCAACAGAATCAACAAACACATTCGTAAGGCCAGTGATGTTGTGGGGATGGAACTGGACTCTCTGACGGTGGTGTCTGAAAAGAGGATGCTGTCCAAGTTGCATGCCGTCTTGGACAATGTCTCCCATCCACTACATAATGTACTGGTTGGGCACAGGAGTACATTCAGCCAGAGACTCATTCCACCGAGATGCAACACAGAGCGTCATAAGAAGTCATTCCTGCCTGTGGCCATCAAACTTTACAATTCCTCCCTTGGAGGATCAGACACCCTGAGCCAATAGGCTGGTCCTGGACTTATTTCCTGGCATAATTTACATATTACTATTTAATTATGTATGGTTTTATTACTATTAATTATTAATGGTGCAACTGTAACAAAAACCAATTTCCCTCGGGATCAATAAAGTATGACTATGACTAAGAATTACCATTCTGGAAACATTTGTGTATTGAATATTTGTAACTAGAGGGATTGCTGAACAGGCAAAATGGGTAAGAGTTTGAATTTTGGTGAATGCAACTTCTGTATTCGCACTCTAAGTGGCATTTAGTTGCATTACAGGGCTTCCAAATGTGCAAATATTTGTGAGAGCACTCATATTATCATATGTATTTCACTACCAGTTTCTTGAACTTCCTGCCATCAGAGTGCCCTATGCACAGGGAAGCATCTTCCTGTGTGTGCTGTCATTAGAAATCTGTCTGGATTCCTTTGTTCTTGGCCCCCCTGGGAGAACTCGACACCTTCCCTCACATTACTATTGCGTTGACTCACTCCTTGTAAAGATTCCCCAGTAACTGAATGATTCTGGTTATCTTAGTTACCACAATGTATATGAAGGAGTCTGATGGTGGCACAATTTTTGTTAGACATCTTTCTCCTTTTTTTTTCCCCACTCGATTTGGTGGACGTAGAACCACATCTTTTTCAAACACTTCTTCTGACACTTTTGCCACTTAATATTGGGGGTGGTGAGTGGGACTTTAATTTAGATCAATCTACTGTAGATTTGTTTAGTGCAAGTTTGTGCAGCATTTTATCTATTTCTGTAGGAGAAATGTGCCTTAACCTTTAAATAATGCTGAGTTTGAGCCTGAGTTGGTTGTTCTTTGAGTGAGCAGCTCTAGTGATTCAGATTGGCATATTTAAAAACTTTTCGAAAGACAAATTTTGAGCATTGTATTATGATTGACATAATTTGAATAAGATAGACATTGAATAAAGTTTATAAAATTCTCATGGCAATAAGTCCATACCTAATTAAGAATTGCCATTGGCAGCGGTGGTTCCTACTACACTGATGGTGTTTTAATTTCAGCAATGTAATTTTCTGGGCGTTGCAAAGGTCAAACCCCTAGTCATACCCTAAAAGAATGTATTAAATATTTCACAAACTAAAGAATAGCGTTCATTTCTGGAGAGAGTGAATTGAAAGAGACTATGTTAAGTCATAGCCCTTAGACTTCCCAATGTTCATTGTGCAATTCTGGAACCATTATTATTAAAAGATTCAAGAGGCACTGGAGAAATTGCAAATGCTATATGCCTGAATTTTAATATTTGTACTGTCAATGATAAGACCAACATTTGTTGTCCAGCCCTAATTGCCCTTTAAATTGTAGTAAGCTGCCTTTAAGGATACAATTGATTGGCTTGCTTTCTCTTCTTCTACTGTTTATGTAAATCTGTCTCTCTCTCACTTTGTCCTTCATACAGTGAGCCTCAAAGAATGAAATGAGCAATGCCTGAAATGTAAATTTCTGCTTCCATAACGTTGGTGGTTATTTGTTAGTATCAAAGTTAAAGTCAAACCAAATTGATTATCAAAGTAAACAACAGGAATTCTGCAGATGCTGGAAATTCAAGCAACACACATCAAAGTTGCTGGTGAATGCAGCAGGCCAGGCAGCATCTCTAGGAAGAGGTGCAGTCGACGTTTCAGGCCGAGACCCTTCGATAGGACCTGAAACGTCGGCTGCACCTCTTCCTAGAGATGCTGCCTGGCCTGCTGCGTTCACCAGCAACTTCTATGTGTGTTGATTATCAAAGTATTTATATATCGCCATGTACTACATTGGGATTTTTTCTTGCAGGCACTTACAGGAAATAAAGTAATACAACAGAATTCATGAAAAGCTACACATAAATAAAGACTGGCAAACATCTAAACTGCAAAAGAAGGCAAATCATGCAAATATTAAAAATAAATAATTGAATAATGCTGAGAACATATGTTTTAGAGCTTTTGAAAGTGAGTCTATAGATTGTGGAGTCAGTTCAGTTAGTATTGAGGTGAGTGAGTTATTCACACTGGTTCGGTGCTGGATAGTTGTTGGATAATAACTGTTCCTTAAGTAGTGTGGGACCTAATGTTCCTGTACCTCCTGCTCTATGGTAGTGGCAAGAAGACAGCACGGCCTGGATGATAGATCCTGTTTCTTGTGTCAGGGCTCCTTGTAAATGTGCTCAGTGGTGGGAAGGGCGTTGACTGTAGTAACTCATTCCAAGGAGGCCTCTGCCTTCCACCACTTGTCATCAAGAAAGCAAGCTACCAAACAAAATGATTTATAAAAGCAAACTATAAAATAATAAGCACACAGATCAACTATTTTTAATTGTATCTGAACAATGGTTTATGAATATAGTTTCTAAAATTGAGAGAGGCATAGATAGGGCAAATAGCATTTTCACAGAATAAAAATACCTAGCTTTGAGGTGAGGTGAGGAAAGTTTAAAGGAGATGTGCAGGGTAATTTTTTTTTTTTTTTACACAGAGTGGTAAGTGCTTGGAGCATGCAGCCAGAGATGGTGGAAGAAGCAGACATAACAGTGGCATTTAAGAGCGGTTTAGACAGGCAGATGAATAAGTAGGGAATGGAGGCAATGAATCATGTGTAGGCACATCAGATAAAAGTTGCTGGTGAACGCAGCAGGCCAGGCAGCATCTCTAGGAAGAGGTACAGTTGACGTTTCGGACCGAGACCCTTCGTCAGGACTAACTGAAAGAAGAGCTAGTAAGAGGTTTGAAAGTGGGAGGGGGAGAGGGAGATCCAAAATGATAGGAGAAGGCAGGCGGGGAGGGATGGAGCCAAGAGCTGGACAGTTGAATGGCATATGAGAGGATCATGGGACAGGACGCCTAGGGAGAAAGAGAAGTGGGGGGGGGGACCCAGAGGATGGGCAAGGGGTATAGTGAGAGGGACAGAGGGAGAAAAAGGAGAGAGAGAAAAAGAATGTGTGTATGTAAATAAATAATGGATGGGGTACAAGGGGGAGGTGGGGCATTAGCGGAAGTTAGAGAAGTCAATGTTCATGCCATCAGGTTGGAGGCTACCCAGACGGAACATAAGTTGTTGTTCCTTCAGCCCGAGTGTAGCTTCATCTTTACAGTAGAGGAGGCCGTGGATAGACATATCAGAATAGGAATGGGACATGGAACTAAAATGTGTGGCCACTGGGAGATCCTGCTTTCAGAATGGGAATGGGACGTGGAACTAAAATGCAGAATACCTTATATTCCATCTGGGTAGCCTCCAACCTGATGGCGTGAACATTGACTTCTCTAACTTCCGCTAATACCCCACCTCCCCCTCGTACACCATCCGTTATTTATTTACATACACAAATTCTTTTTCTCTCTCTCCTTCTTCTCCCTCTATCCCTCTCACTATACCCCTTGCCCATCCTCTGGGTTCCCCCCCTCCCCCTTTTTGTTTCTCCCTAGGCCTCCTGTCCCATGATACTCTCATATCCCTTTTACCAATCAACTGTCCAGCTCTTGGCTCCATCCCTCCCCGCCTGTCTTCTCCTATCATTTCGGATCTCCTCCTCCCCCTCCCACTTTCAAATCTCTTACTATCTCTTCTTTCAGTTAGTCCTGACGAAGGGTCTCGGCCTGAAACATCGACTGTACCTCTTCCTAGAGATGCTGCCTGGCCTGCTGCGTTCACCAGCAACTTTTATGTGTGTTGCTTGAAACTCCAGCATCTGTAGATTTCCTCATATAGGCACATCAGTTCAGGTTAATTTTGTGTCATGGTTGGCCAGAAATCGTAGTTCGAAGATGCTTCTTCCTGTGCTATACTGTTTTATGGTGAGTAAAGAATTAAAACCAAAGTATTAATACTTAAATTAATACTACAGGTTGAGTACCCCTTTTGAAAATTCCAAAATCTGAAAACCTCTAAAATTTGGATTTTTTTTAGTGCTGACATGATGACACAAATGGAAAATTCTCTAAGGTGCTGCATACCACAGTCAGTTCTGAGAAGTGACCGCAACAAATATAATAAACAAAAGCTAATGAAAAATAGAAAAACATATTATAAAGTGAAAAATAAAGCTCTTGGATTGTGTATTGAAAGAGTGGATTCGTCATTGCTGGAGCCTAATTGTATGTTGATTATGGAGCAAGCAAGATCTATCACAATGAACTTTAAATTGAAAGTAATTGTGAATATTGAGCCGGCTGGTTGCAGAAATATGAGACAAACCATGAGATTAAATTTTTAAATATTTGTGGTGATAAAGTGTCTGCTGATCACAAAGGGGCAGAGAAATTCACCAAGTTTGCCAAGATCATCACTGATGATAAGCTAACACCAGAACAAGTCCACAATGCTAATTATCTTTATATCTTACACAAAACCTAAAGAAAAAGAAAATACAAATACAGTGTACTGTAGCCTTTTAATCAAAACATGACAGCATAGGTGGAGACTGAAAGGCTTTCGTTGTTTGTTGTTATTCAACAGCTGATTCAGGTATTCTCCCAATGTTGTTATGCTGCTTTTGTTACCCTGTGCACATTATATTTTCATTATATTAATGGTATGCAATCAGTTTTACTATTAAGTACGAATGTGTGATAAACAAGTGTAAGACGAAAACTGCTTACCAGCAGTGCATAATTCAGAGTCGGAAATGATGGCGATCCCAAGCTATCCCATTATATATTCCAGAATCCAAAACAGTACTAAACCGGAAACACTTCTGGTCCCACGAATTTCGGATAAGGGGTACTCAACCTGTATTTGGTTATTTTAAACAGTATGGAATATTGAAGTATTTGTTTGAATGAATAGCAATCCACATGTATAAAATTAACCTCTCTGGCCTTGTAAAGCTATCAGGTAGTTATTGTGACGTAGAGTGCTGATGGAAACTCTGTTAAATCTCATGCAATAAAATGCGGTATTTGCAGTTTTCTACACTAAGAATAGATTGTAAATTGTGGAAGTTAGTTGATTTTAATACCTTATGTCAGAGAAGACTGCAAAGAAACAATCCCCTTGGCAGAGCAGGGAATTACTGACAATTGCCTCTGGATCTTTGTGTTTTAACTCTCCATATGCATACTCAACGATCCACTAAATTTATTTCTTTGTAATGATGTTAAATGTTGATTGTTCTGTTGTTGCTCTAATGGCATATCCCAGAGTATTATCTTCATTTGTGTCATAGCTCTGATTATTTATTAATCTTTGAATGTTTTTCCAAATTGATTTTTTTATGGAGAAGAAGACATCACCAGATCTATTCATAACTGATGTATAAATCTAGATTCTTGGCTTTAGGATCATTCCACTCCTTGTCTAGGCATTGGCAATTAAGATATGTAATTTACATCATAGAATATGTGAGCTCTGACTGTAGCTTAATATTGACCTTAAGGAAACGCAAATTAGAAAAATGACAAATAATTTTAAAATCAAAAGCGATGTTTAGATGGGAATCTTACTGGCTCTCCACTTGGCCTTAGAACACCTGAATGAGAGCAATACCTACAGCTGCTTATTGATTACAGATGGCTGAAATCAGGCTGCTGTTTATTGATTGCTTCACAGAATTCAACACCATTATACCCTCAGTACTAATCAACAAGCTCCAAAACCTGCGCCTCTATACTTCACCCAGCAACTGGATCCTTGACTTCCTCAACGGAAGACCACAGAACAAATTAGAACACTGCCAATGCTCCTACATTACTATAAAACGGTGTATTAGTTCCTAATTGTTATCGATGGAGGAGTTAATCTAGTGTACGCTGCCACATTCTTCTGATTGCGCTAATTGTTCTCTTACAGACAGACACCTGGTACAGGTAATGGACTGCCTTCATACAATGCTTTTGACGGTTGCTTTCTCCAAACCCTTATTTATATTGTGCATCGAAGATGACTGTCAATAGCTTCAAATTCTTTTTAGTTCCTAACTTGTTGAAGTAGCAAAATTGTTTGATTTTTACTCGAGGCTGTTTCTGTCATCTCCAAGCCTGAGTGCTTGAAACCGCAGTGAGCAAGACAGTTCTGAATTGTCTTACTGGTAATTTCTTGCCAATTATAAGTGACAAAATCATGGCTTTTTGAACACAATACATCCAACTTAAGTTATTTAAAAACTATTTGCTGTAAGCATGGTGTAGTGTCTAATGGCCACATTAAGTGCACGTGACAGACACTAGTTAGAGACTGTTAGGCAACAGTCTCTTCTCCCAGTTAAGTGGCAATGTTACAAATAAATGAAGGGTAGCCCAGCTATTTTCTCAATTAGTTTTTGTTCTTTAAGAGTTACCCTAAATAAGTGGCCGTCTTGATTAACTGATTGCCCAATTAACTAGAATCCAGTGTATTTATTTCTTTTTGGATTCCAAACCTAACCAGTTCCCCTCTACCACCACTCTGCTCCATCTAGCAGAATTAGTCCTTACTCTTAATAATTTCTCCTTTGGCTCCTCCCACTTCCTCCAAACTAAAGGTGTAGCCATGGGCACCCGTATGGGTCCCAGCTATACCTGCCTTTTTGTTGTCTTTGTGGAACAATCCATGTTCCAAGCCTATACTGGTATCTGTCCCCACTTTTCCTTCGCTACATTGACGACTACATTGGCGCTGCTTCCTGCACACATGCTGAGCTCGTTGACTTCATTAACTTTGTCTCCAACTTTCACCCTGCCCTCAAGTTTACCTGGTCCGTTTCTGACACCTCCCTCCCCTTTCTTGATCATTCTGTCTCTATTTCTGGAGACAGCTTATCCACTGATGTCTACTATAAGCCTACTGACTCTCACAGCTATCTGGACTATTCCTCTTCTCACCCTGTCTCTTACAAAAATGCCATCCACTTCTCGCATTTCCTCCATCTCCGCTGCATCTGCTCTCAGGATGAGGCTTTTCATTCCAGGACGAGAGAGATGACCTTTTTTAAAGAAAGGGACTCCCCTTCCTCCACCATCAACTCTGCTCTCAAACGCATCTCCCCCATTTCACGTACATCTGCTCTCACTCCATCCTCCCGCCACCCCACTAGGAATAGGGTTCCCCTGGTCCTCACCTACCACCCCACCAGCCTCTGGGTCCAACATATAATTCTCTGTAACTTCCGCCACTAAGGATCCCACCACTAAGCACATCTTTCCCTCCCCTCCTCTGTCTGCTTTCCACAGGGATCGCTCCCTACGTGACTCCCTTGTCCATTCGTCCCCCCCATCCCTCCCCACTGATCTCCCTCCCGGTACTTATCCTTGTAAGCGGAACAAGTGCTACACATGCCCTTACACTTCCTCCCTTACCACCATTCAGAGCCCCAGACAGTTCTTCCAGGTGAGGTGATACTTCACCTGTGAGTCGGCTGGGGTGATATACTGCGTCTGGTGCTCCCAATGCAGCCTTCTATATATTGGCGAGACCCAACGCAGGCTGGGAGACGGTTTCGCTGAACACCTACACTCTGTCCGCCAGAGAAAGCAGGATCTCCCAGTGGCCACACATTTTAATTCCACGTCCCATTCCCATTCTGATATGTCTATCCATGGCCTCCTCTACTGTAAAGATGAAGCCACACTCAGGTTGGAGGAACAACATCTTATATTCCCTCTGGGTAGCCTCCAACCTGATGACATGAACATTGACTTCTCTAACTTCAGTTAATGCCCCACCTCCCCTTCGTACCCCATCCATTATTTATTTACTTATTTATTTATTTATCTCTCTCAACTTTTTCTCCCTCTGTCCCTCTCACTATATTCCTTGCCATCCTCTGGGCTTCCCCCCTCCCCCTTTCTTTCTCCCTGGGCCTCCTGTCCCATGATCCTCTCATATCCCTTTTGCCAATCACCTGTCCAGCTCTTGGCTCCATCCCTCCCCCTCCTGTCTTCTCCTATCATTTTGGATCTCCCCCTCCCCCTCCCAATTTCAAATCTCTTACTAGCTCTTCCTTCAGTTAGTCCTGACGAAGGGTCTTGGCCCGAAACGTCGACTGTACCTCTTCCTAGAGATGCTGCCTGGCCTGCTGCGTTCACCAGCAACTTTTATGTGTGTTGCTTGTATATATTTCTTATTGTAATTTATAGTTTTTAAAAATTATGTCTTGCATTGTACTACTACTGCAAAGCAACACCATCTTATGACGTATACCAATGATATTAAACCTGATTCTGGTTCTGAAGTAAACAACCTAATCATAGCACAGGTAGACTGAACATCCTCAACCTGTATCTGAATCTCCTCCTTGCTGCTAGTTGAACACAGGTGGTTTATTTCACATTCCACCTCCCAATCCGACTAAATCCAAGGATCTTGCTTTTTAGTAAATAAACAAACTTCTCCCTGTCGCAATGCCATTAAACTCTAAATGTCCCTGTATTTTGTCCAGATACCCATAGCAACTGAATTAAATTTCAAACCCATCTTTCTACCTACTGTTGCTAATAAACAACAAAATTCAAGCCACTAGATGGGAGAATGTGCACATCATGCTGTGTTACCAGATTTAAAATTAGATTAGGGCAACTTTAAATAACTACCTAAGAGAATATTAAGAATGGCAGAAAATGGTTTAATAAACATTATATTTGACACCTTCATTCCCTGTAAATCAGAGGCATTGATTTTATTTTTCCATGGAATAAAGCATCGTACAGTGCCACAGGAGATGTGTTCCGAAGTGTTAATCATTTCCATTGCCCTTTCCCTTCCTCATTCTCAAAGGTTTTCAATAATACTTTTGTATTTGCATTTATAATAGAACTGTGTAACTGATAAATGCAGAACTATGCTTCCAACTCTCTTTTGGATATATGATTAAATTTGTTGCACCAAATTGCCCATCCCATTTTGAGCTATTTTTCCCTACTTCCATGTTTAACAAATCATGAAAACGATGATGCAAAGTTACTTATAAAAACAGCTACTGTAAAATGCTGTACAAACTACAAAACATAGAAAACAGGTGCAGGAGTAGGCCATTCGGCCCTTTGAGCCTGCACCGCCATTTATTATGATCATGGCTGATCATCCAACTCAGAACCCTGCACCAGCCTTCCCTCCATACCCTCTGATCCCCGTAGCCACAAGGGCCATATCTAACTCTCTCTTAAATATAGCCAATGAACTGGCCTCAACTGTTTCCTGTGGCAGAGAATTCCACAGATTCACCACTCTCTGTGTGAAGAAGTTTTTCCTAATCTCAGTCCTAAAAGGCTTCGCCTTTATCCTCAAACCATGACCCCTCATTCTGGACTTCCCCAACATTGGGAACAATCTTCCTGCATCTAGCCCGTCCAATCCCTTTAGGATTTTATATGCTTCAATCAGATCCCTCCTCAATCTTCTAAATTCCAACGAGTACAAGCCTAGTTCATCCAGTCTTTCTTCATATGAAAGTCCTGCCATCCCAGGAATCAATCTGGTGAACCTTCTCTGTACTCCCTCTATGGTAAGGATGGATGTCTTTCCTCAGATTAGGGGACCAAAACTGCACACAATACTCCAGGTGTGGTCTCACCAAGGCCTTGTACAACTGCAGTAGTACCTCCCTGCTCCTGTACTCGAATCCCCTTGCTATAAATGCCAGCATACCATTCGCCTTTTTCACCACCTGCTGTACCTGCATGCCCACTTTCAATGACTGGTGTATAATGACACCCAGGTCTCGTTGCACCTCCCCTTTTCCTAATTGGCCACCATTCAGATAATAATCTGTTTTCCTATTTTTGCCACCAAAGTGGATAACTTCACATTTATCCACATTAAATTGCATTGGCCATGAATTTGCCCACTCACTCAACCTATCCAAGTCACCCTGCATCCTCTTAGCATCCTCCTCACAGCTAACACTGCCACCCAGCTTCGTGTCATCCGCAAACTTGGAGATGCTGCATTTAATTCCCTCATCCAAGTCATTAATATATATTGTAAACAACTGGGGTCCCAGCACTGAGCCTTGCGGTACCCCACTAGTCACTGCCTGCCATTCTGAAAAGGTCCCGTTTATTCCCACTCTTTGCTTCCTGTCTGCTAACCAATTCTCTATCCACATCAATACCTTACCCCCAATACCATGTGCTTTAAGTTTGCACACTAATCTCCTGTGTGGGACCTTGTCAAAAGCCTTTTGAAAATCCAAATATACCACATCCACTGGTTCTCCCCTATCCACTCTACTAGTTACATCCTTAAAAAATTCTATGCGATTCGTCAGACATGATTTTCCTTTCACAAATCCATGCTGACTTTGTCCGATGATTTCACCGCTTTCCAAATGTGCTGTTATCACATCTTTGATAACTGACTCCAGCAGTTTCCCCACCACCGACGTTAGGCTAACCGGCCTATAATTCCCCGGTTTCTCTCTCCCTCCTTTTTTTAAAAAGTGGGGTTACATTAGCCACCCTCCAATCCTCAGGAACTAGTCCAGAATCTAACGAGTTTTGAAAAATTATCACTAATGCATCCA
Source organism: Mobula birostris (assembly GCF_030028105.1). Classification (NCBI taxonomy): domain Eukaryota; kingdom Metazoa; phylum Chordata; class Chondrichthyes; order Myliobatiformes; family Myliobatidae; genus Mobula; species Mobula birostris. The sequence goes on along the minus strand of NC_092386.1, from coordinate 37,852,798 downwards.
CTATTTCTTGGGCCACTTCCTTAAGCACTCTGGGATGCAGACCATTTGGCCCTGGGGATTTATCTGCCTTTAATCCCTTCAATTTACCTAACACCACTTCCCTACTAACATGTATTTCGCTCAGTTCCTCCATCTCACTGGACCCTCTGTCCCCTACTATTTCTGGAAGATTATTTATGTCCTCCTTAGTGAAGACAGAACCAAAGTAATTATTCAATTGGTCTGCCATGTCCTTGCCCCCCATAATCAATTCACCTGTTTCTGTCTGTATGGGACCTACATTTGCCTTTACCAGTTTTTTCCTTTTTACATATCTATAAAAGCTTTTACAGTCAGTTTTTATGTTCCCTGCCAATTTTCTCTCATAATCTTTTTTCCCCTTCCTAATTAAGCCCTTTGCCCTCCTCTGCTGAACTCTGAATATCTCCCAGTCCTCAGGTGAGCCACTTTTTCTGGCTAATTTGTATGCTTCTTCTTTGGAATTGATACTATCCCTAATTTCTCTTGTCAACCATGGGTGCACTACCTTCCTTGATTTATTCTTTTGCTAAACTGGGATGAACAATTGTTGTAGTTCATCCATGCAATCCTTAAATGCTTGCCATTGCATATCCACCGTCAATCCTTTAAGTGTCATTTGCCAGTCTATCTTAGCTAATTCACGTCTCATACCTTCAAAGTTACCCCTCTTTAAGTTCAGAACCTCTGTTTCTGAATTAACTATGTCACTCTCCATCTTAATGAAGAATTCCACCATATTATGGTCACTCTTACCCAAGGGGCCTCTCACGACAAGATTGCTAATTAACCCTTCTTCATTGCTCAAAACCCAGTCTAGAGTAGCCTGCTCTCTAGTTGGTTCCTCGACATGTTGGTTCAAAAAACCATCCCGCATACATTCCAAGAAATCCTCTTCCTCAGCACCTTTACCAATTTGGTTCACCCAATCTGCATGTAGATTGAAGTCACCCATTATAACTGCTGTTCCTTTATTGCACACATTTCTAATTTCCTGTTTAATACCATCCTCGACCTCACTACTACTGTTAGGTGGCCTGTACACAACTCCCACCAGCGTTTTCTGCCCCTTAGTGTTATGCAGCTCTACCCATATCGATTCCACATCTTCCCGGTTTATGTCCTTCCTTTCTATTGCGTTAATCTCCTCTTTAACCAGCAACGCCACCCCACCTCCATTTTTTTCATGTCTATCCCTCCTGAATATTGAATATCCCTGAACGTTGAGCTCCCATCCTTGGTCACCCTGGAGCCATGTCTCTGTGATCCCAACTATATCATAATCATAATCATTAACTAAAATGGGAAATATCAAAATGATCATGATGGCATGTATTCAATACTAGCAAATTAGTCGTTTTGTGCAGTGTACAACATATCCCGTCCAAAGTATATCATGCCCCATTAGGGACATGAAGGACAAGAGATATCTCTGGATTTGGTACAGGAAGATACTGTTTGTATCCTTTTCACTCATAGTTGTAAAGCAATTTATCATTTAAGTTCATAGAATATGTTACATGTATAACAGGCTGCAGTTTCTTAAAGAAGTTAAAGGAATTTCCCATGGGTTGCTTCTATCTCTGGGAACTCAGGATGTACCTGCAGTGTATATCAACCTGTGCAATGCCTAAAATGTATGTGCTTTGCGAATATACTCTTCACTTTCAGATAATACAGGTATCTGACGATTGGTTCTTGCCATCGAGCTACATTATAAGCAATGGAAACTGCTGCTTAGCTCCAGTCCTCATTTTAACATGTTCCATGTTTCTGCAACTTCACACTGCCACCACTGCCCTGGCAGTCAGATGCATGTGCATCTGGTTCTTGCTCCACTCTGGTACTCACCACTTGGTCAGCCATTTTTTTTCAAAGTGCTGACCCACTTCATCTGAAAATATCTGAAATAAATAAATATGTATGTGTGTGTATGTATATGTATAGATTTGAGTCATTTGTCATGCATGTTTTAATTGTTTTAACTCAGGCATGACTAATATTGTCTAAACCAGTGATGGGGCAAGGCCTCGTAGTGCAGCATATAAGGACTTGATTGTCAGCTGCAGGCTGCTCAATTTGGGTATGGGTGCAAAGGTGAAACTTAAGGTTGATAGAAGCTGTGCTGCTCTGGGGCTAGTGGGCAGCTGGTTGAATCAAATGTCATCTCATCTAATATTTGATACTTGGACTTGTGATGCAATTGCACCTGTCATACTTTCCTTAGAAAATACAAGGTACAGTAAACCAGGAGTCCTGATCTGCTGTCCATGCTTTGCATAATCTCAAGTGCTGTCAGCAGATTTCTGCTTAATTGCTGTCACATTAAGAACAGTTCATTGCTGGAAAAAGGCAAATACAGAAGACAAGGAATGCATAATTTTAGAACTCATCTTCTGTCTTGATGAAGTTTCTGTATAAAATAGACAGGAGTAAAGATAATGATGTGTGCACGGTTGGGAGTCAGCTTTATGTTCCAATAAAACTTAATATGATTTTCCCAGATCTATTTAAATGAGATTCTTCTTAAACAAAGATGACGTGAGGTGACCCCAATTTAACCCAAGCTAATTTTCGTCGGGACCCCATGGAGAGGAAAATTTTCAACTAAAGCCAATTTAGCATCAAACATATCAAACTAGCATCTAGACATTAGTGAATATTGTAAAATTTGTGCACACTCTATATTATCCATATAATGTTTTTGTAACTAGACAGTGCATTTTTTCCACATTAAAGGAATTTCATTTAAGCATCTCAGCTTTCTGTAACACACATTCTTTACTCATTCAAATTCCATATTTAATAAATCTTATCTAAAGAAATAGAAGACCTTCCAAATATTAATGGCCAACATAGCTGTGAAAACATAATATGTGTAAGTACAACTAATTAACAGTAAATTCTCTGCAGAAGGCAGTAGAAAAATTAGAAGGTCAATGAAGAAATTTACTTCAAAGGAAAATACTTTTAGTTGTTTTACATTTTAGGTTCTCAAATATTGGTGACGTACTGTAGTAAAGGCACAAAATCACTTTCAACAGTTCACCACTGGAAGTTTCCTCAAAATATGCCATGATTCCAAGAGAGATTGCATCCTTCCTGTTAAGATTTATCCATTTTTATTTGGTGTCTTTGAGTTGTGTGCATTCAATGGCAAAATAAAATCCACTGGGCCTCAATGGTGTGACCTATACTTTATAGCCTCTCCAACCTAGTACCTATCCCTGGCAATCCTGAAGTGAAAATGTAATTTGCTCCTGGATGTTTCTTGAAACGATTAGTTTTAGTGCAGAAATCCAACATGTTAATTCTTTGGAGCTCAAATGTAAACGTGAGTTGTAACTGAGACTACTATTCAGCGGGCATTGTCTGTTGACCTGTCATGTGCCATCATGTAAGGTGTACTTTCCAAAACAGACAAATTTCAGGACTAGTATGTTTTGAATATGATCACTAAATACTCTATGTGTAATTCATATATAAGCTAAGTACCTGGTGTCTTGTCCAATGTAATGTTTCACCCTTAATTCACTAATCTAGATTATCTAGTCAGTTTTTTCACTCCTGTGAGGTCTTGTGGTCCCCAATTTTAAAACAAAAAATTGCGTTAAGCATACTGTAGTATCTTCACTTCAAAACTACATGTTGTGCCTTTATAGACAACCTAAGATTGTGAAAGGTGCCATTGTAAGTGTTTCCTTAATAAGGTAATACACAGAGTAATAGATCTTATTACTTGTATAGATCTATATCTTATTACTTATATGAAGCAGCCAAATGTTTCACACTACCAGTCTTCTCACTTACACCTACCTTGCATTAGTTTATATTTCCAGTGTTCAAAGTCTTGTTTAAAAACGCAAAAACGAGGAAATCTGCAGATGCTGGAAATTCAAGCAACATACATAAAAATTGCCGGTGAACGCAGCAGGCCAGGCAGCATCTATAGGAAGAGGTACAGTCGATGTTTCAGGCCAAGACTCTTCTTCAGGACTAACTGAAGGAAGAGCTAGTAAGAGATTTGAAAATGGGAGGGGGAGGGGGAGATCCAAAATGATAGGAGAAGACAGGAGGGGGAGGGATGGAGCCAAGAGCTGGACAGGTGATTGGCAAAGGGGATATAAGAGGATCATGGGACGGGAGGCCTAGGGAGAAAGAAAGGGGGAGGGGGAAGCCCAGAGGATGGGCAAAGAGTATAGTGAGAGGGACAGAGGGAGAAAAAGAGAAAGAAAGAATAAATAAAGAAATAACGGATAGGGTATGAAGGGGAGGTGGGGCATTAACGAAGGGTCTCGGCCTGAAATGTCAACTGTACCTCTTCCAATAGATGCTGCCTGGCCTGCTAGTTCACCAGCAATTTCAAAGTCTTGTGTTAAGTTTGTGGTACTGGGAAGCCAGGTGGCTGTGAATAACATCTACACGAGATGGAGAGTTGAGAACAAATGTGCTGCTGTTTATTTTGCTTGCAAGTCATCTACCCAGAATGTCCGCTTACATTACGTTCAGTATCTCTCACCCTTATTTTAAAGATTTCTCCCCTTTTCCTTTCACAGACCAGCTGCTGAACTATTAATATTCAATGGAGTAATCAAATTCAACAGAGTAATCAAATTCAACAAAAAACTTATTCTCTGAACTAGGGAAAGCAGTTAGATTTCCTCTTTTCCCAGACATAACTCTAGAAATTATTCTGCTCAATATTCTGAAGGTTAGTCACTAAACTAGAGATTCAATCTGTCTGGAGGCCGCCTGTTCCTGTAAGGGTACTGACAACGTGGGGATGGTGCCAAAATCATTTTATCTCTTGGTGGTATACATATAGATCTTGGCTTAGGTACTGTATTGTCAGTAGGGGGCATCTCAGAAAGTAAAAGTGGTGGGGGAGCACTGGCTGTGTCATTTGATCTTAATGGGGGTTTTGGCAGTCGACTCAGAATCTTGTTCCATTTCTACAACTGAATTTGGATTGGAAGTTTGTGTTTGTCTTCAGTAGCCTCAGAAATGGAGAACAGCTGAGCAACATGCCTTCTCCAGGTGCTGTGGTCACTAGTTTCCACTGTGTATGACACAGGACCAATTTGTGCCACCACTGTCACAGGAATCCACTTTGCTCTAGAGATGTACTCTCTCTCCTGCTGTGAAACTTCTGTACTGCACTTTGGCATATCTCTCTGCTTGGGTTTTTGGTTCATTTAGCACAATCTGTTTCGTGTTTGGGGGTCTAAGCTGGTCAAGTTGGTGTTAAACTGCCTTTTCTTCAGTGCAGTAGCTGGAGCCATTTTAGTGGTAGCATGAGGTGTGTTGCAGTATGTCAGCAAGAAACTGTTAAGACGTTGTTTGAGGGTCCCATTTCCCACTGACATCTTGAGGGCTTGTTTCATTGTTTGTCCAAATCGTTCAGCAAGGCCAGTAGTGGCTGGATGATGTGGTGTTGACTTGGTGCGCTGAATACTGTTTGCTTCTCTGAATGCCTTGAACACTTCCGACTGGGTTTGTGTTCCAAGGTCACTTAGAAGCTGTTGAGGAAATCCAAAATGGCTAAAGATGGAACTTAGCTCCTCAATGCATTTTCCAGGTATCGTACTCTTCATGATGGCAATCTCGGGTCATCTGCTGTGTGCATCCACCAATATTCCTTCTAAGGTGTGCTCGTATGTACTCACACGCATCTTTTGCTACTAGCGCACAAGGGAATTTGAACTGTGCACAAAAGGTTGTTGCCCTCTGCCTCATTGGCATGTTAACTATATTTCATGATTGTACACAATCAAATTTCCTTTTCCGGTTTCTGATGCGGATGGTGTTGACAATATGGAGTTTTTGATGATTTGTCTGCAGATTTTAGAACTGGCTTGTTTATACTGTTTTTATTGAAGAAATTATTGATTCAGCATGTCAAATTCCAAAGAATCAAAGGGTGTGAAGTGCAAAAGAACTGCTAGTTCATTTAAAGCGAAATAGCCTATTTTGAACAGTGGAAACTGCTACACTGAAAGCTCATGAGGTCAGGAACGTGCAGCTATGAGAAATATTTATGTACAGTATAGAAACTGGTGTTACTTGCATGTATTGTTGTGATGCAAATGTTGCTGGGGAATTTACAAGTGGGAAGAAGTGGAGTGATATTTGGAAACGACTTTTTAAAGTGTCATTTAGCAACAAAATCACATATTGGTGGTGTTCAAAAGCTCCAGCGAGAAAATCCTTACATTACCCATTACAGGCCTGCTACATATGTTTTGTGAGAGTGCAAATCAAGGAGAGCGAAAACCATCAAACCCCAAGGAGATCAGTGTTATTATTGACAGTGTTTTGCCAGCTGTTAAAATAAATAACTTCACATACAAAATTCAGTTTTCACATGTTGTTATCACTGGGCAAAAAATTGTACAGCACAAGATTTATGCGCACACTGGTCGTTACAATTTAGAGGGAACATTGGCATCCACTATGACCAAGAGCATGTGGCTTTCTACAGGTCCTACAAAATCTATGTGAATCATCTGCCATGGTTCTTCAGGCCATTCCCATCGATGCAGAGGAGAAGGTTGAGAAATATTCCTCACTCACTGATAATGAGGGGAAGACAGTATTGTTCAGTGGTAAGAACTGGGTTAATGGTTACCTCAAACTCTCAAACAGGTGCCTCTGGTGTTTCCCATTTACTTACACATACTGATGCCAATATCTTACTCTGGTCCAGTTTTTCCTATTCACCCTCTACCTTTTGGTTTGAGGGTGTATGGAACAGGTCTTGCCTTCAGCATTTAGGTGTTGTGTCAGAGTTAACAGCCAGCTTTAACAGTGATTCCTTTCATACTGCCCAGTTTTCCACTGAGTACTTCTGCCTGTTTCTTCAGTACCTCTTATAGATCAATGCCCCACCAGTCAAGTGTACCTCATGCCAGTTGAGTTGTTCCAACCACGAGCGACCCTGAAGTGCTGGATAACGACCTTCGTCAATGTACAGGGGAGGTTTTCTCTCTGTTAATTTCCACTGTAACATGTTCCACCCCACACACTGAGACAACCACGGCCATGCAAGTCTTTAAAGTAAACCTTGTCCCTTCTGGGGTGAGATGCTGCAATTACTGCTTGTAAACTGCCTCTGGCCCCAGTGTTACTGAGTATCCATGTCCACCTGCCTCCTCACGGTAGCCCAGTCTAACCACGGGATCACCCAGTAGCTGTCTTGTGTCTTGAAACAGATAAAACATGCAAAGCTTCTTCACCCACAGACAATGAGAGTCAGTCAGTCGTCAGTATGGTCCATCTTGCTTGCATATTTGTTTCTGTTTGTCCAAGTCATTTTTCTTTACTTCAGTGTTTTTGTTTGACCAGTGTGGTTTTACTTTTACAGGCGGGTTCAATATGTCCCTTTTTGTCACAGCTTCAGCAATCTAAATCCTTATACCAGCACTCTTCTGCTGAATGCCCAGTTTTGCCACAATGTTAATATTGATTATCAATAGGTGTCCTATTCTAAAAGTTAGTAGAAACTTTATGAACTTGGGAAGATGCACTTAATAGCTGTACTTCTTTACCTGCCATCTCAATTGCCTTCTGTATGTGTTAGTCTGTCTTCTGTAAGCAAATGTTTCTGAATTGCCTCACTATACAGACCACATACAAGTCTTTCATGCAACGTATCATTCAGTGACCATTCAAAATCACAATGTTCAGACAAGTGCTTCAGCACTGCCACAAAATGTGAAATTGACTTTCCTTCCTCTTGATTCCTGTTATGAAATCTAAACCTCACAACAATGATCAAAGTTTCAGGTGAATAGTGATCCTTTAAGACTTAAACTATGTCCACATAAGGCTCATCACAAGGCTTAGCAGGTTGCACTAGACCGCATAATAAATTAAACAATTTTGCACCCATCATTGTCAGAAAAGTTGGAACACAAATATCTGAAATTTAATTTGCCAGTGCAAAATATTCAAATCTTTCAGTATATGAACTTCATTGCTCTTTCATTTCATCATACGGCCCTATGCTTCCAAACATTGCTGCCATTTTCAAACACAATCATGTTACAGAAAAGAGAACTTTTCCATCCTTCCATCCATATCTCTCTCTCTCTCTCTCTCTCTCGCTCTCCCTCTCTCTCTCCCCCCCTTATTTATTTTATTCAACTGTTGCTTCTCGTCTCTCCCCTCGAACTCTTCACTCACCCAGTTTCCTGTGGCCGTTTTTCTTGTGGTGTGCACACAGACTTTACACACAGAGATAAACAAAACAATAAATACAATGTAAGGACTGGCCACCTCGTTGCCAGTTGTTACGTTTGTGGTCCTGGGAAGCCGGGTGGCCGTGAATAACACACACGAGAGACAGAGAGGCAAGGAATAAGTGTTCAGCTGTTTATATTACTTGAAAGTCACCTACCCAGAATGCTGTCTCACATTACTTTCAGTATATGACACACACACAAGCTTGACCCTTTAAGGGTCAAAATTTACAAGAATACATAACATCTTGAACTCTCCATATTCAATCCCAACACCTTAAAGTAACAATCAATTTCTTCACAACTTTTGAAATTGAATAGATAGATGAATTTGAGGAGAATCTGAAACAATGAATGAAGCACAGTAAAGTGTCCACATTTGCCCTAAGTAGCCTGTGAGTCTTCAATGATCTCTCTGGAGCATGGTAAATGTTGCTCTAATAGTAGGCAATAAAGTACATTTTGTATTTCATGTATCCTTAAAACCCAGTTTCATACCCTTGCAAGTCCTGTGCTATAGGGAAAGATAAAAAGGTTATTATTTATTAGAATGCTTAAGACATGTATGTAGTGAATTTGTACAATTGTTCAGAGCCTTGTGGATATATGGGCTTGTTAAAATCTTAACAATTGAAGATGCATGAAATAAATGTTTAAATTTCAGGTTGATTTTGTTTTAACCTGAAACTGGCCTTAATTTGGCAAATGATTTTTTCAAAAATAATTACAGTATTAAATTAAGGATCAATGATTATGTCCCTTTGTCATACTGATTCACCTCAAGATTGTTTAACGTCACTTCCAGTACACAAGTCTAAAGGAGAACAAAATAATCGTTACTCTGGATTCAATACAGCACCAGGAAACAATAAGATAAAAAAAACACAATAAATATAAATATGTAAGATAGCTTATATACAGTTTCATTTATGTCCAAATGTGATGCTGAGCACTCGAGTGTCTGCAGATAAGGTGACTGACAGGAAATGATAAAATAGTGGTAGCAGTGGGTGTTATGGTAGGGTGGGTTAGTGGGTGAAAGTATTGATCAGCTTTGCTGCTTGGGGAAAGTAACTGTTTCTGAGAATGCTGGTCCTGGTGTGGATGCTGTGTAGCTCCCTCCCTAATGGGTGTGGGGCAAACAGTCCATGAGCAGGGTGGGTGGGATCCTTCATGATGTTACTGGCCCTTTTCCAGCATGTTTCTGTGTACAGGTGGGTTAGTGGGTAAGATGGTGCCGGTGATGCATTGGGCACTTTTGACTACCCGTTGTAGGACCTTCATGTCCACCACAGTGCGGTTAATGCTGTGTAGCCTCCTCACTAATTATGATATTAATTATAAATACTTATTTTTTTAATTTGGACAGTCACCGAATTTGCATGTTGCTGAGTTTAATAGTTAGTTGATTCGCTTAGCCTGAGATCTATATGGTAGATTTGTGAAGCAGATTTCAGAAAGCTAAGCAATGAAACTCTGTTAAATAGCATCTATTGTTTCTGTGCCCCATCTAGTGGCTAGTCAGATTGTGACAAGTGGCAGTCAGCTGCTGAGGACTCTCCATGAAACTCAAATCTGAAGTTTTCTCTCTCTCAGCTGCACATTTCCAACTTCAGCCTTCCATCGCATTACTCTTTGCACCCCCACCCCCAGTCCCTAACATTGTAAACACTTCTGAAGCATTCTTGGAAGTAATTTAAATGTTCAGTTAAAAGTTTTCATTTTGATTCTGATTTACATGAGAAAAAGCAGACAAAGCTAAAGGTTTGAAAGCAATTCATTGGCAGCTTTTAAATGAATCTGAAGGATGTTCTAATGATAAGCGAAATAGATTTTTTAAATACTAAAGAATAATGTTTGTTTTATTTGATCTGATTCCTTCTAATTTCTCCTTTGTACTGAGACCCTTACAATTTTATGCCGTAATCCACTTTTTATCTCTTGGAGGTATCAGCACTCCAATAAAATTTGATGAGTGGACCTTGTATTGTAATTGAGTAATCTTTGTTTAAAAAGAGATGTTATCAAAAGTCTATTATACTTTAAGTGTCTGAAAAATTGTCTACAGATGTAAAGGTTAATTATTTAATATATGGTAATCGGTAATAGAAACAAGTAATTATCACACCTTGGGAAAAATGAGGAGTCTGACTTTTTGGAAGATCATATTGGTGCACCTTTTAGGCATGATCTTACAATGGTACCTAGGGTATTACAATATGTTCATTATGTTGAAAAATGTTAAGGTTACCCGCTTCCAGAGTAAATTAAAAGGCAACAAGATAGTTCTTCTTTAATTTGTGAGTTAATGTAATTAATTTGATGTCCGTTTTTTCCCAAAGGGAAATTGATGCTCAACAATAAATGTGTTACAAATTTATCATGGCCTGTCCTGGGGGGCTGTTTAGTGCCCTTATTGTAAATTTTGCATTTTGTAATGAACTGTAATTTAAATCTAGTTTGTTGTCTTTAACACTTAAAGGATATCAATCATTATTGTTCCTTTTTTAAACGTATCTTGATATTATGGAAGAGCTTATCTTTGTTTTATTGGTTTTTCAAGAGTTTCTAAGTGTTTAGACTTTGCCGCCCCTCCCCTCCCCCCACCCCACTGTAAGTTGCATTACTGTTGACTACATCTGACATATTCCAGTATTTATTTTCATAAATTATCTGGTCTTTGCTAAGTTGTTTCTCACTTGTTTGTCTTATTGGGGCTACAGTTGGAAATAGATTGCTGCTATTTGTAGTGGAAGACTAGATTGAAGTAACATTGTTTTAATAAGTATTTGATTTCAAAAGCAACATCTCAGAGAATCTATCCTGGGCCCAACATATTGATGCAATCGTAAGGAATGCACAACAGCAGCAATATTTCATGAGGAGTTTGAGGAGACTTGGTGCCACCAAAGATCCTAGCAAATTTCTGCAGATGTACTGTGAAGAGTTTTCAGACTGGTTGCATTACCACCTGGCATGGAGACTCCAATACACAGGTATGAAAGAAACTGTAGAGGATTATAACTCAGCCAGCCCCATTATGGGGACCTTTGAAGAGGTCTTCAATGAAGATCATTGAAGACCTCTTCAATGAAGACCATTGAAGACCTCTTCAATGAAGACCATTGAAGACCTCTTCAAAAGTCCCCATCATCAGTAAGGACCCTCATTCTCTGGGACATACCTTCTTCTCATTACTACCATCAGGGAAGGGGGTAAAGGAGGCTGAAGAAGCACATTCAACACTTACAATGCAGCTTCTTACTGTCTACTACCATACAGTATTTCCGATCAGTCCATGATTATTCCTCTTTTGCACTCTTTAATTATTTATATTGGAGCTTAATAGTTGTTTTAATGTCTTGTGCTGTACTGCTGCTGCAAAACAAAAAAAGGGTCATGACAAACACTCAGTGGTAAGTATATGAAGTACCTTCTGTACCGAATAAAGTGACCACTGAATGTCGGTGGTCGTCTGCTACTGTAGCTCACCCACTTCAAGGTTCGATGTGTTCTGCATTCAGCGATGCTACAACAGTAGTGTACAGAAGAGCACTTGAAATACTGTTGCCTTCCTGTAAGTTTGAACCAGTTTGGCCGTTCTCCACTGACATTCCTCATTAACATGGCCCATAGAACTGCTGCTCACTGGATGTTCTTTGTTTTCATGCCATTCTCTGTAAACTTTGGGTGCCATTCTGCATGAAAGCCTTAGAAGATTAGCACTTTCTGAGATATTCAATCCACACTGTCTGGCATTGACAATCACTGCACAACCAAAATCACTTAGATCATCTTTCTTCCCATTCTGATGTTTGTTCTGAACAATAACTGAACATCTTGACAATGTCTGCGTAGCAAAAGTGGCCACTGCGTTTATGTCAGTAGTAATAAACCTAATTCTGATTCTCATTTCCACCTATAGTTGCTCCTTGTGAAACCTCATTTACACCATTGATAAATTGTGACTGTATTTTAGCCTTGCCAAAAGCAGTTGATAGAAATACGAGAATGGTTTCAGCCCAAAACATCGACTGTTTATTTCCCTCCATAGATGCTGCCGGACTTGCTAAGTTCCTCCAGCATTTTGTGTATGTTGCTTATAGAAATTGATTTTAGTGGCTTAAAGTATTAACTTTATTGAACAGATTAATTTCTCTTTACTTTTCTCAACTTTCACTATCCAGTTTTAAGATGGAAAAACCTGCCAGTTATCTTGACTTACTCATTCACCTTTTTCTGTATTAATTTTACTTATTTCAATTCTAGTTGATTTTATTTATTCACATGCATACATTACCAGCATTTATTACCAATCTCTGATTTATCTTGAGATGGTGGAGGTGGCTGTCTTAAACTGCTGCAGTGGGTTAAGTGAAAGCATTCTCATGGTGCTCAGGAATTTTAATTGAAGTGAAAGGATAGTTGTTTCATGGTGATTAGTAGTCAATTACATTGCTGTGGATGGGGACTCGCATATCTGTCAGCTTGGGAGAAGATATCAGATTTTCTTAAAACAGATGACTTTTATGGATAATCTAAGATCTTTATGACTCATTGTTACTCGTGCTGAATTTCTAAATGCTCTGTGGTTATGGTGAGAATTGAACTCCAGACCATTATTATTAAAGCATCTGTTAGTCTTGCGAGACCATGGATCTGCGCCTGGAAAGTCTTCACCCTCCAGGGGGCAGGCATGGGCAAGGTTGTATGGAAGACCGGCAGTTGCCCATGCTGCAAGTCTCCCCTCTCCACGACACCAATGTTGTTCAAGGGATGGACATTAGGACCCATACAGCTTGGCACCAGTGTCGTCGCAGAGCACTGTGTGGTTAAGTGCCTTGCTCAAGGACACAACATGCCGCCTCGGCTGGGGCTCGAACTCACGACCTTCAGGTCGCTAGTCAAATGCCTTAACCATTTGGCCACATGCCCACACTATTAGTCTACCCTTAAGTCTACCCTCTACTCACCAAGTAATGCAACTCTGTTATTGCACCCATCTGGTAAAATAAAAATGCTGTATCTTGACCTTGTGCACAATGTCACTGACAGTTTAAAACATGTTTCTGTTGTCTTTGGAACAGGGAGAAAATTTTAACCAAAATAACATGCAAAAGAGGAATCAAAATTGAAAAAAAATACAAATGCTGGAAATGTGAAATAAAAAACAGAAAATTCTGGAAACAATTTGCAGATCAGTCGGTATTTGTGGAAAGAGAGACAGTTAGTGTTTCAGATCTGGGACCATTCATCAGAACTTGATGAATCTTCAACTAGACATGACAAAGTGGTGAATTTCTAGGTGTTGGTTGCATAATCTCATTACCAGAGTCATTAAAAACTACCAAAAACTTAATATTTAACATGAGTAAGATTGATATTCCTGAAATATTGGCTTAATTTTACTTTTTTGAATAGAGCATGTCCCCTGCATCTACAATTAAAAGGTGCCAAAGTCACATCCAGAAGAGCAATCTTGCTGGTTGACAGGATTCTGACAAGTTCCTGGGTGTTGTTAGATCCTTATGTGGAGTAACTGAGGCAGGTAGGTGGTCCAGAACAAATCTGCACCCTCCAAAAAAAATTGATAAATTTATGGCAAAGCTATATTTGAAATACATGAAAATGAGTCGTTAAATATATCAACATTTTTCGAGATTTTAAAAGTAATATAACCTAATACCACTTATAATTAAAATCATCATTGCCAATAGAAATAATTTTGAAAATGCAATGTTTTTAACTTCCTCAAAGCTTTAAAATTAACATTCAAATCAGTGGAGTCTGGGAGCAGATTGCATTGTGTAAATGCAGGCGACTTCCAGAAAGTTGTGCTGTACTGCTGAGCTGCATAGGGAATCTAGTGGTGGGATGGGGTGTGGAAACCACTGACTGTGTTCAGCCTGTAGACACAAGACCTTCTATTTCATCCACCAAATTTTCTTACAGTTTAATGGAAAAATACTCAGTATCAAGGACTGGGAATATTTTCCACTCTCTGGTATGACCTAGAATATTAAAGAAAACATTCTGTCTTGCAGTCCATTTTTGTTTCAGCACTTGGACACCAATGGCAAGGCCAATGTCTAATTCCTAATTCTGTTTATGATGCTTGCAGTCTGCCCCTGGTACATCCTTGGGTATGTTGGTTGATAACACAGACAACGCAGTTCACTATGCTTGTGATAAATATACCTGAATATGGTGAATCTGGTGACCTTGAGGATGTACTGTAAGTAAGGGTGCCTTATAGTGTTGTTGGTGAGGAATTTCCAGGACTAGACCCTGTGACAATGAGAAAATAGCAACATATTTCAAAGTCAGGATGATGTGCAACTTGAAGAGAAACCTGCAGATGGTACTGTTTCCATGCATCGGCTCTTTGCCCAGATTAAGCACTTATCTCCCAATGCCATTCCTATCTAAGTACCTTTTAAATGCCTTTTAAACATTGTAGCCTCCAACATCACCTCTAATGGCTTGTTCCAGATATTCAGTACCCAGTGTGTAAATCTATATTCCGGCATTGTGTTTTCGGGCCAATTGGGCAATCTGGCACTTTGCTGTCTCCGAGAGGGCTCTACGAGACTGCGAGTGAAGCATGCGACATAGAGGCCAGGAAGCCCAGAGACAGGAGTGAGCCCATCATTGACTCCATCTCTAGCCAATCTCACTGATTAAAGCGTCAAAGAAGGATGAAATCATCGAGCAGGTGCGGAGGGTGAACGAGCGTTCAGTGCCATCTGCCAGCTTCTCCTTCGCTGTTGCTGGAGGAATGTGTCTGTGTGTGACGGTCTCTCTCTTCTTCCCACTCACTGCTCCTGTGGGAAAGTTGTTGCAATCGAATACTCTCCCTCTCCCCCCTCTTCCTCTCCCCCCTTCCTCCCCCCGTCCCCCTCCCCTCTCTCCCTCTCTCCCTCTCTCCCTCTCTCCCTCTCCCCCTCTCCCCCTCTCCCCCTCTCCCCCTCTCCCCCTCTCCCCCCTTCCTCCCCCCGCCCCCCTCCCCCCCCTTCCCTCTCCCCCTCTCTCCCTATCCCCCCCGCCCAATGCTATCGGAGAATGGTGCTGGAGCAAGGTTTGATCGATGTGCTTTGTAGATTGGGCTCTTCACTTTTCGATGTGTTCTAGTTCTGGTTGCTCCTTTAATTTTGTTGCTATTTTGAGTGATGTTTGAATCGTGGCTGCCTGTAGATACAGTAATGAACACTGAGCAGAACTGAAATATGCCTTTTGATTTTGTGTTTTTATATTCAGTGTTTTCACTCTTTCATTGTTGCCATTTGCACAATTTTTTTTGCGTGTGGTTTGAGGGGGGATTTGATGTTTTTCTTTGAATTGGTCCATGGTTCTGTGTTTTGTGACTGTCTATGGGGAAGGCAAATCTCAGGGTTGTATGCTGCATATGTACTTTGATAATAAATAAACTTTGAATTATTTGAAACCTTTGGAAAGACCTAAGATCACCTTTAAATGTCTTGCCTTTCTCCTTAAATGTGTATCTTCTGATTCTAGACTCCCCTGCTCAGGAAAAAGATTTTGACTACTTATCCTATCTAAAGAAGACACCTAGGCAAGCTTTTGCATTGTTGCCTGGATGTAAATGTTGTAGCTGTATTGGGATTATTGCGCTAAAGGTGGAGCCTCATTCCATATTCTGAAGTGCAGGCCTTTAGTACCACAGCTGGGCTAATACCGGGTCACTTACCTTTTTGCTATAACCAGGGGCCTCATCTATTTCTTGATATCACATGGAGTGAAGTAAGTTGGCTGGAAACTGGCTAGTAGATGGGTGAACACATATAAAAGTTGCTGGTAAACGCAGCAGGCCAGGCAGCATCGCTAGGAAGAGGTGCAGTTGACGTTTCGGGCCGAGACGCTTCGTCAGGACTAACTGAAAGAAGAGCTAGTAGCGTGTTCACCAGCAACTTTTATGTGTGTTGTTTGAAATTTCAGCATCTGCAGATTTCCTCGTGTTTGAGTACATGGGTCATTTATTCAGCACTTAGAGTGGAAAATCATTGCAAATGTTTCAACTTTTGCTTCATTGCTCACAGACGATAACTCATCCTTACTGAGAACTGGGATGTTCTGGGAGCTTTCCCCTGCCACTTTTTAATTATGCATTACCATTCATGACTAAATTGGTATGACTGCAGAATTTGGTCTGTTGGTTGCACTAATGTCATATTCAAGTTCGCTGATTAGATTATGAGAACACTCAGTCCTCTTTTATTGTCATTTAGAAATGCATACATACATTAAGAAATGATACATTGTTTCTCCGGAGTGATATTATAGAAAACAGGACAAACCAAAGACTAACACTGACAGAACCACATAATTATATAGTTACAGCAGTGCAAAACAATAGCATAATTTGATGCAGAACAAACCATGGGCACGGTAAATAAAGTCTCAAAAGTCCCTGAGTCGATCGACTCTCGAGTCCCCGATAGCAGGCGGCAAAAGGGAGAAACTACCTGCCATAAACCTCCAGCACTGTCAACTTGCTGGTGTCTTGGAAGCAGCCGACCACAGCCGACACTGAGTCCATCTGTCTGAAAACTTCGAGCTTCCGACCAGCCTCTCTGATACAGCCTCCTGAGCACCATCCACTGCCGAGCGCCTTCGACCTCGCCCCGGCCGCTGAAGCAAGCAAAGCCGAGGATTTCGGGGCCTTCTGCTCTGGAGATTCTGGTTACCACACAGTAGCAGCGGCAGCGAAGCAGGCATTTCAGAAGTTTTCCAGATGTTCCTCTGTACTTTCACGTCCATCTCCATCAAATCAGAATTGTGCACGGTCCCCTACTTGACAGATAACAGACATCACCACAGAAGTGGCCGTGTGCGCTGCGCGATGATACTGTTGTAGGCAGAATCAAAAGTGGTGACGACTCAGCGTGTAAGAGATTGAAAATCTGGCTGAGTGGTACCACAACAGCAACCTCTTACTCGTTGTCAGCAAGGCCAAGGAGCTGATTATTGATTTCAGGAGGAGAAACCAGAGGTTCATTGGAGGATCCGTGGTGGAGTGGGTCAGCAACTATAAATTCCTCTGTGTTTTTATTTTGGACAACCTGTCCTGGACCCAGCATGTAAGTGCAATTACAAAGAAAGCATGGCAGGGCCTCTACTTCCTTAGTTTGCGAACATTCTAAAACTTTGACAAACCTCTATTGATGTATGATGGAGAATGTATTGACTGGCTGCATCACAGCCTGGAATGGAAACACTAATGTCCTTGAACAGAAAATCCTACAAAAAAAATAGTGTATACGGCCCAGTCCATCATGGGTAAACCCTCTCAGTCATTGAGCACATCTACACAGAGCATTGTTGCAGGAAAGCAGCATCCATCTTCAGGGACCCCCACCACCCAGGCCATCATCACTTCTGCAACGCACACAAAATGCTGGAGGAACTCAGCAGGCCAGGCAAACTCAAGCAGTCATAGGGACAATCTGCAAGTCCATACAAACAACCCTAGGTCATGATAGAACTCAATTCCCTGGAACTGCATAGAAGCAGCATCATCAGCTCCTACTCATTTGATCCCCAAACTTGATAGCAATAGAATAGTGAAGAGATATTGGGCAATGATGTTATAGATTATAACATCATTTATTTCTGTTAATCTGATGGTCCTTAGCACCTCATAGATAACCAGTTCTGGGCTTTCAGATCTGTTCCAAGTCTGTGTCCATTTGTTATGTGTATCATTATTTATATACTTTGTGGCCATTTTATTAGGTATACCTGTACACCTGTTCATTAATGCAAATATCTAATCAGCCAATCCTGTGGCAACATCTCAATGCATAAAAGCATGCAGACATGGTCAATGTTTCGTTGTTGTTCAGACCAAACATCAGAATGGAGAAGTGCGATCTAAGTGACTCTGACCATGGAATGATGACTGGTGGCAGATGGAGTGGTTTGGGCATCTCAGAAACTGCTGATCTCCTGAATTTTCATGCACAGTTTACGAGAATGGGGTGAAAAACAAAAAAAAAAAACATCTAGTGAATGGCGGCTCTGTGGGGAAAAAATACTTTGTTAATAAGAGAGGTCAGAGGAGATTGGGTGACAGGAATGTGCCTGTAACTCAAACAACTACGTGTTACAACAGTGGGTATGCTGTAAAGCATCTCTGACTGCAGAACATGTCGAACCTTGAAGTGGGTGGGCTACAGCAGTAGAAGACCATGAATATACATTCAGTGGTCACTTTATTTAGGAACAAGAGTGGCCAATGAGTGTACTTATTCATCATTTATATAAATGATTTGGATGCAAATGCACAAGATTTGATGAGCAAGTTTGCAGATACCACAAAATTAGGAGGTGATGTTGATAGTGAAAAAGGTTATTGTACATTTCAAAGGATTTTGGTCAATTAGGGCAGTAAGCCTGGAAATGGAAAATAGACTTCAAGACAGATAAGTGGAATGATGCATTTTGGAAAGTCAAATCAGCTAGGAAGTGTAATGGATCAGTGAGACCAAGGAGTACAAGTCCACAGTTCATTGAAAGCAGTGTCATGTAGGCAGGGTGGTGAAAAAAAAAGTTTAACATGCTGGCCTTCATTAGTGTATAGGAGTCAGGACATTATGTTGCATTGTATAAGTTGTTGGTGAGGCCACATTCGGAGTACTGTGTACAGTTGTGGTCACCCTGTTGTAAAAAAGGTGTGGTGAAACTGGAAAGGGTGCAGAAAAAAAATCTACAAGGATTTTTCAGGACTAGAGTGCCAGAGTTATAAGGAGAGATTGACCAGGCAAGGTCTTTATTCCTTGGAATGTAGGAGAATGAAGGATGCCTGTATGGTGTGACAGGATCCTGAATTATCCCTATGAACTGTGCTTTTAAGAAGAGAAAGAGAGACTTGTTCAACACAAGCACCTTATTATTAAGAGAAAGAGAGACAGAGAGAGAGAGAGAGAGAGAGAGAGAGAGAGAGGCGAAGACTGCTTTGAGATGGTGTTATGGTTTTTCTGCAGTGTGTTTACACTTTTGCAAAGACACTGCCAGCTTCTGTGTTTTTACAGAGAGAGAAGGGAGGAGCTACTTGATGGACAGCTGGTGTTCAACATGGTGAGATAAATAGAAGGTCAGCTGGTAGACACACGGACACATGGTTTTGGACACTGGGTGAGCTTTGTTGTGCCCGCAGAAAGGTGAGTTTTTGGAGGATCGATCTGGAGAATCGATCAGTGGCTCTCGCAGTGTGGAAAAGATGTGACCGGTGGGGAGTTATTTGTGTGTCCAACCCTCGCCTGCGTTGATAATTCCACCACAGAAGAATGGTCCCCTTTGTTGTCGTCACATCCGGTGACTTCTGAAGAATTTTGGAGGACAATGGGAAGAATCGATGGCATCAGCTCACCTGAAGACTCAAATATCTATCTCTGTCTCTCTCTCATATATATCACTCTCTATCACTCTCCCCATCACTACTCAACTCAATACCACCAACTGAACTTTACTCATCACCGTAAGACTGATCCATTTACCCCTAGGCTTGAAGAAGCTTGGTTTTTCTATTTCCAAACATATATATAATCATTGCTAACCTGTTTGATATATCTGAATTTTATTACTGTATTGCGTAGTTACTAATAAATAGCATTAGTTAATAGCAATACCAGACACCAAAGTGTTTTCTATTTCTACTGGTTCTTTAACCAGTCACGGGGTACGTGACAATGGAAATATTTAAAATTATGCACGGTATAGAGGTGGATAGTAACTCCTCAGGATGGTGAGTTCAAATCTAGGGGCAGAGATTTAGGGTGAGAGGGGAAAACCCTGAGGGACAAAGGGTGGTGAATATATAGGACAAGCTGCCAGAGGAAGTGGTTGAGGCAGGTAGAATAGCATCATTTAAGAAACACTTGCTTAGCTACTTGGAGGAGCAGACTTGGAGGGATATGACCAAATGCAAGAAGTTGGAACTAACTTGTTGTACACCGTGGTCAGCTTGGATTTATTTGGCCGGAAGGTCTGTATTAATGCTGCGTTGCTTTATGACTATAGGGCTCTATCCCATTAAGTGAGACTGTGCAGCCATACAACATGATGGAGGATCTCCTCAAGTAAAGACATGTACATTTAAACTAACAAACATGAGGAAAATCTGCAGATTCTGAACTCCAAAGCAACACACACAAAATGCTGGAGGAACTCAGCAGGCTAGGCAGCATCTATGGAAAAGAGTTGACAATCGATGTTTTGGGCGAAGGCTCTTCATCAGGACCTTTGATCTTATGTCCACAGCATTTGGATTTTATATGGCAACTTCATTGTTGTGATTATTAACATTCCTTTCAGTAGTAGCAATGCTATCCTCTAAAATGCAAATTTCATCATGATTTGGAAATGTTTGAAAAGCAATATTGAGGCATTGAAGTTAAAGCTTTCAACAGCCCTGTCACCATCCTTGGAAATATCAGCATTCTTTCTGTGGAAAAAGTCAATCTGTCAAGTTTCACCCTTCTTATTTTGTAATTGTGGTTAGTTAAGAAAACAGAATTGATAATAGATTTCTAAACTCCTATTTTGCAACATCTTATTTGTTAACAGTAGGTGGAAATTAGCAAAAATTTCTAAAAGAGCCTTTGGCAAAAAATTATGTAGAGATCTTTTCATATCAACATATGCAATTCATTGCTAGAATATATTGTACATTAGCATGCTTGTATATTAGTTTAACAACGCATGTGCTGCTGAGCTGTCTTGGAAATGCAATTTTGTAATAACATTAGTGGATATCCCATGGCTTTTCTTAGTCAGTTGATGTATGTTCTGCATCTTATACATGTGTTTGTGTTACTGATTCTGTCTCTGCCTTTCTCTCAAAGTTGCTGCATTCACCAGCAACTTCGTGTGTTGCTTGAATTTCCAGCATCTGCAGAATTCCTTGTGTTTCTGCCTTTCTCAGTTCCTTGCCTTCTGTCTTTTGGATCAGAGTTGATGTATGACTGGGTGTAAGAGGGGATACAAAAAGACCTGCTGATTTTCCATACCTTTCATATGCATGTTTGAGGTACTTTTCTCCTTTAACTGTTGGTTTTCTACCATTGTTGCACGTGCTGCTATGTATCTTGTCTCTTTTCCTTGCATCTTTTTCCAGTCTGCAGCCAGTCCATCTCTTGTCTACTTCACCCCTTTCTGATTTTAATGTAAAGTTGATATCATCTGCATAAGAGCATATTTTCCCCATCTACGTTTTAATTCCTTCATGAATACCATAAATCCCCTTGCCTTTTCCCATGATCCCATTGCTTCTGCCCTCTCTCCCATCCCCTTACCTTTCGATCATGTCAGACTCTTCCTTGATCCTGTTGCCCTTTTCCTCAAACCCATTGCCTCCATCTTCAATCCCGTCAGTTTTGCCCTCAATGCCTTTGCCTCTGTACTGATCTCATTGCCTTCTCCTCAATCTTATTGCCTTTACCCATTCAAAGATGTTAACTTTCTTCTCTTTTCCCTTCTTTTCAATTATGGTACTGAAATTATGTTGAGTGCTGAAGTTTTAGTTTCTGAAGCCAGTGCAGATTACCCAGTCTGTGTGGGATATACATGCATGCAAATTAGATATTTAATTCAAGAGATGCCAACCGTCTCTATTGCAAGTGCAAGGATATTAGAATATAGGTCTTTAGGAAGGAGTTGAACTCGGAAAACAATGGTGTGGACCTGGGATAAAAAAGCAACACCTGACAGTAGGGGGATAGTAGTTAATACTGATGAAGAAAAACTGCTGGAGTTAAAGTGCATCTTATTTACACTTTGAAGGTAGAACCAATCAAATTTGGCAACATGATATACAGAACTGCAAGGCTTGATTTGCAGAGATAATTTTACCACTTCATGAGATCTGAAAGATGAGCACTTGTATATAAAGAAATCTATTGTAATCTTACAGTTTAATTTGAAAGAAACTGAAGGCGTTTTTAAATAGGATAATAGCAAACATCACTGAATTGTGACGCAAAAATGTTATATCAAACAAGAGGTTTCCATGAGATGTTAAATATGTAATATAAATTGTAGATAATTAAGTTGATTTGTTGCTACTGTGATATTCTTTTCTCATGACAAAGTGAGACCCCCTACATAAGAATTCACAATAAATTGATATTACCATAATTTTATTTTCTGAAATTAAGTACAGCATTAAAAAATTGTGAGTTTTGCTTTTGTACATATGCTGCAAGTTCCATGACGCTAACTTGTGTTGGAGAAAGAGGCAGTCATTCAGTAATTCTAATCCACTCTGCTATTCAGTTAGATTACAGATGATGTGTATCTTAACTCCATTTACCCGTCTTTTCTCCACATCCTAAATGTCAGCTTTATTAACAGAATTTTAAATAGGAATGTTGTACCAACTTTATTCACTGGAAAAATACAACTGGGAGATTTCCAGAATTAGTATGAGATCTCTCCATTTGTCAGCATCTCTAGGAAGAGGTACAGTCGACGTTTTGGGCCTAGACCCTTCATCAGGCTAACTGAAAGAAGAGATAGTAAGAGATTTGAAAGTGGGAGGGGGAAGGGGAGATCCGAAATGATAGGAGAAAACAGGAGGGGGAGGGATGGAGCTAAGTGCTGGAAAGTTGATTGGCAAAAGGGATATGAGAGGATCATGGGACGGGAGCTCTAGGGAGAAAGAAATGAGGAGGGGGAAGCCCAGAGGATAGGCAATGAGTATAGTGAGATGGACAGAGGGAGAAAAAGGAGAGAGAAAAAAAAATATATAATAATAATAAATAAGTAGTAATGGATGGGGTAAGAAGGGGAGGTGGGGCATTAGCGGAAGTTAGAGAAGTCAATGTTCATGCCATCAGGTTGGAGGCTACCCAGACGGAATATAAGGTGTTGTTCCTCCAAACTGAGTGTGGCTTCATCTTTACAGTAGAGGAGGCCATGGATAGACATATCAGAATGGAAATGGGATGTGGAATTAAAATGTGTGGCCGCTGGGAGATCCTGCTTTCTCTGGCGGACAGAGCGTAGGTGTTCAGCAAAACGGTCTCCCAGCCTGTGTCAGGTCTCACCAATATATAGAAGGTCGCATCGGGAGCACCGGACGCAGTATATCACACCAGCCGACTCACAGGGGAAGTGTCGCCTCACCTGGAAGGACTGGTCTGGGGCCCTGAATGGTGGTGAGGGAGGAAGTGTAAGGGCATGTGTAGCACTTGTTCCTGAAGGAGGAAGTGTCCGCCAGAGAAAGCAGGATCTCCCAGTGGCCACACATTTTAATTCCACATCCCATTCCCATTCTGATATGTCTATCCACGGCCTCCTCTACTGTCAAGATGAAGCCACACTCAGGTTGGAGGAAAAACACCTCATATTCTGTCTGGGTAGCCTCCAACCTGATGGCATGAACACTGACTTCTTTAACTTCTGTTAATGCCCCACCACCCCTTCGTACCCCACCCATTATTTATTTATTTATTATTACCTTTTTTTCTCTCTCCTTTTTCTCCCTTTGTCCATCTCACTATACTCCTCGCCCATCCTCTGGGCTTCCCCCTCCCCCTTTCTTTCTCCCTAGGCCTCCTGTCTCATGATCCTCTCATATCCCTTTTGCCAATCAACTATCCAGCTCTTGGCTCCATCCCTCCCGCTCCTGTCTTCTCCTACCATTTTGGATTTCCCCCTCCCCCTCCCACTTTCAAATCTCTTACTAGCTCTTCTTTCAATTAGTCCTGACAAAGGGTCTTGGCCTGAAACGCCGACTGTACCTCTTCCCATAGATGCTGGCTGGCCTGCTGCATTCACTAGCAATTTTTATGTGTGTTGCTTGAAATTCCAGCATCTGCAGATTTCCTCATGTTTGCATTCTCTCCATTTATATTTGTTTATGAGCTTGAGGGGTCTTGATTTTTGTATTATTTCTTCAAGGTAATCTTCTCAAATTGTAAGAGACTTAACATCAAGAAGTTGCACTTACCCAGTTGACTAAAATTTGGAGGCATTTTGTTGGATTAAGTATTTCAAATATTTGCCCTTGCCCTCTGGCAGCATGTAGCTGGAATATCTCAATGCTTGTGACTTACTGAAAAAGTGATTCAAATCAGGAGCACATCATTTTTAGTAGCGGGTTTTCTCTGAATACCGAAGTAGTTCTGTCAACTGAATAATATGCTGCTTTTCAAGAGAAACCAAATAAATGTGGAGAGGTGCAGGTCTCTCACCTGCTGAGTGACAAATAAAATCCAACAGAGAACATAGTGAGATTTCAGTAGGCTGAAAGAGAAACCATATTTATACCTGGAAATTTCATCATGTAGTCCAGTGTCTAATGAACACAACTTTCACTTGGACACTCTATGTTCAGTTGACTAGGTGCTCAGTCATGGCATGTAGTAATTTACGAAATATTTGGAAATAGCAATTTATTAAAGGTGACTTTGTATTTGTCTTATGACTAATGATAGTTATTGAATGATCTAATCATTGGATTAAATTACCCTTTTCAAGTGTTTACATATTACAAACTACTTAATTTGCTGGAAAAAGTGGTGTGCGTTTCAGTAGTCAAAATGAAGCCCTGCTTCGAAAATGATGAGATCAGGATTGTCCCAGAGATACTTGGGTAAAAGTTCAGCTTTGATCTGTTATGTGTGATATTATAATTCTTGCACACTTCCTTTAATTTCTGAAGTTCTATAGAACTGAACTTCAAAAGCTGAGGACACAATATACGTCACATACCGAGTTCTTGCAACTGCCTGTCATCTATTAAACTGTTCAAATATAAGCACATTAAACTTGATCTTGATCTTGTCATCTTCCCTTAGTCAAGGAATTTGTAATGTAAGTTAGAAGTGCTGAATTTTCACTTTCTCTCATATTTATTAAGTAGCAACTCAGAGGACTTGTGAAAATAACCAACACAGGATTTCAAAGAGTTCCCTCCCTAATTTTCATTGATGGGATATGGGAATAGCTGTCAGGGACAGCATTTATTGTTCAATCCTAATTGACCTAAAGAACAAACAAGAGAAAATCTGCAGATGCTGGAAATCCGAGCAACACACACAAAATGCTGTAGGAACTCAGCAGGCCAGGCAGCATCTATAGAAAAAAGTACAGACGACATTTCAGGCTGAAACCCTTTGTGATGATGAACTATCATCTTAATTGGCTGTGTTTCTGGAGGTCCTTGGCTCAAACTCTCAGCTATACTGTTCACTGGTTGGCAGAGTCAGGGATTTATCAAGTATGAAGTTTCTGACTTGACAGCAATAAATATTAAAGGATTTAACTTAAAAAATAACACATAAAATAGAATTGAACAAGATGTACATAATTGAAATCCTAGTAATCACATTCATAGTATTTCCATGGACATGATTAAAAATGAGTTACTGTAAATTCAAATAAAATCCTGAATGTTCTTTCAACCTTTTTCCTATTTCATATGACACCTTCAAGTTGAATTGTTGTTCAGTTTTAATATAGTTTATGGCAAAGTTCAATCTAAACATATTGCATTCATTCTTGAGGTTTGTTCTATATAATTGTCTTTCTTCATTAGCAGATGTGCTGGTTAATTTTTGCTCGGCAAACTGCAATTACAACCAATATTCAGTGACTTTTGATAAACATTATATGTCCAAAGGCACTGTAGGAAATGCTTTTAATTAGCTTCTAGAATATAAAAGAACACACAAAATTCTGCAGGTGCTGAAAATCCAAAGCAACTACACACAAAACGCTGGAGGAACTCAGCAGGTCAGAGAGCATCAAGGAAATAAACAGTCAACGTTTTGAGTCAAGATCCTTCTTCAGGACTGGAAAGGAAAGGGGAAGACACCAGAATGAAAGAGTGTGGGGAGGAGGAGGAGGAGGATAGCTGTAAGGTGATAGGTGAAGCTCGGTGGGTGAGAAAGGTAAAGGGCTGGACAGAAAGGAATCTGATAGGAGAGGAGAGTGGCCCATAGGAGAAAGGGAAGGAGGAGGGTCACCGGGGGTGGTGATACACAGTTGAAAAGAGGTTAAGAGGCCAGTGTGGGGAATAGAAGAAGAGGGCAGGGGGAGGGAATTTTTTTTAACTAAAAGGATATTCACATGATCAAGTTAGAGGCTACCCAGCCAGAAAATAAAGTATTGTTCCTCCACCTTGAGGGTGGTACAAGAGGAACCCATGGGCCGACATGCTGGAATGGGAATTAAACTACTTGGCCAGCATCAAGTTCTGCTTTCCATGAATGGACTGGAGGTGCTTGATGAAGTGGTCCGCCAACTTACGATGGGTCTTGTCAATGTAGAAGTGGCCGCATTAACACAATAGACGACCCCAGCAGACTTGCAGGCAAAGTGTTACTTCACCTGGAAGGGCTGTTTGAGGTCCTGAATGAAAGTGAGGGAGGAGGTGAATGGGCAGGTGTACCACTTTGGCCACTTGCAGGGATAAGTGCCGAGAGGGAGATTAGTGGGATGTATGAATGCACAGGGCTATATATACTACATATAAATTTTGGTTTAAACAATGCAAGCTTTCTAGTGAAACTGACATGGATAATTTGTAAAATCTTCACAAAAACTCAGCTGTTCGGTCTCTGTCAGTTGTTATAACTGAGATTTTCTGTCAGAGGTAATGAGAGACAGTGAATATGCTTGTGTGAGTATGGACAAAGGTGCAATTTTGTGACAGTGGTTAATGCTGAAGTAATATTAAACTTCATGTATTTTGTCATGGCTGTCATTTTTCATGCTTTCATATTTTGGTTTGATAAGGCAGTAAAGCTCATAGTCAGCTAGCACAGTGCCATCTGATGATGTTATGCCATGTAGTCAAACTAATAGAAAAGGCTGAGGAAACAATGCTATTCTGCTCTGAAAACATGTTGACAGTTTGGCATCCTTTTTGCTCCTGAACTGAACATCTGGCTGTGATACTTGTTTCTGCCACAAAGACCACTTATTTTTAATTCTGTAAAGTCTTCCCCTTCGGTTCCTTCCCATCAAATCAGGGACAGCCCCATCCACCCCAAACCATGTCTTAGACCGTAAGACATAGGAGCAAAATTAGGCCCTTCAGCCCATCGAGTCTGCTCCACCATTTCATCATGGCTGATTCCGGATCCCATTCAATCCCATACACCTTCCCTCTCCCCATATCCCTTGATGCCCCAACCAATCAGGAATTTATCAACTTTTGCATTGAATACACCCACAGATTTGGCCTCCACTGCAGTCTGTGGCAGAGCATTCCCCAGATTCACCATGCTTTGGCTAAAAATATTCCTCCTTACTTCAGTTCTAAAAGGTCACCCCTCAATTTTGAGGCTGTGCCCTTTAGTTCTGGATACCCCCACCAGAGGAAGCATCTCCTCTACATCCACCCTATCTAGTGCTGTCAACATTTGGTACATTTCAATGAGATCCCCACGCATTCTTCTAAATTCCAGTGAGTACTGGCCCAAAGCTGCCAAACACTTCTTATATGCTACGCCTGTATTCCCGGGATAATCCTCGTGAACCTCCTTGGACGCTCTCCAATCACAATACATCCTTTCTGAGATAAGGGGTCCAAACCTGTTGACAGTATTTCAAGTGCGGCCTGACTAGTGTCTTGTAAAGCTTCAGCATTATTTCCTTGTATTTATATTCAATTCCCCTTGAAATAAATGCCAACATTGTATTTGCCTTCTTTACCACAGACTCAGCCTGTGAATTAACTTTCTGGGAGTTGTGCACGAGGACTATTAGGTCCCTTTGCACTTCCGATGTTTGAATTTTATCCTCATTTAGATAATAGTCCACAGTATTGTTCCTTTTACCACAATGTATTATCATACTTTACCCAATTGGTATCTTTATTGGTGTAAACCCAGGCTGTACTGTTGCTTCAGAGGCAGGTTATGTGTTCAGGTGCTATTGCAGAGATTTGAAGATGTAACCTAGACTGGCACTTCATGCAGTGCAGAAAAAAAGTGCTGCGTTTTCAGAGATTGTCTCTTTCAGATGTAATATTAAAATTGAAAATCCATATCTCCTTAAAAGAAAAAATAATAATTATGTAATTACATCGTGCTTTTCATAGACCCTTCTGCAATGAGGAGAAGATGGGGGTGCGACGCAGCGTCCGCGGTCACTTCGGTGGTGATATCTGTTATCTGTCAAGTAGGGGACCGTGCACAATTCTGATTTGGTGGAAACAGACGTGAGAGTACAGATGAACGTCTGGAGAAACTTCTGAAATGCCCACTTCGCTGCCGCTGTTACTGTGTGGTAACCGGAATCTCCAGAGGAGAAGGCCCCGAGTCCTCGGCTTTGCTTGTTTCAGTGGCTGGGCAAGGTCGAAGGCGCTCGGCAGAGGATGGCGCTTGGGAGGCTGTATCGGAGGGGCTGGTTGGAGGCTGGAAGTTTTCGGATGGATGGACTCAGTGTCAGCTGTGGTCGGGTGCTTCCAATGCATCGGCAGTTGTCAGTGCCTGGAGGGAGTTTCTCCCTTTTCCACCTGCTGTCGGGGACTCGGGAGTCGATAGACTCGGAACTTTGAGACTTTTTTTTACCGTGCCCATGGTCTGTCCTTATGGTATTGTTTTGCACTGCTTTAGCTATATGTTATAATTATGTGGTTCTGTCAATGTTAGTCTTTGGTTTGTCCTGTTTTTCTGTGATATCACTCTGGAGGAACATTGCATGCATTTCTAAATGACAATAAACGAGGACTGAGTGTTCTCATAATCTAAATTCCTGACATATTTTACATTCAGTGAATTACTTCTGAAGAATACTTGTTATTGTAACAGCAGAAATGAAGCCTACAGTTTGTGCATATTATTCCACAAGAGCAGTGTATTAGTGACTAGTTTTTATCTGATGTGATGAATATTGGAAAATTTTGAACAAGTATCAGTCTTCAAAATATTATGAATAAATCTTTTGTATCCAATAAAGAAGGCTTCAGTTTAACATCTAACCTGGAATGTGTCACCTCTGATACTGCGGCAGTCCCTTGGTACTGCATTAGCTTATCACCTAGACTTTCAGAGTTATACCTCAGGAATTTGAGTTCAACCTTCTGACATAAGTAAGAGTGATAACAACTGAACCACAGCTGATTTAGGCTCCATAGCCACGTTGAAAGAAGACCAAGAGAGTTCCAATGGTGGTATTTTTCCCTTTCTTCAACTGTTTCCATGTTCCCTTGTCAGACCTTTGTATTTTAACCTAAGTACATTAGTTCATCCAAAATACTGTTATGCTTTTATCGTATTGCATACCCTATATATGCAAGTGATTGTTGTTTTTATATTTTAATTAATGCTGATTATGTTTAGTTTTATGCCATTAGTCCTGTATCAGTAGTTATTCAATAAAATTTTCCTTTTGTGCATCATAGTACTTGATTTCACAGTAATATTGTGTTTAATTTGGATAAGATTCTGAATTATGGTAATGACAATGAACTGGCCACTATTGTCCCTAGTTATACTTAACAAAAATTCCATTTTGCTTGATTAACTGACTTCAGCTGAAGTAATGTTGAGGGACTGGGACTGATTTTGATGTCCAGGGAGTAGGAAAAGATTAAAAAATAGATAGGCCTGTTATTATGTTCACATATATCCTTCGAGCTCGTACCAGTATTGAAATCAGTTAGTAATTATCATCAAACTTTAACTTTTAGTTGATTAAGTTTTTAGTCACTGATTACTTATCTGTGGTTGCAGGATTTCCTATCGCGGCCAAATCTTATTGAAGATTTCAAAAATTTTAATGGAAGGTATGGTTATGATATTCTTGTCTTATTGACCATATTCTTTGGTGAAGGAGGTGAAGCAACTCGACAACTTGCCATCTACACTGACAATGATGAACTAAGCAACAGGGTGAGTCATCTAAAATTCTCTTCATTTTGTTGCTTTTCATTGGACTGTATGTTAAACTGAAAGTGTCATACCTCTTAGTTTTCAGCTTTACCATTTAATAGGATATGAAGCCATTTTCACTGCAGCACCTGATCTTAAAATCTCTAAAGACAACAGACTGTTGTCTGGCAAAATACCTTCCTTACACCACACCCCAATAATCTGATTTACATTGGTACTTAGTTTGTAAGGAAGAAATATCCATATACAGTACCAGTTCTCTGTTTTCAATGCAATAAATAGCTTAAGTATTTCAGAAAGCCATCTTGAATCCTCTACTTGACAGGGCAGTGTTAGGCAAGGGCTTGTGCCTAGCAGGCAGATAGGGGTATTTCCACCTTAAAAATCAGAAAGATGTGTGACAATGTGTGGAAATTTGTGTCCGTCTAAAGCACCCCTTTGAAAGTAGTCAAATTCAAATTCTTAACCATGCCATTGAGAATCAGCAGAGCAGTGCTTACATTGCTTCACATTTTCTAAGGCAGCATTTAGCTATGCTGCTCAGCCACTGCTCCTGGCTCGCTTGTGAAAATTTTCAGTTTATATTAGATAATTTTATTCCTTATCAAAAGTACACAAGGAGGTATGTTGAGAGTCTTAAACAAACACTTCATTTAGGAATTTTGTTTGCATTGGGTTTAACTAAAATTCCAAAAAAATGAGAGGATGCATTGAACTATCAATTTCTTGTAGCTATATTAAGACTAAATAAGCTCATCTGAGTAAGGCGAGCATTATGTTATTTCAAAATAAATACCTATTACACCAAGGTCCATATGACATGTTAGCAATGCTTCCTCCTGTACTATATTAAATAAATACATACTTACTTAGCCACTAATGATTAACAGTATTAATGGGACAGATTTTACATAAACATATTAAGCATTTGTACATCATGTTAATGAGTGAATTTTGGAGCATGCTTGGGATCTTGATAATGCTGAACTGGCATATTTTCCGAATTTTTTGATATTCCTCAAAGCATTTTTTAAATTAGCTCATATCTTATGTCACAGAGTCACATTTTACACTGAACTTTGTTGGTTTCAGGGGGAGTATAGACATTTTGGACTTGTTGGATCATGGAGGAGCCTGGGGACTGGGATCCATGGGCAAGTGTGGAAACTAGAGCCTCATAAATCTTGGGGGAGAGTGGCAAATGTTACCTAATGGGCCAAATGCCAAATCTTTGGGATTTCTGAATGGTCAGATACCTGTTACCACTTTCTCTGGCAGCTTGTTCCATATACCCACCAACATCTTTGGAAAAACTTTATCCCCTTTAAATCTTTACTCTCTCACTGTAAACCTCTGTCCTCTAGTTTTAGATTCTCTTATCCTAGTAAAAAGATTATGACCATCTACTTTATCTATACACCTCTTAATTTTTAAACCTCTAAAAATAATACACCGGTTAGCTTCCTTTGCACCAGGGAAAACTGTCCCACCCTATCCAGTCTCTCATTATAACTGAACTCCTCCAATCCTGGTACCATATGTGTGAAAATGTTCTTAATCACATCCTTCCTATAATATGGTAACCAGAACTGCACACAACATTCCAGGTCCAGATGTAACATGACACTTCAATTCTTGTATTAAATGCTCCATCTGCCCTAGAACTACTTCAGCATCTTTATCTGTATTGCCATTTTCAGAGATCAATATACATGTACTCCTACATATTTCTGTTCTATATTGCACCCCAAGAGTCTGCCATTCACTGTATTTATCCTGCCCTGGTTTTACTTCACTTAAAAGCATTCATATTTGTGAGAGTTAATTTCCATTTGCCATTCTTTGGCCCACTTTCTCAGTTGATTTAGATTCTGTTAATCGTTAAATTAGATAATCTTCCCTATCCATCATGCCACTGATGTTGGTGTCATATGCAAATTACTAATCTTACCATGTGCATTCTCATTAAATTGTTAGTATATACTGTATATGAGAAATAGCAGATCTGGCATCAAACCCTTTGTCACCTTGTTGCTTGCAGGCCTCAACTCTGAGAAGCAGCCCTCCAGTAGCACCCTCTGGCTTCTTCCACAAAGCCAGTTTTGTCCACAGTTACTGGTTCACTGGATCCAATTTGATTGCAGCATACAGGCCAGCCTATCATGCAAGGTCGTTTCACAAGTCTTACTGAACACCATGTAGATGATGTCTACCACCCTGCTCTGCTCAGTCCTCTTGGTCACCTCTTCCAAAAAAAAACTCAGTCAAATCCATGAGGCATAATTTCCCTCACACGGAGCCATTTCTTTCTTTATCCCCACTCTACCCAGTTATCTGCTTGCTTTCCCCATCAAAGTGATCCTCAAATCTCTCACAATTCAGTTCTTTTCTCCAACTCACTTCTATGGCAACCTGCAAAGAGGTAACAGATAAACAGTTATTCTGACCATTCATGACACCTTGGCCCCAGCATGTACTGGAATATTGGAAGTTCTTCACTTGATCAGTTTTAGAGTTGCTTTGGGCCAAATTTGGTCCATAGGCCATAGTTTAGATGTTCCTGTAGTATGCTATTCATTTTGAAGTTGCCCCATTTCTCAGCTGCCCGTACGACCTTCCACAGTGATAGTCCACCAGCCCCATCCAGATTTCCAGGCTGGTGATTAGGAGATGAGACCCCAGCATCCATTTGGGAGTCAACTTGAACAGAAAGTGCAGTTTCAATGTGATCTGTTTCATTGGGATAAAGACAACCCCATATAAAGCAGTAAACTTCATTAACGTGTTCTTTAGTCCTGTACAAGGCACTGAAACCTAAATACTTAAAGAGCTATTTGCTTCATTCAGATTGTCTGGCTCCTGATTGTAAATCCCAGATGTTTCTTCTAAGCAGACAAGATTGCAAGAGATACTTCAAGGTTATATCATGGCTTTTTTTTTCACTTGTGCAATGAATTTGTATAATATAATGACCAGAGGTGATAAATTCTTAAAGAATTCCTGTACTAACCTTTCTCCAAGTGTTTAACAAATTAATCATTTATTTATTGTGTTGTGTTTAAGTAAATAATGCTCACTAAACAGACAAATATTCTCATGTCTGGCAGATATGTAACACTTTAGAAGAATGTCAGAATCCTTGTCTCCAGCTGGAGCCAATAGAATATGGGTTCCAGGAAATCAAAGCATATCAACAAGGAAGTTCTTCAGATTCGTGCAAGCAAATACTTCCAATTATAAAAGACTGTATCCATAGAAGACAGCAAGGAATAGTGATGAACAGGAGAACTTCCTCCACTGAAGCTGTTAATGGCAGTGCTCCAGTTTCAGAAGGATCATCTGGGGTTCTGGACTTATCTGGTCCTGATGTGGATTCTCAAAACACTGAATATATTGGTGACAACCTATTGGAAAATTCTCAAAATATGAACTCTTCCTTACAAGCCCATGGTGATGGAAATTTAGACCTTATGAGTCCAGACAGTGGACTAGCTACCATCAGAAGCAACCGTTCTTCCAAAGAAAGTTCAGTGTTTCTCAGTGATGAAAGCCCAATTCGAGAAGCAATTGTACCACCATCCAATGCTGCACATGGGTATGACTTGTTCAGTTCACTGCCTGAAGGTGAATTACTAGAAAAACATATACCATCAGTTGTTAATTTGAATAATAATTTTGATCTATCTGTCCTTGATCCAATACACTGCAATAACATCCAAGCTGAGTATTCAGGAGAAAATGAAGAGTTTGGTTTGCCAAACGCAGAATCTACTCCTCCAAAAGGTTATTTTGTGAAATCAGCCACATTGAATAATAATTCACTAGACTTCACTACAGATATATCAAAGGAGGTTAATAAAATAACTGAATTGGTGAAAACAGAGGATATTCATGTTTACAAACAAGGCAATGCTAGAGAAGAGCCAGAAAAAGATCAAATGTTGCAACATGTAGTGGGTGATACTTCAATATCGAAAAGCCTGTCCAGTGATGTTCTTGGAGTGGACATTTTAGATGAGAAGGTTCCCCCAACACCAATGAACAGTCTTGTGGAAGGATCACCTCTAGATGAGGGTCCACATAATATTTTTGCAGAAGATGTAATACAAAAAATGAATGGAATTGTTACAGTGCATTCTGAGCAGTTAGATTCAAAGTGTATTGGACAACAGAATGAATTCGAAGTAGGTATGAAGATAGTAATGGAAAAACCGGATGCTGCCTGGGACAGAAATCAAAAAACATTGAATATACATATTCAATCTTCTGATCTTTGGGCAGACTTTGAACAAGAATTCAGTAATTCTAACTTTGAACAGGATGATGTTAGGAATGAAATTGATATCAAGTGTAAGCAATCAACTGTGAATAATATTGATAATATATGGAATATGACTGGTCAATCCATTTTCCTATCTTCTGCGAAACCGGAGACATGTGATGAATTACATAAAACTCATTTGAAAGAAACTGCTGAGTCTAGCTTCAATAACTTTGATACACACTGCAAATCTGGAAATAAGTCATTATTAGCGGACAAATCTATACATATTACTAATTTACCAAGGCAAGAGAACAAACAACATTTTGTAGATATTCAGGATATAGATACTGAACAGAAACAAACTATGTCAGCTGTAGAAAGTACATTTATTCGGGATAAATCTACACAAGAGGTTATTAGACCTGCTGAAATACCCCCAGAGTTATCAATGGATTCTGAAGAGAAAGTCCAACATCCAGACACTGAAAATTTAGATTTCAACATAGAGCCCACTCAAAAAATACCTCTTTCATCACAAATGCCAACAACATTATATGATCCTGTACAAATTCACTTTCCATTTGCTGAAAATGTATCAACAGAGACTAAATCTAATGATGAAATTGAGCAAACAACTGATGAAATTTTAAATGCATGGACATCCAATCAGGAATTTGCGAACTCGAGTTCTGGGAATGAAAAGATGCACTTTGCAGAATACGATAAAAACAGCCAAATAACTTCACATAGACATGATGTAAATACTGATTCTGAAAATCCAGATGAACGATTACCTTTGGAGAAGATCTTTGAAGCATGGAATATTTCTCAGGATGGTCTCAAACAGTCACCAACAGCAAATATGAATCCGTGGAGCAGTCAAATAGACAGTATTAACCATGTACTAAAGAGTGAATCTCCTCTGTCAGTATTTAATACCAATAATATCCAAGGAACTGAGCTATTACAAGAAGCACATCAAAATAATAATAGTCACAGTCAAGCAGTATTTGAAACTATAGGTATACCAAACACGGAAGAATGGGAATTAACATCACCATATAAGCCTGATATATGTAATAAATTTGAACAGAGCTACCATTCATCTTCTGAGAGTCTGGAAGAAAGTGGTGAACATAATGAGGGTGTGGGTCAGGAAACTGCAGAATTTCTAAATAAAACTTCAGTTCAACAAGTTAGATACTCTGCAGCTGAAAATCCATCTATAACAAATACAAATATGCAAGAGGGCAGAGAGTTCCCTACAGAAATGCATCATCCGTGCAATATTTTGGAACAGCCTCAAAATGAATCAACAGATACAAGTCAAGATATACTTTTCAAATTACAGGAAATCACTCAACCAAAGACAGACTGCTCTGATTTGTGCCAAGCTTCTAAAATGGAAGACAGGTTATCAGGCTATGAAAATAATGAATTATTCGGTTCTGTTGGCCTCGAGTTGGTGAAATCAGATAATGAACAAATTTTGGCAAGTCCTAATAATTGGAATCAGCTCGAACAAGAGCATACAGAACTGAACTGGAAAAATTCAGATTTGCAGTGCAAATCTGGTGAGGATTTTTCTTATTCTGACCCAGAAGAAAAATGGAAAGAATCTACACACAAAGCAAAACAGCCAGTGTTTGATCTTTGTGATAAACATGGTGACGTTGATCAGGACGGCTGGCTGTCAAGCTCTGAAATGCTGCAAACCCATTTAGCAGCTACTGATGCCAAAAGTAAACCTTTAGAAGAAGGAAAACTGCAAATGAGGAAAAATTCTGAACTCCGTAAAGATTCTGATTATGAGTTTATTCAACCATGTGTGGATCTTGACATTTTGAACACAACTGAACAAGAGCAACCAAAAGATGCAGATTCTAAGAAACTTGTAGAAGGTGAGCGGAATCGATCCTTCAGCGAAATTCATGACACTTGGACGGACCATTGTTATGAATTTCCTGAAGTGCTTTCTGCTGGAAGTGATGTTTACAGTGGATCTGAACAGGTGCTAATTGAAGCAGGTGGAAACTTTCCTGATATTGTGAACGATTATTGCCACAATACATGCCAGTCTTCTTCAGCTAAACCTGATCTATGGGATAATTCCAGTAAATTGTTTCTTGGTTCAACTTCAATAAATCCTGATATTTTAAATGACTATGAACTAGAATCTAGCCACTCAGCTTCAAACAGTCCGGACAGGTGGAGTGAGTCTGTTGAAGCAGACAAACAAGATTCTGGTAGTTCAGATACATGGGTTGATTCAGAAGAAAAAAATGAAGAACTTGTGATTAAATTGCCTGATTTCATGAACACTTCCAGAGAACCATCATGCATATCGATCTCATGTGATCCTCCTTCACGTGAGTCACCTGAACAGAATTTTCTTTATTCATATCAAAATGCGCATGATGTATTAATACAGCAGGAAAGCCATATGCCTTTGATGGATGTGGATTCAAAAGTTCAATTAGAACAATTAGGTAAGGTAACAGAATCAACACCTGCTGATGTATGCACTGAGACAAAACAATATTTTAACACAGTTGAACAAAGATCTGATGAAAGTAAAGATCTGAACATTTTAGACAATGTTAATATTGAATCTTTGCAAGGTGCAAAACAAATTTATGTAGATCCTGATGTTTGGATTCATTTGGGAGAACAAGTTTCTGAATCAAATGTAAAAGGTCAGAATTCACAAGATAATTACAAAGGGGTGGTAAGTTATTATGATTTGGAAGATGCTGAATTTACAAGTCATAGAAACCATGTGGTGAACCAAAAAAATCTAGAAAATCCTAACACGTGGAATCAAGTGGAAGAGCTTTCTGATGGTGCAGTGGGTGCACTGTCCTACCCATGGACAGAAAATGAGCAGTTTCAAACATCGGGTTCTGAAAATAATGCATTGTGTCACTTAACAAAAGATGAAACTGAATTTGTAACTCTGGATGAGAGAATAACTTTATTTCAAGAAGAACAAGGTATTTCAAAAGAAAGTCCATCAACCTTAGAGATAATCAATAATTTGCACAGTACGAATGACAAGAGAAAGGAAATTGAACCCTTTTTTTCAAAATCTAAGTCTGCTGAGGACTATTTTACTTCTGACTTGGACAGTCAGGAGGTTACTTTGCATAATTCAGAAGTGATGGAATATTTCTCAGTGTCAGAAGAAAATCTTTTGCATATGGAACCACTGAAAGATGTTTCTATAGTAGGAACAATGGATTCTAATTTATGTGATACTATTTCATCTGTAAGCAGCAGCACTTCCAAAGCCATAAATGATGAGTTTGTCCTCCGAGAGGAAATTGTATCTAGTGATGAGGATCCCCTTGTAAGTCATTCTGAATTCCAGTCTTGCAATAGCAACACTGATTCAAACAAGTTTAAAGGGAATGTAACATTTACCCATGAAATTCTGGAAACAATTTCATCACCTAGCATTTGTGAATCTGCAGGGCAGTCAGATTCTTTAAAAAATACAACTGAAAGTGTAAAAGACACTAAGATATTTCCACCAGCAGATGGTACATCAGCACCTTCTATCACTGAGCTATCAAACCAACAAAATTTAGAAACTGAATGTTTAACACATAATGTGGAAAGTACATGGGTTTCATTTGAAAATACTGATAGTAGTAGCAGCAATGTGACATCTTCTAGTTTATCATCCAGTGTCCAAAAATCAGATTTTTGGGAAGACCTCAGTCCTGTGGATGGTGCTATAATTGACACTGAAGGGATTTCTCATCTCACTATTTCAGAGAGCATTGTTGCAACAGACAGGATAAAAGGAAGTGAATCAAGAGTGGAAATTGCAGAGGGTTTGATAGAGTTCTGCAACAGAGGAAATGATCTGCTCTCTGAGCAAAGGTTTGGCAATCAGTACAGCTTGGTTCCTTCAGTCAGCTCACCAGCAGCCCCAACTGAGATTTGTAGCAGTTCAACAGAAGTTGAATATTTGGCTAAACACCGTACCAAGGAAAATACAAGTGAATTGCATAGCCAAGACACTGGACTAACTTCAAACAAGGACGGCAGTGCAGGAGAAATAGATTATATCACTTTATCTGAGCAAGAGAGACCTTGTGAAAAAACAGTGGGCATGCAAGAGAACAAAAACTTGGAGGTGGAAGACGTAACTTCAATGACTGCAAAAATAGAAGACATGCCTTCAATGTTTGAATCAGTTCAACAAACACTCACAGGAAATGAATCAAGTGAAGTTGAGAAATTTTCCTCTGAAACTCATTCTGCATACAATACCTCAGATGACCTTTTTGTGACAAGCAATGGTCAGGACCTAGGAGAAACAGATTTAGAAGAAAAAATAAATGAACAGCAACAAATTGAAGGAAAAATGGGTGCAAATGATCAAGATGCCTCATCAGATGAAAGTCCTAGTAGGACAGAATTGAGTATATCTGGTTCAGAGAATTCTGTTAAAGAACTGAAAGCAGTCAGACCTGTAAATGATGAGATGTGTGGAGAACAATCTGAAGAATCTAAGAGTGAGCATGATATAATATGTCAAATGTCATTAGAAACAAATCTCACAAATCATTCCAATAAGACAATATTCACAGATGATCTAAGCAATGTGGAAAGTGAGAGAACTGTGTCTCAGCTCTCTTCAGGATATGACAAATTTTCATCTGAAAATTTACAGGAAGGTCCAAAATTGCCAGAACAGGTTTACCCAGAATCATATGGAAATCAACCTAAAGCAGAAGTGATTTTGGCTGATAAGAGTGAATCATCTGAAATAAGGTAAACAATGTCATATTCCATCATTTTTATTTCACTGCAAACCCCATTCTATAGGTCTGTTTCTTTTACTTAGGATTGTGTAAAAGGAAACCGAATTGCTACTAAGGCTTCAGAGTTTAACAATAATTGTGTTATAAGTGAAATGTGTTTCAGAATGAACTTCAGAATT
The DNA here is from genome assembly GCF_030028105.1 of Mobula birostris. NCBI lineage: Eukaryota > Metazoa > Chordata > Chondrichthyes > Myliobatiformes > Myliobatidae > Mobula > Mobula birostris. The sequence goes on along the minus strand of NC_092386.1, from coordinate 37,813,456 downwards.
TAACAATTTACTAAATAAGTCATTAATGCATTAGCAGTAAGTTTTTGGCAAACAAGCCTTAGTAAATCCAGAGTTTTTCTGAGATTTTGATCAAAGGTTTTTTATTTTAGCAATCAGATTCTGCCTTCTACAGTAGGAAAGCTAATGTCACAACTGTACAAATGATCATAGTGAAAAATCTTTACTGAGCCTCACAGAGTCTAAAACATGAAGTATGAATTAAGTTTAAAGCATGCCTGGAAAATGTAGTGCATATAGTTTAAAGGGGTACCTTGAGCAACTGAGAAAACTACATGCAATAATCTTGATACATTGTAATACCATTTTCCTCAGTTGTATAGCCCAGCGTAGCATGAAAATCAGCCTCCCATGCACTTATTCTCTTTACACTTCCTACTTCCTTGGGAAAGCAGCCAACATAGTCAAAACTCTTCTCCCTTTCCATCTGGCAGAAGATTCAAAAACTTGAAAATGTGTACAATGGAGTCAAGGACAATTTTAATCCCACTGTTATAAGACCACTTGAACCTCTTCATGAACTCTTGATCTCTCAATCTACGTTGCAACGTTCTTCCATTCTGTTACTGTTTTTTCTTAAATATTGCCTTTATTACTTTTGTATGGCAGGATCTTTCTTGTTGGCATAAAAAACAAAGCATTTCACTGTGTTTCTGTACATGTGACAATAAAAAAATCAATTACCATTCATTTGAGGGTTACTACCTTCAGTGAGGGATGATCTTTTAATAACTACCTCTTTTTTCCATTTTACACAAGCATTGAATTTGAAATGTTACTACTTGAAGGAGTACCAGGACAGTGATGCGGTGTGGATTAAAAATAGGCTCGGGTTCTCCAGGTAGAACAGTGATAATAGAAAGCAATGGATGTGGTAGGTGTGCCTATGGTTACAAGAAACAATGCAAGCAGGAAATCCTTGGGTCACAAGCACAAAAGGGTGAGAAAGACTGGTAGACTCAAATGGACATGAAAGAGTACAGTACTCCATGGACTGGGGTGCTGTAAGCAAATCAGAGCCTCAAGAACTAACAGTACATTGATCGCTGTGGCTGTGGGCCAACAGAGTTTATGGGCCAAGAAATTCTTGTCCAATGAAGACGATCTGTATGTTGCGATGTCACCTATGGATCTGGTGTACTAACTCAACTGGTTGGCCATTATATAGTCACTTACATCTGAAAGTGCAGTGAATTTCATGGCATTACATGGACTTTGATGTTGAGTCTAACAGTAAAGTATTATTATGGTACACTCTGTGGAGGGTAACAATCAATTTCAGATTTATTAGACTGAATTACTTATCTCAGTACTAGTTAATTAGACTGCAGTTTAATTTTCAAGTCAAAATCTAGACCCATCTGTTGCAAGTGCTGCCTTGTAACATATCACCTCTTTCAAAGTAAGGAAATTCATTATTATAAACGGGGATCTACATCAGTGACTGCATTGGTGTTGCTTCCTGCACCGATGTGAAGCTCGTCAACTTCATCAATTTTGCCTTCAACTTCCACCCTGCCCTTAAGATTACAACAACTCCCCCCCCCGCCACCCCGATCTCACTGTCTCTATCTGTGGAGACAGATTATCTACTGATATCTTTTATAAACCCACTGACTCTCACAGATACCTGGACTATATCTCCTCCCACCCTGTTGCTTGTAAAAATGCCATCCCCTTTTCTCAATTCCTCCGTCTCCGCCGCATCTGCTCCCAGGGTGAGGCTTTTCATTCTAGAACTAAGGAGATGTCCTCTTCTTTCAAAGGAAGGGGCTTCCCTTCCTCCTCCATCAATGATGCTCTCATCTACATCACTTCCATTTCATGCACAACTGCCCTCACCCCATCCTCCTGCCACCCCACCAGTCTCCTTGTCCAGCACATAATTCTCCGTAAATTCTGCCATATCAAAGCGATCCCAGCACCAAGCACGTCTTTCCCTTTCCCCCACTTTCTGCTTCCTGAGGGATCGCTCCCTACGTGACTCCCCTGTCCATTCATCCTTCCCCTGGCTCTTATCCTTGCAAGCGGAACAAGTGCTACACCTGTTCTTACACCTCCTCCCTCATTACCATTCAGAACCCCAAACAGGTCTTCCAGGTGAGGTGACATTTCACCTGCAGGTTTCTTGGGGTCATCTACTGTATCTGGTGCTCCTAGTGTGACCTCCTGCATATTGGTGAGACACAACCTAGATTGGGAGACCGCTTCACAGAGCACCCACGCTCTGTCTGCCAGAAAAAGTGGTATCTCCCAGTGGCCACCTAATTTAATTCTACTCCCCATTCCCATTCTGACACATCATTGTATGGCCTCTTCTACTGCCCTGATGAGGCCACACTCAGGTTGGAGGAGCAATACCTTATATTCTGTCTGGGTAGCCTCTGAACTAATGACATGAACATTTATTTCTTGAACTTCCGGTAATGGCCTCCCCTCCCCCTTTCACCATTCTCATTTCCCTCTCTCACCTAATCTCTTACATGTCCATCACCTCCCCTGGTGCTCCTCCCCCTTCCCTTTCTTCCATGGCCTTCTGTCCTCTCCTATCAGATTCCCCCTTCTCCAGCCCTTTATCTCTTTCACCAATTGACTTCCCAGCTCTCTACTTCATCCCTCCCCCTCTCCCAGTTTCATCTATCATCTACTACCTTGTATTTTTTCCTCCCTTTCCCCCATCTTCCTGAGCCTCCTTTTTCATCTTTTTTTTTCTCCAGTCCCGATAAAGGGTCCTGGCACGAAATGTTGACTGTTTACTCTTTTCTGTAGATGCTGCCTGGCCTGCTGAGTTCCCCAAGCATTTTATGTGTGTTGATTATAAAAAGGGACTTAGACTTGATTAGTGAATCTGAATAGAATTAAGATCCTTTTTTTGTAGATACAGATTGAAAGATTGTCTATTATTCTAGTAATAAATTTTTTTTTAAAAGTTATAAGTGACAAAATGATTTTTTGAAGAACTATTACTTAAGTAGTAAAGTGGTACTAACTGAAAACAGGAAACTCATTGCAAACGTTAGATTGCAGTAGTAACATACTGAGTATGTTGTGTAAACTGGTGCATATACTGTAACTCTTTCTATGTGGTTGAAAATTTTTCTACAGATTCTTTAACTAAACATCGTCTCAGTAGCTCTAGATGTCTACACAGGATAGATGGATTGCTGAAGTATATAAAGGAGTTTAAGTAATACAAGACTGGTTGAGTAAAACCTGAATACTTAGACATTTTCTGCAATATCAGTTGTGTATTTGTGCTGGTTCCTAAAGTTAGAACAAAGAGGAATTGCTAATTTGATAACTATTTATATACAGGGATCCTTTGGGGATCCAACGTTTTACTTGAGACTATTTTGTGGCTTATTTAGAAACGACGTACATGTATGTTCGTGGTCTTTTTGCTAATGCAGCCCATCCGCTCAAAGGTTCAACGTGTTCTGTGCTCAGAGATGCTGTTCAGCACACCATTGTCATAATATATGGTTATTTGAGCTACTATCGCTTTCCTGATATATTTATATGTAATTATTATATTAGGATATTTATATCCTAAATACAAATAACCTTTGGGATCCTGTTGTACACAAATTGGTTTTTGTATCTCTCCATGTATTTCTTTGTGACTGCTGTATTACAGTAAAAGATCTCGGGATGTCCAAAATGGAATGTACCTTATAGATGCATCCACATCTGAAGATAATCAGTTTTTTGCATCAGTCTTCACTGTGGAAGACGCTAGCAGTGTGCCAGATGTTGTAGTGTGTGAAGGAAGAGAAGTGAGTGCAGTTACTATTACAAGGGAGAAGGTGCTTAAAAAGCTGCAAGACTTAAAAGTACATTAATCACCCGGATCAGATGAACTGCACTCTAGGGTTCTGAAAGAGGTCATGTTAGAGATTGTAGCAGCAGTAGAAATGATCTTTTAAAAATCATTGGATTCTGGTATGGTGCCAGAGGACTGGAAAGTTGTAAATGTCACTCCACTCTTTAAGAAAGGAGGAAGGCAGCAGAAAGGAAATTATAGACCAGTTAGCCCGACCTCAGTGGTTGGGAAGATGTTGGAGTCAATTGTTAAGGATGAGGTGATGGATACTTGGTGACACAGGACAAGATCAGACAAAGTCAGCATGGTTTCCTTCAGGGAAAATCCTGCCTGACAGACGAACCTGTTGGAATTCTTTGAGGAGATTGCAAGTAGGATTGATAAAGGGGATGCGGTAGATGTTGTATATTTGGACTTTCAGAAGGCCTTTGACAAGGTGCCACATATGAGACTGCTTACCAAGTTAAGAGCCCTTGGTATTACAGGAAAGTTACTTACATGGCTAGGGCATTGGCTGATTGGAAGAAGGCAACGAGTGGGAATAAAAGGATCCTTGTCTGGTTGGCTGCCAGTGACTAGTGGTGTTCTGCAGGGGTTGGTGTTGGGACCACTTCTTTTTATGCTGAACATAATGATTTAGATGATGAAATAGATGGTTTTGTTGCCAAGTTTGCGGATAATACAAAGATTGGTGGTGGGGCAGATAGTGTTGAGGAAACAGGTAGGATGCAGAAGAACTTAGACAGATTAGGAGAATGGGCAAGAAAGTGACAAATGAAATATAATGTGGGAAAATGCATGGTCATGCACTTTGGTAGTAGAAATAAATGTGTGGACTATTTTCTAAACGGGGAGAAAATCAAAAGATCTGAAATGCAAAGGTACTTGGGAGTCTTTGTGCCAAACACCCTAACGGTTAACTTGCAGGTTGAGTTGGTGGTGAGGAAGGCAAATACAATGTTAGCATTCATTTCAAGAGGTCTACAATACAAAAGCAGGGGTGTGATGCTGAGGCTTTATAAGGCGCTGGTGAGGCCTCATCTTGAGTGTTGTGTACAGTTTTGAGCTCCTCATCTTATAAGAGATGTGCTGGTATTGGAGAGGGTCCAGAGGAGGTTCACAAGGATGATTCCAGGAATGAGAAGGTTATCGTACGAGGAATGTTTGATGGATCTGGGTCCGTACTTGCAGGAATTTAGAAGGATGAGGGAAAATCTCATTGAAACCATTTGAATGTTGAAAGGCCTAGACGGAGTAGATGTGGAAAGGATGTTTCCCATGGTGGGGGGAGTCTAGGACAAGAGGGCACAGCCTCAGGATAGAGGAGCGTCCATTCAAAACGGAGATGCACAGAAATTTCTTCAGCCAGAGGATGGAGAATTTGTGGAATTTGTTGCCACATGCAGCTGTGGAGGCCAGGTCGTTGGGTGTTTTTAAGGCAGAGATTGATAGGTCCTTGATTGGACATTGCCTCAAAGGTTATGGGGAGAAGGCCAGGAAATGGGGTTGAGGGGGAGAAAGAGAAGGATCAGGCATGATTGAATGGCGGAGCAGACTCGATGGGCTAAATGGCCTAATTCTGCTCCTATGTGTTATGGTCTTACCAAACAACTGCTCAGTGAGATGTCCTACACTAGTTATGTGAAATATCAGAAGTACTTTCTTGACAATGCATTTTTTTTTCTTTAAGTCCTGTCTTGTCAGGTTATTGTTTTGCTTTATCTTTTCTGGATTAATTTGCAGTCACTTTATAAACTACATTTTATTTTTTTTCATCTACTTCTTTGTGTTCCAGTTCCTTAAAATTTGTACAATTGCAATTATCTCCAGGCTCTGAGTTGGTGGCACAAGAAACTGTACATGAACGTACTGAGGAAGTAAGAGAACAGTTCCCATATGAAGGTTATGCAAGGTTAGTTTAAGTAAGTGCAGATATTTAATTTATATTTCAGTGTAAGGTAACTAGCTCTGATGTGTCATGTTGTGAAAATGTTGTGAAGATTGATAATTATATTTAACATTCAACTATGTTGGCTGTTCAGTCAGATGTAAAAGTTCTTATGATATTGGAGACAGAAGGGAAATTGTGCTGTACACCAGTGAACTGTTTATTCTAAATCAACATTTCCAAAGTAGATCACTGATTCAGAGTAATACGAAATAGAAACTGCCCATTTGTTACAACTGGTCTCTGCCATCTTCCCTGCTAGTCCCAGTTGTCACACATTTAGCCCATACATAGTTTCCTACCCTTTTAATTCCGTGGACCACTGCCATTAACCGAGGGATCCCTCTACACAGGTTGGGAACCCTGCCCCATCCTCTGCATGTACCTATCTATATGCTTCTAAAGATGTTGGAATTGTACCTGCCTCAACCTCTTTCTTTGGCGGCTCATTCCAGGTACTCATTGCCCTCCGTGTAAAGTTACCTCTCAGAACTTTGAAATTCCTCCCCTCTTAACTTATTTCTGTGTCCTTGAGTTTTGGGCTTTCCTGGAGAAAAGACTAACTGTCCACCATATCCATTCCTTTCATGATTTTATGAGTTTTTATGTGCTTACTCATCATTCTCTTGCATTACAGTGACTAAAGATCCAGTACAACCAACTTCTCCCTATAACTAGGGCCTTCTAGTTCAGGCAGCATTCTCAAATCTCTTCTGCATCATCTCCAGCTTGACAGTGCCTTTCCTAAAACAGGGTAACCAAAACCACATACAATACTCCAAGTATGGCCTCATGAATAACTTGTATAACTGTAACATAATGTCCCTACTCCGAATCTCGATGCCCTTACTGATGGAGGCTGGCATGCTAAATGCACAAGCCATGTGTCTATTCCTGATCTAGCCTTGGCTATCTAAACAATGCTGGATCTTGTCCTTCCGAATTCCCTCCAATTAACTTCCCTATAACTGAAGTCAGGCTCACTGGCCTGTTGTTCCGTTGCTTGTCCTTGCTGCCCTTGATCAATCAAACAACATTAGCCACGCTCTAGTCATGTTTGCTGGCATGGTTCAGGAGGGTTTAAACTAATTTGCAAGGGGGATGGGACCCGGAGCAATAGAGCAGTGGAAGAAGTGCATGGAGTAAAGCCAGATCTAACATATAAAGAGGCTTTGAGGAAAGAGAAGCAGAATAAAGGGTGTAAAGGTAGTAAGGTAGAAGGACTAAAGTGTGTGTACTTCAATGCAAGAAGCATCAGGAACAAAGGTGATGAACTGAGAGCTTGGATACATACATGGAATTATGATGTAGTGGCCATGACAGAGACTTGGCTGTCACCAGGGCAGGAATGGATTCTCAATATTCCTGGATTTCAGTGCTTTAAAAGGGATAGAGAGGGGGAAAAAGAGGAGGAGGGGTGGCATTACTGGTCAGGGATACTATTACAGCTACAGAAAGGGTGGGTAATGTAGCAGGATCCTCTTTTGAGTCAGTATGGGTGAAAGTCAGGAACAAGAAGGGAGCAGTTACTCTATTGGGGGTATTCTATAGGCCCCCTGGTAGCAGCAGAGATACTGAGGAGCAGATTGGGAGGCAGATTTTGGAAAGAGGCAAAAATAACAGGGTTGTTAACTTTCCTAATATTGATTGGCACCTGATTACTTCTTTGGCAAGGATTCCCCCCCCCCCCCCCCCCGCCATTGATGACCCCTTCTCCTGTCTTCAACCCTCCTCCTCCTCCTGGACACCCCGCCCGGGCCTTCTACCTGCACTCGATCTCTTCATCTCCAACTGTCGCCGAGACATCAACCATCTCAACTTCACCACTCCTCTATCCTGTTCCAACCTCACTCTCTCTGAACGCACTGCCCTCTACTCTCTCTGCACTAATCCCAACCTCACCATCAAACCTGCTGACAAAGGTGGTGCCGTAGTAGTATGGCGGACGGACCTCTACCTCACTGAGGCCAAACAGCAGCTCTCTGACACCACCTCTTACTTACCCCTGGAACAGGACCCCACCAAAAAACATCCAACCATTGTATCCCGCACAGTCACCGCCCTTATCAACTCTGGAGACCTTCCATCCTCAGCCGCTAAACTCATTATTCCCACACCCCGTACTGCTCGGTTTTACCTCCTCCCAAAGATACACAAGCCTGACTGTCCCGGTAGACCCATAGTTTCTGCCTGCTCCTGTCCCACCGAACTTGTATCTGCCTACCTGGACTCCATTTTGTCACCCATAGTTCAGTCCTTCCCCACCTACATCCGGGATACATCCCATGCCTTCCACCTCTTCAATAACTTCCAGTTCCCCGGTCCCAACCACTTCAGTTTTACTATGGATGTCTAATCCTTATACACCTCCATTCCCCATTAAGAAGGCCTCAAAGCCCTGCGCTACTTCCTGGATAATAGACCTCACCAGTTCCCCACCACCACTACCCTCCTCCGGTTGGCGGAACTGGTTCTCACACTTAATAACTTATCTTTTTGCTCTTCCCACTTTCTTCAGACTAAGGATGTAGCTATGGGAACTTGCATGGGACCCAGCTACGCCTGCCTCTTCGTTGATTATGTGGAACAGTCTGTGCTCCAAACCTATTCTGGTACTGCTCCCCAACTTTTCCTTCGGTACATTAACGTCTACATTGGTGCTGCTTCCTGCACCCATGCTGAGCTCGTCAATTTCATCGACTTTACTTCAAACTTCCACCCAGCCCTCAAATTCACTTGGTCTATCTCGGACACTTCTCTCCCCTTTCTCGATGTCTCGGTCTCCATCTCTGGAGTCAGACTGTCCACTGACATCTTCTACAAGCCCACTGACTCTCATAACTACCTCGACGATACCTCTTCCCACCCTGCCACGTGCAAAAATGCCATTCCCTATTCCCAGTTCCTCCGTCTCCGCTGCATCTGCTCCCAGGATGAGGCTTTCCGTTCCAGGACATCTCAAATGTCCTCTTTCTTTAAGGATCGTGGTTTCCCTTCTACTGTCATCAATGGTGCCCTCACCTACATCTCCTCCATTTCCCGCACTTCGACCCTCACCCCATCTTCCCGCCACCACAACAAGGACAGAGTTCCCCTTGTCCTCACCTACCACCCCACCAGCCTCTGGATCCAGCACATTATCCTCCGCAACTTCCGCCACCTTCAACAGGACTCCGCCACTAAGCACATCTTTCACTCTCCACCCCTCTCCGCTTTCCGCAGGGATCGATCCCTCCGCGACTCACTTATCCGCACGTCCATCCCCACGGATCTCCCACCCGGCACTTATCCCTCTAAACGTAAGTGCTACACCTGTCCCTACACCTCCTCTCTTGCCACCATTCAGGGCCCCAAACAGTCCTTCCAGGTGAGGCAACACTTCACTTGCGAATCTATTGGGGTCATCTATTGCATCCGGTGCTCCCGGTGCGGCCTCCTCTACATCGGTGAAACCCGATGCAGATTGGGGGATCGCTTCATCGAGCACCGCCACTCCGTCCGCCACAACAGACAGGATCTCCCGGTAGCCACCTACTTCAACTCTGCTTCCCATTCCCATTCAGATATGTCCATACATGGCCCCCTCTACTGCCATGATGAGGCCAAACTCAGGTTGGAGGAGCAACACCTCATATACCGTCTAGGTAGTCTCCAACCCCTTGGTATGAACATAGAATTCTCCAACTTCCGGTAATTCCCTCCCCCTCCCTTCCTCTATCCCTATTTCACATCACTTCCCTCATAGTTCCACCTCCTTCTACTACTGCGCATTGTTCTCCTGCCAGTCACCTCCTTGCTTCCCCTCCCCCACCCCTTTGTCTTTCAAATTACTGTTTTTTTCAACTACCAGCATTCTTCAAACCCTCCCCAAAGTTCTTCCTTCAGTCCTGACAAAGGGTTTCGGCCCGAAACATCGACTAATCTTTTCAACTGATGCTGACTGACCTGCTGAGTTCCTGCAGTGCATTGTGAGTTTTCCTTTGACAACAGCATCTGCAGATTATTTTGTGTTTACCTTATTAGTTCCAATGGTTTAGACAGGGCAGAGTTTGTTAAGTGTGTCCAGGACGGATTCCTGTCATAGTATGTTGACAGGTTGACTAGGTGGAATGACGTGCTAGATCTAGTATTAGGTAACGAACCGGGTCAGGTCACGGATCTCTCAGTGGGTGAGCATCTGGGGGACAGTAACCACCGTTCCCTGACCTTTAGCATTATCATGGAAAAGGATAGAATCAGAGAGGGCAGGAAAATTTTTAGGGAAGTGCAAATTATGAGGCTATAAGGCTAGAACTTGTGGGTGTGAATTGGGATGCTGTTTTCACAGGGAAATTTACTCTGGACATGTGGTCGATGTGTAGGGATAAATTTGTTCCAGTGAGGAAGATAAAGAATGGTAGGGTGAAGGAACCATTGGTGACAAGTGAAGTGGAAAATCTAGTCAGGTGGAAGAAGGCAGCATACATAAGGTTTAGGAAGCAAGGATCAGTTGGGTCTATTGAGGAATATAGGGAAGCAAGAAAGGAGCTTAAGAAGGGGCTGAGGAGAGCAAGAAGGGGTCATGCGAAGTCCTTGGTGAGTGGAGTAAAGGAAAACTCCAAGGCATTCTTCAATTATGCGAAGAACAAAAGGATGACAGGAGAGAAGGTAGGACCGATTAGAGATAAAGGTGGGAAGATGTGCCTGGAGGCTGTGGAAGTGAGCGAGGTCCTCAATGAATACTTCTCTTCGGTATTCACCAATGAGAGGGAACTTGATGATGGTGAGGACAGTATGAGTGAGGTTGATGTTCTGGAGCATGTTGATATTAAGGGAGAGGAGGTGTTGGAGTTGTTAAAATACATTAGGACGGACAAGTTCCCGGGGCCTGACGGAATATTCCCCAGGCTGCTCCACGAAGCGAGGGAAGAGATTGCTGAGCCTCTGGCTAGGATCTTTATGTCCTCGTTGTCCACGGGAATGGTTCTGGAGGATTGGAGGGAGGCAAATGTTGTCCCCTTGTTCAAAAAAGGTAGTAGGGATAGTCCGGGTAATTATAGACCAGTGAGCCTTACGTGTGTGGTGGGAAAGCTGTTGGAAAAGATTCTTAGAGATAGGATCTATAGGCATTTAGAGAATCATGGTCTGATCAGGGACAGTCAGCATGGCTTTATGAAGGGCAGATCGTGACTAACAAGCCTGATAGAGTTCTTTGAGGAAGTGACCAGACATATAGATGAGGGTAGTGCAGTGGATGTGATATACATGGATTTTAGTAAGGCATTTGACATGGCTCCACACAGTAGGCTTATTCAGAAAGTCAGAAGGCATGGGATCCAGGGAAGTTTGGCCAGGTGGATTCAGAATTGGCTTGCCTGCAGAAGGCAGAGGGTCATGGTAGAGGGAGTACATTCGGATTGGAGGGTTGTGACTAGTGGTGTCCCACAAGGATCTGTTCTGGGACCTCTACTTTTCGTGATTTTTATCAACAACTTGGATGTGGGAGTAGGAGGGTGTGTTGGCAAGTTTGCAGACGACACAAAGGTTGATGGTGTTGTAGATAGTGTAGACGATTGTCGAAGATTGCAGAGAGACATTGATAGGATGCAGAAGTGGGCTGAGAAGTGGCAGATAGAGTTTAACCCGGAGAAGTATGAGGTGGTACACTTTGGAAGGACAAACTCCAAGGCAGAGTACAAAGTAAATGGCAGGATACTTGGTAGTCTGGAGGAGCAGAGGGATCTCGGGGTACATGTCCACAGATCCCTGAAAGTTGCCTCACAGGTAGATAGGGTAGTTAAGAAAGCTTATGGGGTGTTAGCTTTCATAAGTCGAGGGATAGAGTTTAAGAGTCGTGATGTAATGATGCAGCTCTATGAAACTCTGGGTAGGCCACACTTGGAGCACTGTGTCCAGTTCGGGTTGCCTCACTATAGGAAGGATGTGGAAGCATTGGAAAGGGTACAGAGGAAATTTACCAGGATGCTGCCTGGTTTAGAGAGTATGCATTATGATCAGAGATTAAGGGAGCTAGGGCTTTACTCTTTGGAGAGAAGGAGGACGAGAGGAGACATGATAGAGGTATACAAGATATTAAGAGGAATAGATAGAGTGGACAGCCAGTGCCTCTTCCCCAGGGCACCACTGCTCAGTACAAGAAGATATGGCTTTAAGGTAAGGGGTGGGAAGTTCAAGAGGGATATTAGAGGAAGGTTTTTTACTCAGAGAGTGGTTGGTGTATGGAATGCACTGCCTGAGTCAGTGGTGGAGGCAGATACACTAGTGAAATTTAAGAGACTACTAGACAGGTATATGGAGGAATTTAAGGTGTGGGGTTATATGGGAGGCAGGGTTTAAGGGTCGGCACAACATTGTGGGCCAAAGAGCCTGTACTGTGCTGTACTATTCTATGTTCTATGTTCCTCTTGGAACTTCACTAGTAGCTACTAATGAAGCAAGTATCTCTTTAAAGGCCTCTGCCATTTCTTCCCAGGCTCCTCATAAGGTACAGGGGGAGGGGTGGGGGTGCACTTGGCCAGGTCCCGGGGCTTTTCTTCCAAGCTGAAAATACCCCTTTCCTCATAATATGCATTAGATCCAAGACCTCACCACTTATTACCCTCGTTTCTTTAGCATCCACTGCTAATCTAGTTTCAAGTTCTACCTGGAGCAAAAGGAAGTTTCCCACTAGGATATTGATTACCGTGCCCCCCCCCCCAGTTCAGTGCAGCTTGTCCCTCTTGTTCAGGTCACCTCTATCCCAGAAGAAGTCCTACTGATCCAGGAACCTGAATCCCTGCACTTGGACCAGCTCCTCAGCCACACATTCAACTGACCTATCTTTCTATTCCTGGACTCAATATTTGAGGGCACCAGGAGCAATCCAGGGATCACTACCCATGAGGTATTGTATTTTAATTTCTTAGCTAATTCCTTTTATTCATTCTGCAGAACTTCATCCCTTCTTTTACCTATGTCATTTACACCAACATGTACAATTGTCATAAGGCGGTGGCTAGGAACGGACCCAAGTGCAAGACACAGACACTGAAGTACTAGGGACAGGACTAGGATACAGGGTGAGGGCTAGGACATGGACATGATAACCGGGAACCCGGAACAGGACTGGACAAGAGAGCTCGGAGCCCGGGCTTGGACTCCCAGCCAGAGACTGGTCAAGGACCCAGAACCTGGGTCTTGCCTCTGGCTCGGACCCCAGAACTAGGCAAGGATGTGACTTGGCTGGCAGGCAGGACAAGGCTGGAGTCTTCAGGCTTGGGACCAGAGGCGAGGCTTGGGACCAGAGACTTGAGGCAATGCTGGAGACCAGAGGCTTGAGACTAGAGACGAGATGAGGCTTGGTTAGAGGCTTGGGGTCTTGAAGCTCCTCCTGGGCAGGGCGCGGTACTCCACCCGATGGAGGCAAGGGACAGGAAGGGACAGAACCCACCACAGGGTAACAACAATCTGGCCTGGCTTACCCGACAGAGGCAAGGGACAGGAAGGGACAGAACCAACCGCAGGGTAACGGCAATCTGGCCTGGCTTACCCGACGGAGGCAAGGGACAGGAAGGGACAGAACCCACCGCAGGGTAACGGCAATCTGGCCTGGCTTACCCGACGGAGGCAAGGGACAGGAAGGGACAGAACCCATCGCAGGATAACGGCAATCTGGCCTGGCTTACCCGACGGAGGTAAGGGACAGAACCAACTGCAGGGTAACGGCAATCTGGCCTGGCTTACCCAACGGAGGCAAGGGACAAGAAGGGACAGAACCCACCGCAGGGTAACAGCAATCTGGCCTGATTTACCCGGCAGAGGCAAGGGACAGGAAGGGACAGAACCCAGCGCAGGGTAACAGCAATCTGGCCTGATTTACCCGGCAGAGGCAAGGGACAGGAAGGGACAGAACCCAGCGCAGGGTAACAGCAATCTGGCCTGATTTACCCGGCAGAGGCAAGGGACAGGAAGGGACCTAGATACAGGGTGGCTCCAAGACAAGACTTCAGGCGAGGCGAGAGTTACCGGCAAGGCAAGACAAGGCTTCAGGCAAGGAAACAGAAGGCAGGGGAAGGGATACAAGGAGTAAGGACAAGAACAATCCAGCAGCCACACCCTGGTCTCTGGAGGTATTTATGCAGCCAGCCCCAGCGAGAATCAGCTGCCTCAATTAGTGCTCAACAGCACCAGGAACAGAAACAGGGTAGACAGGAAAACCTGGAGCAAGGGTCGATGGACCGGACCGTGAACCGGAATGCAGACTTTACGGACCGGACCATGCCAACAATGACCTCTGGCTGTTCATTTTCTGCAGACATCCTTGACTTGTGCACTTATGGAATCCTATCCTGGCATCTTTTTAACAACCAGAGGTGGCTATCTGTCCCTACTCACTATCGAATCTCCTATCCCTATTGTCCTGGCTGAATGCACCTTTTCCCTCTGAGCCTCTGAGCAGTGACAGTGCCAGAGACCAGACCTGCTGCTCATCCTGAAAGAATGTCCCCTCAGTTGTGAAGGGGCATATCTGTTATTGAGGAGATTGGCCACAAGGGAACCCTGTACTGACTGACTATGCCCTTTACTTTCCTTGTTGATCATTTACATATTTGAAGCTTGTACCTTCAGTGTGACCACCTCAATGAAAGTCTCATCTATAAAAGTCTCACCTTCTCAGATAATCCTGAGTAGCTCTATATCCAGCTCCAATTGTTTGACCCAGTCTATCAGGAGCTGCAGTTCCTGCAGATCTGGTCATCAGGGAGACATTGAGGTTCCACAACTTCCCACATCTTGCAGCAGGAGCACTCTACTGTCCTAACTACCATCCGGCCTACACTGAGTCAAGTACTAAGGATAACAATTAAATAAAACTTTTACCTGTTCTTACCTGTGCCTTCTCACAGGAGCCTCTTTAAAGAGCTGCTCTCACACTCCATACCTGGGCCACTTACTCTACCCCTTCACATTTGTATTTGGCTCTTTATGTTTGCACCATCTTTTATTTAGCACAAGTCAACAACATTGACAGGACCTGAGAGGCCCTTTTGATTTAAAAGATCAGTGATTCATGGGAGTAATGTTTGATCCAACCATGAAATGCAAACTGACACTTGTGGTATCCAGCCCAGTGCATCATTTGAAAGGGCATTGATGTGTAACATCACAGTACGAGATGCCGGGTCGTATAGATGTTATATGCTATAGTCATTTCAGGTCGCAGGATAACAATAAATGATCAGAATTTTTTAAAGAAGGAAAGATATACTGGTCATAAAATTTAAAAAGTTGATTTTTTCCTACATATATCTACTTTAGAAGTGATTGACCCTTATTATATAGAATAACAGAACTAGCAGCATAGCGTTAATATATATGCCTATTACTCCCACCCATTCCCTTAGTTCAAAACATATCAACTTGTTCTTGTTTTTTTTTGTCATATGCTTATCTATCTACCACTGAAATATATTAATGCTTCATAACCTAAACAGTATTTTGTTATCAAAAATTAGATTGGGTTCAGGGGATATAAAGCTGCATGATCATCATCATCAATAGTATTTTGATAATGTCTCCCCTTGTCCAGTCATTTTCCACTTACATCCAGGACACCTCTTGTGTCCTCCACCACTTTGACTTTTGAATTCCTTGATCCAATCCAGCTTATCTTTATCATAAACTTTCAGTCTTTGAACACCTCTATTTCCCATCTGGAAGGCTTTATGGCCCCCAGTTTCTATCTTCAAAGACCTGACCAGTTTCCCTCCACCAAGACTCTTCTGCTTTCCAGAACTCAGGCTTACTCTCAACAGCTTCTTTTGATTGCTCCCACTTTCTATAGATCAAAGGTATAGCCATAGGTGCTTGCATGGGCCCTTCCTATGCCTCCACTTTCTATAGATCAAAGGTATAGCTATAGGTGCTTGCATGGGCCCTTCCTATGCCTCCACTTCGTTCAGGCCTATTCCAGCAAACCAACATATTTCCCAGCCTTCAAAGGAGTTGTAACGCATGTCCCTTCACCTTCCCCACACCCCACACCTCCTGGTCCAGCCAGGTGAGATAGAGATCCACCTGTACCTCTCTCTAACCCTGTCACCGACCAGCCTCTTTTTTTTCTCCATTGCCTACTGCTGGTAATCTTTCCTGATCCCAAGTGAGTCATGATGCAGAACCATGACCCAAAAAAAAAGACACACTTTGCCTCTACAGACACTCCTTGGCTTGTGGGATTCTTCCACGGTTATGTTTTTGTTCTAGATTCTAACATCTGCAGTCTTTGTCTTCTTGCCTAAGGGTATTCTGATGGATATGTTCATAATTTCTTTCAGTCCTTTAACTGAAATTCAACATTCTTATCCTTTTTTACTTTTGATGATTTACACCAGCTGTTAGAAAGATGGACGATTCTCAATATTTCATAATGCAAGAATGAGGAAGTAGTAGGTACAGACATACTGAATGGGAGCAGAAATAGGTCAAATGGCCTCTTGTATTTGACTAACTTCAAAACTGTTTAGCTGTAGGATTAAGTTGCTCTTAGTTAAAAATAAAAAGCAGAGAAGAAAAATGTAACTGATTATATTTCCACCGTTACTTGTTATGTTTAAAATCTGCTTTAATAGACACATCATCCTTTTTTCCTTGTTGTCATGGTACCATGTAACAGTGAATCACCACTAATGAGAGAATGAAAGTTCTCAGTCTGTTTATCATTAACACTGACAACCTGATTCTTCGAGAAATGAAGCATGTATTAACACAGTGACTGTGTGAAGCGATTGTGGAAGAAGTTCCAATGAAAATAAATTGGCAGTCATGTGGGGTACAGATTTTACTGTGGGTGGATTTAAAAGTGAAGGAATATAACATCCTATCCATTCTCCCTTCTGTCCTCAGACTTTGGCAGTATGATAGCAAGATAACTAATTGGTAAATTCTTTATTGAATTGGGAAATAGTAATCGGTCACTATTTACAGCCAGTTTTGAAAGGAAATAGTGTGGTACCTGGAGTGAATTGCTGGGCCATGAATGGTTTGAAATTAATCACCACTTGCATGGTCGGATGATTTCTTCAACTTTGAATCACCGTGTATACATCTCGGGCATACTGTTGGTCCTCTGCCCTGGTCACTCCTTGACCGACTTTCGTAAGAGGCGAAACCAGGAGCTGAGCCTTGTATACATTTAAAGTGTGCCAATAATTCCCCAACATATCGCAGGACTTGGAGCAGAACGACAAATGTTCCTGCATCTGTTCTACCTACGTAACCAGCTCAATCCAACCTACAGTATATTTTCAACAAATACCTACTCTCCCTGTGGTCGGCTCTTCATAGATGTGACTGCTGCACATGATCACCAGAGGGCAATGTTTGTTACTAATAGCCAAGAATTTTAAAATCAATGAATATGAACTCTAAATGGCAGAAAAATTTTATTACACAGAAATTCCCTGTTTATTGAAAGAAATTTGGAAAAATTGAAGAATGCTTTTTCACCTATCTAGTCAAATGCCTTGAGATGAAATACAAAGAGAGATGCTGTGCTCGTAGTTTGTTCGAGCCATAATCTCAAACACTTTATGAAAGTTTTTTTCATTTTCACAGAAAAATGGTCGATGATTCTCATACTGCTATCTGGCAAGACAGTCAGTAGATGCACCTTCATCTCATTATTCAGGGTTAGATTTTCAGTGAGTGTCAAACTGGTCTACTCGATGTCTCCAAGGGCTTTGGAGATCTGAATTGTGTTCTGGACAAAGATGGCACTAACTGAGAAGGAAAAGAACAAGAGAATGTGTTTCTTCTATATCTGATTGCACAGTACAGTAAAATGCCAGTGATGTAGAAACAGACTACATTACTTAGTTGTATATAGCATTTACAAAAAAAAAATTACACTTCACAGGAGCATAAGCAAACACATGAGAAGTAAAATGAATTGTACCTTGCAAAAAGGAGTATAGTTTTATTATGGAAGCTCATTAATCCCACTTCGGGATATTCCTCGGCATACATCACTTTGTCCAATCATTTTTGTTTATAAGATAAGTACACATAGAGTTGGGGGTGATATATTAGCATGGATAGATGATTGGTTAAATAGAAAGCAGAGAGTTGGGATACATGGGTATTTCTTTGGCAATCAGCGGTGAGCGGTGTGCCACAGGGGTCGGTGCTGGGCCTGCAACTGTTCACGATATAGACAATAGACAACAGGCACAGGAGTAGGCCATTCAGCCCTTCGAGCCAGCACCACCATTCACTGTGATCATGGCTGATCATCCACAATCAGTACCCTTTTCCTGCCTTCTCCCCATATCCCTTCACTCTGCTATCCTTAAGAGTGCTATCTTAATGATCTGGAAGAGAAGACCGAGTGTAGTGTATCTGAGTTTTCTGATGATACTAAATTGAGTGGAAAGGTGAATTGTTTTGATTAGATTAGATTCAACTTTATTGTCATTGTGCTGAGTACAAATACAAAGCCAATGAAATGCATTTAGCATCTGACCAGAAATGCAAAGAATAGTGTTATTTACAAAATAACTGCGAATAAAAAAAGTGCTACAGCACGTAAATATAAAAGTACTGAGATAGTACAATGTGGGTGCAATACTGCTTAGCGCTGTGATGTGAGGTTCAGCAGGGTCACAGTCTCAGGGAAGAAGCTCTTCCTGTGCCTGCTGGTGCGGGAGCGGAGGCTCCTGTAGCGCCTACTGGATGGGAGGAGAGTAAAAAGTCCATGGTTAGGGTGAGATGCATCCCTGATAATGCTTTTCGCCCTGCCCAGGCACCATTTATGGCAGATGTTCTCAATGGTGGGCAATTTGGTGCCGATAATCCGCTGGTCAGTTTTCACCACACGCTGGAGTGCTTTGCGGTCTGATACGGGACAATTGCCATACCACAGTGAGACGCAGTTGGTAAGTATGCTCTCAATGGTACAGCGGTAAAAGTCCGTCAGTATCCTGGGACAGAGGTGAGCTTTCTTCATGCTCCGCAGGAAATAAAGGCACTGTTGTGCCTTTCTGATCAGGATGGAGGCGTTCAGGGACCAGGCGAAATCCTTGGAAATGTGGACACCAAGGAATTTGAAGCTTGATACACGCTCCACTACAGTTTCGTTGGTGTAGATTGGGATGTGAGTGTGACTCCTGGCCTGCCTGAAGTCCACAGTGATCTCCTTGGTCTTCTGGGTGTGCAGAGGATACAGAGAGTCTGCAGAGAGATATATAGATAAGTGGTCAAGTGGCAAGGGTCTGGCAGGTGGAGTACAACGTTGGTAAATGTGAAGTCATCCACTTTGGAAGAAAAAAATGGAAGATCAGTTTATTATTTAAATGGTAAAAGATTGCAGCATGCTGTTGTGCAGAGGGACTTGGGAGTGCTTGTGCATGAATTGCAAAAGTTTGATTTGCAGGTGCAGCAGACTATCAAGAAGGCAAATGGGATTTTGGCCATCGCTAGAGGGATTGAATTTAAGAGCAGGGAGGTTATGCTGCAACGGTACGGGGTACTGGTGAGGCTGCATCTGGAGTACTGCATGCAGTTCTGGTTTCCATACTTGAGGAAGGATATACTGGCTTTGGAGGTAGTGCAGGGGAGGTTCACCAGGTTGATTCCAGAGATGAGGGGGTTAGACTATGAGGAGAGATTGAGTCACCTGGGACTGTACTTGCTGGAATTCAGAAGAATGAGAGGACATCTTATAGAAACATATAAAATTATGAAAGGGATAGATAAGATAGAGCAGGAAAGTTGTTTCCACTGGTAGATGAGACTAGAACTAGGGGACATAGCCTCAAGATTCCAGGGAGTAAATTTAGGACGGAGATGAGGAACTGCTTTTCCTGAAGAGTGGTGACTCTGTGGAATTCTCTGCCCAATAAAGCAGTGGAGGCTACCTCAGTAAATATATCTAAGACAAGGATGGATAGATTTGTGCATATTTGGGGAATTAAGAGTTTTGGGGAAAAGGCAGGCAGGTGGGGATGAGTCCATAGTCAGATCAGCCATGACCTTGTTGAATTGCAGAGCAGACTCGATGGGCCAGATGGCCTACTCGTGCTCCTATTTCTTATATTATTATGTTCTTATATTTGCTTTGTTAGTGACATTCATTTCATGATAAATTCAGAAGAAGACAAGTTTGCTGTTGATTGTACAGTATCAATATCAATTGGGTGCCACTGTAATGCAATGGTTAGCCCCAAATTATTAGAGTCCAGAGTTCAATTCCAGTAACCTTTGTACATCCTCCCCGTGGAATGCTTGAGTTTCCTTCAGGTCCTCTAGTTTCCTCCTGGAATCCAGAGACATACCGGGTAGGTTAATCGGACACTAAATTGTCCTGTAATGAGGTAAGAGTTAAATGAGGGTTGTCAGGGGTTGCTGGGCCGTGTGGCTCAAAGGGTCGGAATGCCTTGTATCTCCTAATAAATAAATAAATACATTAATGAATAAAAACAAAAGCTGGTGGTACTTTTCAGGTTAGGTTGCATCTGTGGCTAATAGAACAGGAAGGGAGAAGTGGATTGATGATCACTTAACAGTTCTGATTTTTTAAAAAACAGGCAAACTGGAATATACACACTATCTTGCTCTACAAATGCGGTCTGACTTGCTAAATATCTTCAATTTTCTGTTTTTAGTTTAGATTTCCAGTATCTGCAGTTGTTTGCTTTTCTTTCTCCATACAATGTGGTACTTAGCTTAGCAGCATGCTGAAAGAGTTGGACAATATTCAAATGGTTGCGCCTAGCAACTTGTGCACCATGTTTGCCCGCCAAGATTAAGGAAACTTTTTCCAGAAAAATGTATTTCCACATTTTTGGAATTACGTCCGGGACAGTCTATCTATCCTTGATATTTGGCAGCATTAGCATTGTCCAATCCCTGAAGCAGTGTCACCTGATTGAGTGCTGCTACAACAAGCTCTTGCTCAAGGTCAGTAAAACTAATTTGGACTTCAGGAAATAGAAGGGAGTTGAACATGCACTAGACTGGCAGATCAGCATTAGATAGGGTCAGCAGTAAATTTTTGGGCATTAACATATTGGATAGCCTGTCCTAGGCCCAGTACAGCAAATTTACTTCAAGGTTAAGGTCATTTGTGTTATTGAATACTAACAAACTTCTACAGACGTACCTGGCATCATGGTCTGCTATGGCAACTCAAACACACTGGAATGCCAGCTGCCTAGAGTAGTGAACTCAGCCCAATGCATCATCAGCTCATACCAAGACCATTTTACACTACAGCAGATTTTATTATAATTGTATTCTTTTTTGTAAATAGTATATAATTTGCCTTTTCCCTGAACGGTATGAATCTAACGTTCTGTGCCTGTGAATCTGCTCCAAGTAAAAATTTAATTGCACCAGTACATGCATGTCATGAGTCATAGAATTTTACAACATAAAGTCAGGCCTTTTTGGCCGAGCTCATCCATCTTAATTGTTATTCAAGTGAGTTCGTCCCAACTGACCATACTTGGTCCCAAGCCCTCTAAGTCTTTGAGTTTGCCCCAACCACAATTTCTGGGAGCTCATTCTAAATACACGCTATCATTTGCATGAAGAAGCGGCTCTTGTTAATCTTAAATTTTCATTTTTGATCTTAAACGTATGCTCTTTTGTTTTTAGCACCTCTGAGAAAAAAGAATGCTTTTACCCTATGTTGCTCATGATCTTGTACACTTCTCAGATCATCCCTCCTCCCACACTCTAGGGAACTAAGCTCTTGGCCTATGCAATCTTGCCATATACCTCAAGCTCCCATTAGAACTTTTCCACACTCTTTATAGTTTAATAACATTTTTCCAATAACACAGTGACCAGAATTGTACACAATACTCTACAAGTGTGGCTTCTCCACCATCTCTTGCAAATGCAACCTAGCTGCATGGTTCCTATAGTCAGCGTGCCATTTGATGCATTCTAGCTACCCAAGACATCCCTTTCAGTGAGCTCTGCACTTGTATTACATTCCTGTTCCCTACCTTTCACTGAATACCTTGATCTCCCAAAATGCAGTCTGTTTATCTGGATTGAAAGCTATTTGCCAGCCCTCAGACCAAATACTGTAGTATACCTAGCTGATCAAGATCTCCCTGTAATTTTTCATAACCTTCTATACTGTTTACAACACAAGTTATTTTATTATCATCTGCAAATTTACAAACTTGCACATTCACGTCCAAATCATATAGATTTGAAACAAATCTCCACAACGCCAATCTCTTTGGAACACCACTAGACACAAGCCTCTGGGCCAAGGAACAACACTGAACTATATCCCTCTGTTTACTAAATGCACTATTTATGAATCCAATCTGTTCTCTTCCATGGATCCCATGGAATCTAATCTTCCAAACTAGCTTGCCACAAAGGTCCTTAAAGGTCTTGATAAAGGCTTTATAGATGGTGTGGAATGAGCTGCCAGCGCAAGTGGCGCGTTCGAGCTTGATTTCAGCATTTAAGAGAAGTTTGGATAGGTACATGGATGGTAGGGGTATGGATGGCTATGGTTCAGGTGTAGGTCGATGGGACTAGGCAATTTAAATAGTTCAGCACAGACTAGATGGGCCAAAGGGCATGCTTCTGTGCTGAACTTTTCCATGACTCCATGTAACTTGACATGACCTATCCTTATCTCACTCTTGGTTGCTTCTTTAAATGAATATAAAACATTTATCAGATATATCTAACCACCTATAAAGCTGTGCTGACACATCGAAATCATTAACATATAATGTGAAAAGAAGTGGTCCCAGCACAGACACCTGTGGAACACCAGTAGTCACCAGCAGCCAACCAGAAAAGGTTCCCTTTATTTTCACTCTTAGCTTCCTGCCAATCAGCCAATACTCTATCCATGCTACTATCTTTCTGTAATACCAGGCGACCTTAACTTGTTAAGCAGCCTCATGTGGCATCTTGTCAAAGGCCTTCTGAAAATCCAAGAACACACTATTTACCAATTCTCTTTTGTCTATCCTGCTTGTTATTTCTTCAAAGAATTCCAACAGATTTGTCAGGCAAGATCTTCTGTTAAGGAAACCATGTTGACTTTGGCCTATTTTGTCATGTGTCTCCAAATACATCTTTAATAACAGACTCCAGCACTGAAGTCAGGCCAACTAGCCTATAACTTCCTATGTCCTGCCTCCCTATCTTCTTAAAGAGTGGAGTGACATTTGCAGTTTTCCAGTCTTCCAGAAACATTCCAGATTTTAGTGATTCTTGAAAGATCATTGCTATTGCCTCCACAATCTCTTCAGCTACCTCTATAAGAACCTTAGGGTGTAGTCCATCTGGTCAAGGTGACTTACTTACCTTCAGTCCTTTCAACTTCCCAACTTCTCCAGCGTCATTTTCTAGTGGTCTGATATCCTCTCTTATCTCTCTTTTATTCTTTATATATCTGAAAAACATTTTGTATCCTCTTTTATATTATTGGCTACCAGAGAAAAATGGCCTGCCATCATATTTCTCTTTTCTCTCATTTTTCATCTTTTCTCTCTTTATGACTTTTTAGGTGCATTCTGTTGGTTTTTGAAAGGTTCTCAATCCTCCACCTTACCATTATTACGCACAATTGGTAAAGATTAGAAAAAAAGACTTATCAGAGCACCACACACAAAATGCTGGAGAAGGAAGATATCAAAACATACTAGTTACCTTCCTCTGCCTAACCTCCTCTGGCCAAAGCCCCGACTCCCCACTTCTACGCTGATCCACTCTCAAAATGGCAATTGTACCTTACCTCACCTTCCTTATATTGGTTTAAGTGTCCTCTAATTAGCCAATCACTGAGACTCTCACTCTTGGCTCTTGACTACCTGTAAAAGTGAAACTGATAGGTAACGAGACTTGCCCTTTCAAAGGTCCCTGCCTTCACTCTCAGCTCCCGAATCTTGTAAAAGTGAAACTTGTGCACATAACAATAAACTCAACCTTGACTACCAGGCCAGCTAATGACCTTTACCACCTACAAAAACAAAGGCTGCAGCTTCACTCCCTCTCCAGTTTTCCAAGTTCCAGGTTAAGAACTGTTTCAGGAGAAATAAACTAGTTGCTTGAAATCCATTGAAAATTCAGAAACTGCAGATACTGGTAAGTGCTGGATAGATTCAGCAGTTCAAGAGAGGGTAAAATTGAGTAAAGATTTCAGATGGAAAATCCTTCATTAGAACTGGGAAGGAAAGAAAATTGAGTTACAGGAAGAAGGATGGATAGGACTAAGGAAATAAGATAAGCCATTGGCAGAATGAGGAAGAGGACTTGATCTCTGAGATGACTGTTTTTTGTCCAGGACATAGAGGGGTGAAATTCCATTCCTTGAAGTTCAGCAAGGTGTGCAATGTCACATGTCGCTGAAATCTGACACACTGCAATTTCAGAGCGGAGCAGAGGAGAGGTGCTAAGTAGCCATTCTAGTATGACCACAGCAACAACTGTCATGTATCTGTTCCTACTAGGCTGGAAGCCTGTCCTGATGTTATAGGACTGTGTACGTGCTTGGGCAGCAGGGAGGAATGGGGCTTGTTTTTGCTGTTGTTGTTTTGTTGCTTGGCATGTTCTGTGTCGTTCTGCTGTGTGTTGTTGGAATGCTGTGTTGGTGCCAGGCGGTGTGGCGATATTTGAGGGCTGTCCCAGCACACCCTTGGTTCATTGTTTGTTCTTATCACAATCAACACGTTTCACTATATGTTTCAATATGCACCAACCAGTAAACTAGAATCTTGAACATAATCTTAGTCCCAGTGTGGCAAATAGTTGGTTCTGGATGCTTTCCATTCTCAGTGAACTGATGACAGCTGTTGTCTGCTGGATAAGCCTGTTGGAATACTTTGAGGAAATAACAGGCAGGATAGATAATGGAGAGTCAGTGAATAGAGTTTACTCAGATTTTCAGAAGGTCTTTCACAAGATGCCTCAAATAAGGTTGCTAAACAAGATTATTACAGGAACGGTATTGCAGGAATGGTAGTAGCATAGATAGAACATTGGCTGATTGGCAGGAGGCAATGAGTAGTAATAAAGCAGACCTTTCCTGGTTGGCTGCTGGGGACTAACGGTGTTCCATAGGGGGCTGGTGTGGAGGCCAAGTCATTGGGTATATTTAAAGCGGAGGTTGTGAGGTTCTTGATTAGTAAAGGTGTCAAGGTTATGGAGAGAAGGAAGATGAATGGAGTCGAGAGGGATAATAAGTAAGCGATGATGGAACAGAGGAGCAGACTTGATGGACTCAATGGCCTATTTCTGCTCCTTGTCTTGTTGCGTTATTTCATTCCTATTTGCTGGAGAGCAGTAGGCAGGATATGCAAGTAATTTTTTTTATATATGAATGCACCCTTATTTTGTTTGGTGCACTTGATTGCATATGCATTATTTTGATGTAAGTGCATGACACTTCTCCCCTATAATGGAACCACACCCAGCTGGTGTACAACCAAAGGCAACAAATACTTGTGGAGGCAGCACCCATACAGAGCTCTGAGTCAGTACTGCAACACTTACACATTTTCACTTTTGCAGCACTGAAAGGTGAGAAATTAGTCAGAGGCACTACACAAAATTGGAGTTCATCAGTATCATGGTGAAATTGATCATAACTTTAATCCTAGAAAGTGTCAGCTTCAGGCTCTGTACAATATGATGTGGAAAAGTGGAACCTGCATCATCATTGCTCCTGGGCACCTTCTGCAGATGTTCATATAATATCCAAGGCATCTCATTAACTTTCATCTTCATGCCATGTCTTTGTGGTCCTCAACGGAAGCTGAACTAATGTGTGTCCTTACTTGCTGGAGAGAGGGTATATGATATGTGCCTACCATCTGACCTGGCTGTAGCCCACTGATGTTTGGCGATGCACCATATGTAGATCTGGCATTCTCTACTGAAAGTGCTAGGATCTGAACTGATGCAAGTGTCTATACAGGAAAAAATGTGGTCCCTTCTACAGTCTGATTGCTTAGCAGCTGTGGACTTGGCAGATGATACTGTTTGAAATGAGAGTGACAGTAGGATATGGTTATAGTACGAGATGGGAAAGGCGAGAGGTGCATGTTTAAACCATCCAAATCTTTTGTGGCAGAACAGAGTGTGAAGTGGGGTGATGGGTCTTGAGAGAAGGACGGCTGTTTATGAGAACATCAACAACCTTCTATTGGCCACTTGCCCTGTGAATTTCAGATGAAAGGGTACTTTTACTGTTAACTTTATCAGATGAATTGGATGAAAGTTCTGGTCGCCTCACTATAGCAGGGGTCCCCAACCTTTTTTGCACTGCGGACTGGTTTAATATTGACAATATTTTTGCGGACCAGCCGATTTGGGGGGGCGGGGGTATGTTCAAGTCGGGTTAAACTCACCTCAACATGTCTTTTGCAGTTAGGGTTGCCAACTTTCTCACTCCCAAATAAGGGACAAAAGTAGCAGACAAATATGGGACACTTGTGTTTACCCCGAGAAAGACTATCATGACCATGAAGCCTTGCATAGGCACCTGTGTGCGCATGTGTGTACGTGCCGATTTCTTTCTACAAATCGGTTTTGGTTTAATCTTCCCGACTCTGTTAAGTGAAACTACACTATACATACATTATTTCTACTTTATATAGGCTGTGTATTTATCATATCATTCCTGCTTTTACTGTATGTTAGTTTTATTTTAGGTTTTATGTGTTATTTGGTATGATTTGGTAGGTTATTTTTTGGGTTGGGGAACGCTCAAAACTTTTTTCCCATATAAATTAATGGTAATTGCTTCTTCGCTTTACACCATTTCTGCTTACGAACAATTTCATAGGAACGCTCTACCTTAGTGGGGGAAATACGGGACAAGGGCGGTCCCGTATGGGACAAACCAATTTAGCCCAATATACGGGACATGGAAACCCTTTGT
Source organism: Mobula birostris (assembly GCF_030028105.1). NCBI lineage: Eukaryota > Metazoa > Chordata > Chondrichthyes > Myliobatiformes > Myliobatidae > Mobula > Mobula birostris. The sequence continues at coordinate 37,786,765 of NC_092386.1, read as the reverse complement.
TCAAGTTCAACAGTGCGTGACAGGGAATGAGGAAAGGTGCAGCTGTCTCATGCCTTTTCCTCGCAGCCCGGTAGCACATGCTTTGAGGCCCGGTACCGGTCCGCGACCCGGTGTTTGGGCACCACTGCACTACAGGAAGGATGTGGAAGCGTTGGAAAGGGTACAGAGGAGATTTACCAGGATGCTGCCTGGTTTAGAGACTATGCATTATGATCAGATTAATGGAGCTAGGGCTTTACTCTTTGGGGAGAAGGAGGATGAGAGGAGACATGATAGAGGTATACAAGATATTAAGAGGAATAGATAGAGTGGATAGCCAGCGTCTCTTCCCCAGGGCACCACTGCTCAATACAAGAGGACATGGCTTTAAGGTAAGGGGTGGGAATTTCAAGGGGGATATTAGAGGAAAGTTTTTTACTCAGAGAGTGGTTGGTGCGTGGAATGCACTGCCTGAATCGGTGGAGGTAGGTACACTAGAGAAATTTAAGAGACTACTAGACAGGTATATGGAGGAATTTAAGGTGGAGGGTTATATGGGAGGCAGGGTTTGAGGGTCTGCACAACATTGTGGGCCAAAGGGCCTGTGCTGTACTATTCTATGTTCTATCTTCTATGAAAGTGGCCTATCAGCGGCGTCAACAGAGCTTTACCAAGAGGGATTTCTCGCAGGTCGGTCGGCGGTGGTTATTTAAAAAGGGAGCTTTGAGAGTGTTTGTCCATTGTACAAGGCCTATCTGCGGCTATAACCGGAACACCAGTTGTGAGTTAGATAGCAGGGAAGGTTCAGGCATAAAACTGCCTAGTGGAGCAGTCATCGATGGAGTGATCTGAGGCAGAGTGGTAGGGCTTTGGCGATAATGGGTCGAGGCAAGTTAAGTTACCTGTGAGGAATTGAAACAGTAAGTATGTCTGTGAGGCTGGTGTTCTGTGCTGGGTGTCAGATGTGGGAAATCCGGGAGACTCCCAGCCTCCCGGATGGCCACATCTGCGCCAGGTGCATTGAGCTGCAGCTCCTTGGGAACCAGGTTAGGGAACCGGAGATGCAGCTCGATGACCTCCGTCTGGTCAGGGAAAGTAAGGAGGAGATAGAGAGTAGCTATAGGGAAGTAGTCACACCAGAGACTCAGGAGACAGATAAATGGGTAACAGTCAGGAAAGGGAAGGGCAAGATAATAGAGAGTACCCCTGTGGCTGTCCCCCTTAACAATAAGTACTCCTGTTTCAGTACTGTTGGGGGTGGGGGGATAACTTAGCTGGGGGAAGCAACAGTGGCTGCGTCACTGTTGTAAAGGAAGAAGGCAGCAGTGATAGGGGACTCTATAGTTAGGGGGTCAGACAGGCGATTCTGTGGATGCAGGAAAGAAACAGGGATGGTAGTTTACCTTCGAGGTGCCAGGGTCCGAGATGTTTCTGATCACGTCCATGATATCCTGAAGTGGGAAGTTGAACAGCCAGAGGTCATGGTATATATTTGTACCAATGACATAGGTAGGAAAATAGAGGAGGTCCTGAAAACAGACTACAGGGAATTAGGAAGGAAGTTGAGAAGCAGGACCTCAAAGGTAGTAATCTCGGGATGACTGCCTGTGCCACGCAACAGTGAGCGTAGGAGTAGAGTGAGGTAGAGGACAAATGTGTGGCTGAGGAATTGGAGCAGGGGGCAGGGATTCAGATTTCTGGATCATTGGGACCTCTTTTGGGACAGGCGTGACCTGTATAAAAAGGACAAGATTGCACTTGTATCCGAGGGGGACCAATATCCTGGCAGGGAGGTTTGCTAAGGCTATTGGTGAGATTTTAAACTAGAATTGTTGGGGGGTGAGAACTGAACTGAAGAGATGGAGGAAGGGGCAGTTGGCTCACAAATAGAGAAAGCTTGGAGACAGTGTGAGAGGGAAGATAGACAGGTGATAGAGAAGGGATATGCTCAGACTGATGAAATGTGCCTATTTTAATGCAAGGAGTATAATGAACAAAGCAGATGAGCTTAGAGCATGAATCAATGCTTGGAGCTATGATGTTGTGGCCATTACAGAGACTTGGATGGCTCTGGGGTGGGAATGATTACTTAGGGTGCCAGGCTTTTGATGTTTCAGAAAGGACAGGGAAGGAGGCAAAAGAGATGGGGGTGTGGCACTGCTGATCAGAGGTCGTGTCACACTGCAGAAAAGGAGGAAGTCATGGAGGGATTGTCTACGGAGTCTCTGTGGGTGGAAGTTAGGAACAGGATGGGGCCAATAACTCTACTGTGTTTTTTATAGACATCCCAATAGAAACAGGGACATCGAGGAGCAGATAGGGAGACAAATTCTGGAAAGGAGTAATAATAGCAGGGTTGTCGTGGTGGGAGATTTTAATTTCCCAAATATTGATTGCCATCTTCCTAGAGCAAGGGATTTAGAAGGGGTGGAATTTGTTAGGTGTGTTCAGGAAGGTTTCCTGACACAATATGTAGATAAGCCTACAAGAGGAGAGGCTGAACTTGATCTGGTATTGGGAAATGAACCTGGTCAGGTTTCAGGTCTCTTAGTGGGAGAGCATTTTGGAGATAGTGATCACAATTCTATCTCCTTTACCATAGCATTGGAGAGGGATAGGAACAGACAAGTTAGGAAAGTGTTTAATCGGAGTAAGGGGAAATATGAGGCTATCAGGCAGGAACTTGGAAGCATAAATTGGGAACAGATGTTCTCAGGTAAATATACAGCAGAAATGTGGCAAATGTTCAGGGGATATTTGCGTGGCATTCTGCATAGGTACGTTAAAATGAGACAGGGAAAGGATGGTAGGGTGCAGGAACTGTGGTGTACAAAGGCTCTTGAAAATCTTGTCAAGAAGAAAAGAAAAGCTTACGAAAGGTTCAAAAAAACTATGTAATGATAGAGATCTAGAAAATTATAAGGCAAGCAGGAAGGAGCTTAAGAATGAAATTAGGAGAGCCAGAAGGGACCATGAGAAGGCCTTGGCGAGCAGGTTTAAAGAAAACCGCAAGGCATTCTACAAGTATATGAAGAGCAAGAGGATAAGACATGAGAGAATAGGACCAGTCAGGTGTGACAGTGGAAAGGTGTGTATGGAACCAGAGGAGATAGTAGAGGTAATTAATGAATACTTTGCTTCAGTATTCACTACAGAAAAGGATCTTGGTGATTGTAAGGATAACTTTCAGTGGATTGAAAAGCTTGAGCATAGACATTAAGAAAGAGGATGTGCTGGAGCTTTTGGAAGGCATCAAGTTGGATAAGTCTCCGGGACTGGACGAGATGTACCCCAGGATGTTGTGGGAGGTGAGGGAGGAGATTGATGAGTCTCTGGTAATGATCTTTGCATCATCAATGGGGACGGGAGAGGTTCCGAAAGATTGGAAAGTTGCAGATGTTGTTCCCCGATTCAAGAAAGGGAGTAGAAATAGCCCAGGAAATTATAGACCAGTGAGTCTTACTTGAGTGGTTGGTAAGTTGATGGAAAAGATCCTGACAAGCAGGATTTATCAACATTTGGAGAGGCATAATATGATCAGGAATAATCAGCATGGATTTGTGAAAGGCAGGTCGTGCTTTGCAAGCCTGATTGAATTTTTTTGAGGATGTGACTAAACACGTTGATGAAGGCAGAGCAGTATATATAGTGTATTTGGATTTTAGCAAGGCATTTGATAAGGTACCCCATACAAGGTTTATTGAGAAAGTAAGGAGGCATGGGATCCAAGGGAACCTTGCTTTGTGCATCCAGAATTGGCTTGCCCACAGAAGGCAAAGAATGGTTGTAGATGGGTCATATTCTTCATGGGGTCGGTGACCAGTGGTGTGCCTCAGGGATCTGTTCTGAGACCCCTTCTTTTCATGATATTTATAAATGGCCTGGATGAGGAAGTGGAGGGATGGGTTAGTAAGTTTGTTGATGACACAAAGGTTGGGGCATTGTGGATAGTGTGGAGGACTGTTAGAGGTTACAGCAGGATATCGATAAGATACAAAACTAGGCTGAGAAATGGTAGATGGAGTTCAATCCAGATAAGTGTGAGGTGGTTCATTTTGGTAGGTCAAATATGATGGCAGAATGTAGTATTAATGGTAAGATTCTTGGCAGTGTGGAGGATCAGAGGGATCTTGGGGTCTGAGTCCATAGGACACTTAAAGCTGTTGCTCAGGTTGACTGTGTGGTTAAGAAAGCATATGGTGCAATGGCTTTCATCAATCATGGGATTGAGTTTAAGAGCCAAGAGATAATGTTACAGCTGTATAGGACCCTGGTCAGACCCCACTTGGAGTACTGCAATCAGTTCTGGTCACCTCACTACAGGAAGGATGTGGAAACTATAGAAAGGGTGCAGAGGAGATTTACAAGGATGTTGCCTGGATTGGGGAGCATGCCTTATGAGAATAGGTTGAGTGAACTTGGCCTTTTCTCCTTGAAGTGGCGGAGGATGAGAGGTGACCTGATGGAGATGTATAAGATGATGAGAGGCATTGATCATGTGGATAGTTAGAGGCTTTTTCCCAGGGCTGAACTGGCTAACATGAGAGGGTACAGTTTTAAGGTGCTTGGAAGTAGGTACAGAGGAGATGTCAGGGGTAATTTTTTTTACGCAGAGAGTGGTGAGTGCGTGGAATGGGCTGCCAGCGACAGCGGTGGAGGCAGATATGATAGGGTCCTTTAAGAGACTCCTGGACAGGTACATGGAGCTTAGAAAAATAGAGGGCTATGGGTAACCCTAGGTAATTTCTAAAGTATGTACATCTTCGGCACAGTATTGTGGGCCGAAGGGCCTGTATTGTGCTGTAGGTTTTCTGTGTTTCTATGTTACTGAAGATATATCTGATACAAAACCATAGGTAGTACTTGGGTACCATCCCTAATAGGTCTATACTTTTAAATAGCCTATCACTCTTATAAAGTGTCAATCATTTACTAGAGACTACAAAAACTGAGAATTACTATCATTTCCAAATTTCCTGAGCCTTAACTGATTTTCCATTGTGTTCCTACTATTTAGCGAATTCAAATTAAGGAAACCTTTTTGATCAAAAATGGTGTTTCCAGTCTGGTTTTGCACTATACTTATACTTGATACTAGAACATACAATCATCACAGTGATATTTGATTCTGCGCTTCCCACTCCCTGGATTACAAATATTAAATATTAAAAATAGTAAAAATTAGTAAATATTAAAAATTTAAATTATAAATCATAAATAGAAAATAGAAAAATGGAAAGTAAGGTAGTGCAAAAAAACCGAGAGGCAGGTCCGGATATTTGGAGTGTACGGCCCAGATCCTGGTCAGGCTCCGTTCAGCAGTCTTATCACAGATGGAAAGAAGCTGTTCCCAAATCTGGCTGTACGAGTCTTCAAGCTCCTGAGCCTTCTCCCGGAGGGAAGAGGGACGAAAAGTGTGTTGGCTGGGTTGGTCGTGTCCTTGATTATCCTGGCAGCACTGCTCCGACAGTGTGTGGTGTAAAGTGAGTCCAAGGATGGAAGATTGGTTTGTGTGATGTGCTGCGCCATGTTCACGATCTTCTGCAGCTTCTTTCGGTCTTGGACAGGACAACTTCCATACCAGGTTGTGATGCACCCTAGAAGAATGCTTTCTACGGTGCATCTATAAAAATTAGTGAGGGTTTTAGGGGACAGGCCAAATTTCTTTAGTTTTCTCAGGAAGTAGAGGTGCTGGTGGGCCTTCTTGGCAGTGGACTCTGCTTGGTTGGACCAAGTCAGGTCATTTGTGATATTGACCCCGAGGAACTTAAAGCTTTGACCTGTTCCACTTGTGCACCACCGATGTAAATTGGGTCATGCGGTCCGCTACTCCTTCTGAAGTCAACAACCAATTCCTTCGTCTTGCTGATATTGAGGGATAGGTTATTGTCTTCACACCATGCCACCAGGTTCTTAATTTCCTCCCTGTATTCAAACTCTTCGTTACCTGAGATATGGCCTACAATTGTTGTGTCATCAGCAAACTTATATATTGAGTTTGATGGAAACTTGGCTACACAATCATGGGTGTACAGTGAGTACAGCAGGGGGCTGAGTACACAGCCTTGTGGGGCACCGGTACTCAGAGTGATTGTAGAGGAGAGCTTGTCCCCTATTTTTATAGCCTGGGTCCTGTCTGTGAGGAAGTTGAGTATCCAGCTGCAGATCTGAGTGCTAAGGCCCAGGTTCCGGAGCTTAGGAATCAGTTTATTTGGAATGATGGTATTAAAGGCAGAACTGTAGTCAATGAAAAGGAGCCTTACGTATGTGCCTTTATTCTCCAGTTGTTCTAAGGAGGAATGTAGGACCAGAGAGATGGCATCTACCGTTGACCTGTTGCTCCGGTAGGCGAATTGCAAAGCGTCGAGGTTTATCGGTAGGCTGTGGTTGATGTGTACCATAACCAATCCCTCTAAGCACTTCATAGCAATTGATGTCAGAGCCACGGGTCGATAGTCATTCAGGCATGCCACCTTGCTCTTCTTCGGCACTGGGATTATTGTTGCCTTCTTAAAACACGAGGGGATCTTAGACTGAAGCAAGGAGCAGTTGAAGATGTCAGCAAACACTCCAGCTAGCTCGCTTGCACAGGCCCGGAGAATCCGTCCTGGGACACCATCTGGACCTGTCGCCTTCTTTGGATTTATCTTCTGGAAGGCCCTTCTAACGTCCTCCTTGGTGACGATGAATCTCGATGCCACCAGGTCCAGTTCATCTGGAGGGAGCAGGACGCTCCTCTTCTGTTTGAATCTTACGTAGAATGCGTTAAGTTCGTCAGGAAGAGAAGCGCCACAGTTATTGATATTCCCAGCTTTTTCTTTGCACCCAGTGATCTCATTTAGATCCTGCCATAGTCTACTGGCATCCCTCTGGTTAGCCTGGGCTTCCAACTTGGCTCAATATTGCCTTGGCACCCTTAATGGCTTTCCAGAGTTCACGCCTGGATTCCGTGTAGCGACTGTTATCCCTGGACCTAAAAGCCGCAGCTCTAGCTTTTAAAAGGGACTTGACCTCATAATTCATCCAAGGTTTCCGGTTAGGGAATACCTGGATCGTCTTGCGAGACACACAGTCCTCTGTGCATTTCCAAATGAAGTCTGTGACAGCTGAGGCATACTCATCGAGGTTAGCTGCCGAGTCCTTGAATACTAACCAGTCCACCGTTTCAAAGCAGTCACGGAGGACCTCATCCGTTTCCTCCATCCAACGCGACACTACTTTTGACACCGTGACCTCCCGCTTCAGTTTCTGTTTGTAAGCTGGGAGGAGGAGTACGGCCTGATGGTCTGATTTTCCGAAGTAAGGTCGTGGGACAGAACGGTAGGCATCCTGGACTGCTGTGTAGCAGTGGTCAAGTATATTTGGGCCTCTAGTGGGGCAGGAGACATGTTAGTATAACTTTGGCAGCGCCTTTCTGAGGTTGGCCTGGTTAAGGTCCCTAGCTGTAATGAGCAAAGCCTCCGGATACCTGGTCTCAAGTTCACTGATATGGATGTTATGTGTAGTGCTGATACCAACAGATGATCAAAAATATATAAAATTGTGACACTCTTGCAGTAAGGAATGATTAATCTCTGTAAAGTGTTAACAACCAGCCTGTGTGTTTCAGAGACCTGGTTACACGTTAGGCAGGTGACAGCACCATTATTTGCTTTCTGACCTGTAAGAAAAGCTAGGCATTGTTCAAATGTGCTCTGTTTTATATCATGTGCTCTCAATGAGGTTGTGAGGGAAAGGATAATGGTACGAAGGTCACTTGGAGGAGACCCCAGGACTGTGTTCACTCTCCAATATACAGATGGTCCTGGATGCAGATGGCATTAGCTCACAGAATGAGGAAGCAGTGAATAATAGCTCACAGAAAACATGTTCTGTTGCTGAGAACCATAATTAAAATTTAAAGGGATTGATTGTTACTATATGACAATGGGATCAACATGATATTTTAAGTCTCAGATATGTTCAAGTGATTTATTCCTTGCCAAACTGTGAGTTAACTATGAAAGTTATGAGTGATGATCTTTGAATCTAGTTTCTCTCAGTAAATAAGTAACAGGCATTGAAGATGTCATTATGTGCAGGATCAAGATGGGGAGATGACATGACTGAATCATAACAGGAAGTGTTTGCTCCAATTTCTTGATGAGTTGGACTTCAAAAGGAAATAGACTCAAGCCCATGAAAAACTTCCTTTGCACACCTTTCCTGTAAGCAACAGATAATTTATCCATACTTTCTCCTAGGTGAAAATGGGTTTAGTTTCCAGGACTGGGTGAATTAATTATTTAGTATTTTCCAGAAGTGGTTTTAATCAATAAACAGAAACATATACATACCTCAAGTGTGTTCCTGAAGCTTCTCACAAGTAACCAACATATTTATGCCGAGATTGACAGTGCAGGCCAGACGTTGTTGGCAATGGCCTGTTGTCTGCAGTTAGGGTTAGGCAGTCACCCTGAACACATATTTACCTGCCACTAATGCAGAGGGCTAAAAGCATGTTGGATTCCCATTCTCTTACCATCTAATAGTGTACTGAAGAAGCACTATGTCTAAAATCCCCTGTAAGCTTTGACAGCCCACATGCCACCCCTGGGTTCAGGAACAGTTATTGCCCCACAACTATTAGGTTCCTGAACAAGGTATGGCCAACTTCAATTGCCACTACTCTGAGCTAATTCTGTAACTTACAGACTGACTTTAAAGGACGCTTTACAACTCATGTTCTTAGTATTTTTTTATTTGTAGTTTGTCATTTGTATATTGTCCTTCTTTATCTTCTTTATGTATTTTTGTGAATTTTATATTTTTTTTCCTGTAAATGGCTGCACAAAAATGAATCGCAAGGTAGTATATGGTAACATATTCATACTTTGATAATAAGTTTACTTTCCAGCTGTGCGGACATTATTTTTAAAAGTTTTTCAGTTAGATACGAATTAATTCAGAAACAGAATTTATTAAATAAATAGAATTAGCTTAAATATACATAATGTATCACTAATTTAAAACGTTAAACAAAAACAAGAATAATTTTAGGACAAATTTATTTTCCTCTTTCTTTTCTTTTTGCAACCACTGAGGTCATGGACCTTGTGCCAGGTTAGGCAGTGCGGGATACAATGGATGATATTTATATTGAGAAATCTCAGTGAAGTAGGGTACTGGCTCTGGAAACCATGTGGAGTAAAGGGGTGAAGCAAATTGTTTCATTGTTCTAAACAGCATGCACAAAATGCTGGAGTATCTCAGCTGGCCAGGCAGAATCTGTGGAAAAAAGTACAGTCGCCGTTTCGAGCCGAGATGCTTCATCAGGACTGGAAAAAAGATGAGGTGTAAGAAACTGTGGGGGAGAGGAGGAAGAAACACACGGTGAAAGGTGACACTGGGGGGTGGGGAGGGAGATGAAGTAGTGTGCTGGGAAGTTGATTGGTGAAGGAGATACAGGACTGAAGAAGGGAGAATCTGATTGGAGAGGACAGAAGGATATTGAAGAAAGAAAAGGGGGAGGAGCACCAGAGGGAGGTGATAAGGTGAGAGAGGGAAATGGGAATGGGACATGGTGAAAAGTGGGCGGGGAGGTGGCATTACCAGAAGTTCAAGAAATCGATGTTATGCCATCAGGCTGGAGGCTGCCCAGACATATGATGAGTGTGGCCTCATTGCAGCAGTAGGGAAGGCCGTAGACTGTCATGTCAGAATGGGTAGTGGAATTAAAATGGGTGCCCACTAGGAGATCCTGCTTTTTTGGCAGACGGAGTGTAGATGCTCAGCGAAGCTGTCTCCCAAATGGGTATCACCTATACAGGAGGCCACACTGGTGTCACTCCACTATTTTTCCTATGCTACATCGACGACTGCATTGGTGCTGCTTCGTACATCCGTGCAGAGCTTGTCGACTTCATTAACTTTGCCTCCAACTTCCAACTTGCTTTCAAATTTACCTGGTCCATTTCTGACACCTCCCTCTCCTTTCTCGATCTCACTTGCTCTATCACTGGAGGCAGTTTATCTTCTGATGTCCATTATAAACCCACTGATTTTCAGGGCTACCTGGACTACAGCTCTTCCCACCCTGTTACTTATAAAAACGCCATTCCCTTCTCTCAGTTCCTCTAACTCTGCTGCAACTGCTCTTAGTGTTTCATTTGAGAACTAAGGAGATGTTCTCCTTCTTCAAAGAAAGGGGCTTCCCTTCCTCCACCATCAATGTTGCCCTCAATTGCATCTCTTCCATTTTGCGCAAGTCTGCCCTCAACCCATCCACCTGCCACGCCACCAGCGATAGGGTCCCTTTTGTCCTCCCTACCACTGCACCAGCCTCCACATCCAACACATTATTCTCCGTAACTTTCACCATCTCTAACAGGATTCCACCACCAAGCACATCTTTCCCTCCCTCCCCCCCCCCCAACTTTCTGCTTTCCTGGATCACATGACTCCTTTGTCTGTTCGTCCCTCCTGGCACTTATCCTTAAGCGAAACAGGTTCTGCACCTGCCCCTACACCTCCTCCCTCGTTAACATTCAGGGCCCCAAACAGTCCTTCCAGGTGAGGCGACACTTCACCTGGGAGTCTGTTGGGGTTATCTACTGTATCCGGTGCTCCTGGTGTGGCCTCTTGTATATTGGTGAGACCTGACGCAGATTGGGAGACCATTTCGCCGAGGATCTACACTCCATCCACAGAAAAAGCGGGATCTCCCAGTGGCCACCCATTTTAGATGCACTTCCCTTTCCCATTCTGACATGTCAGTCTACAGCCTCCTCTACTGTTGCGAAGAGGCCACACTCAGGCTGGAGCAGCAACACCTTATATTACGACTGGGTAGCTTCTAGCCTGATGGCATGAACATCGATCTCTCGAATTTCCGGTAATGCCACTCCCCACCCCATTCCCACACCTTTCACCATTCTCCATTCCCTTTTCCCTCTCACACCCTATCGCATTACCTGTCCATCAGCTCCCTCTGGTGCTCCTCTCCCTTTTCTTTCTTCCACGGCCTTCTGTCCTCTCCTATTAGTTTCCCCCTTCTCCAGCCCTGTATCTATTCACCAATCAACATTCCAGTTTATTTCACCCCTCCCCCCATTCCTGGTTTCAGCTAACACCTTATGGATCTTTCTGCCCTCTCCCCGTTTCTTATTTTGACTTCTCTTCGTATTTTCCAGTCCTGATGAAGGGTCTCAGCCTGAAACGTCGACTGCACTCTTTCCCATAGATGCTGCCTGGCCTGCTGAGTTCCTCCAGCATTTTTGTGTGTTTGCTTGGGATTTCCAGCATCTGCAGATTTTTTCTTGTTTGTCACTGTTCTGAATTTGGCAACAGTACCTAATGTACTTCTATTTAAATAATTAGGTACTCGTGTTTCTGTTTAGGCCGCTGGAATTTATCTGCTAGAATGGAGTCACTTATTTTTTTGCAGTGAATTATATGAATTAGAACTGAATGGTTCCATTGTATGTTTCCCTTTTTTTGAACAATCCTTCAGGATCAATTGAAAATATTGTGTGAGAGTTTAATACTTTGCACTAAGATTCTTTCCATTTCAAAATGACTGTGCTGTTAGCAGCTATTCCATTTTGCTGATTGTTTTTTAATGTGCACAGTTCTGTGGTTCACAAACGTAATGTTCATGAATATAGACCTTTGGAATTGTAATATAGTTGTCATTTGTCACTGCTCTCTGATCCATCATTAAAATCAAAGCGGCAGAGATTCTTGTCGAAGAATTGTCATCAGAAGCAGGTGATCATCTGTGTTTTGATGTGTCATCTGTCACGTGATCAGCAGTGAAATGGATGATCTGTTTTGGGAATGAACTGTACGTAGGGATGCTCAGGATAAAGTAAAGATTATTGTTTTATTTTAGTGACAAGATTGTCCAGGTCTTTGAAAGGTAAGGGGTTCAAGGGAGCTGATTTATTTCTACTGATATTTAAAATAAATGAAACTGAAGAAATCCATGCTCATTTGTGACTGTTCACAAAGAGCTGGATATGGTAATCAGTGCTTGCTGCCTGAATGAATTTCAGCTGCTTTTCCACTGTTAAATTTTCATTTAATTCTTAAAGACTGGATGCTAATTCTTCCAAAATTCAAAATTTATTTGTGCTAAATTGTATGTCAGTAGTAGTAGATCAAATATATCATATTTTTGATTGTGATCAGTTGTGATTAATTATTATGTACTGTGTTTGTGAAGTATTTTGTTTTGTAGCTTTATTTGCTGGGCGTTAGTAGAGCGAAGAAAACAATGAAATAGAAACTGTGTCATTTGCATGCGGTAAATAGTTAACAATAGAATTTCTGATGCGATATTCTCCTAATTTGTTTTAGTTGATGTAAAGTCAGTAGAAACTGACATACATAACACAGATTTCAGGAATATGCCGTAGTTTGATGTGTGTAAACACTTTTCAAATTCAGTTTTTATAATATAAAAGGAGGAGATTAAAGGCCAAGGAGAAAACAAAAAAGTTGCTGCTGTTTAACAATGCCTTGTGAAAAATATACATTGAAAAAGCTATGCAAAGCAGGTCAGAATGGCAGTAGTTATACAAATGTGTTAGCTAAAGTGCTCATTGTGTGCTCTGTTGATCAGACACAGCTGCGAAGCTCTATTGTAGACCATTGTGTATAGCCGATGCTTCTAAATTTCCATCATTCATACATTTCTCAAAGCAGATTGACCACAGATAGTTACTTTGGTGGCAGGTGGCAGAAAATACAGTTGGATAGAGTGTCATGAATTTTTGTGCCTTTCTTTCCTGTAATTTGAGCCACTGTGTTCAATTGAAAGACAGGTTTGTTGCTGGAATAGAAAGATATCCAAATTAGGACGCGAGATTTTAATATGAACGTTGTCATGGGAAGTATATTTACACAATTAGTGATGGCTTCTGGGTAGATATTGGTAAGGAAGCTATTGGTGAATAAGTGCATTCATACCTTTCTATATGTAGCTATTTCAGCAATATCTTTCTATAACTATGCTTTGTTCTCTGTCGTATTTTCAGTTAGTAGTTTGTGGAGTTTTCACTTCACAATAAAAAACACACTTAAATCATTTTTTGTTCCCCAACAAAATAATGCCTTTTGTAAAGAGTAAGGGAGAGGGATATATGTACTGTGCTCTCTTTATATGCTATAGAGAATTATTATTTAACATTGATACTATATTTGATATTTTATTAATGATTATGTAAGATTTTGCTTGCGGTCCATAGACTATTGAAGTTCTATCGGCAGTAAAATTTGACATTTCACTTTAGAATGTAAAGCTAATTTTTTTTCCCTGTAATTTATGTAGTGGTATGATGAACATAATTTCAGATACTGTGTGTTCTGAGATTATGTTAGTTTTAACAAATTTACTGAACCTTAAAGAGGAATTGGCTATCTGTGAGAAGTTTATGCGTTCTCCCGGTGACTACGTGGTTTCCCTCTAGGTGCTCTGGTTCCCTCCCACAGTCCAAAGACATTCCAGTAAGTAGGTTATTTGGTCATTGTAAATCGTCCTGTGATGTTAAATAGGTGGGTCACTGTGGCCAGTGTAGCTCGTTGGGCCGGAGAGACCTGGTCCGTGTTGTATCTCAAAATAAAAAATAATAAAAATGAAATGGAGTGTTTTTAAAGTACTGAAGGGTGGTCTTCTGCTGATGAGTGAGACACTTGCATTCATGTGATGTTGAAAGATACAGTTCCTTGCATCTTGGCTCTGGCCAAAGTCTTCCAAGTTGATCAAAGAGGCCTAGTGTAGGACTGATTGCAAATGTCAGCTTCTGTATCTTGGATCATCCGTCCAGTTCACCAGCTGTCAAAGTTGTGAGTTAATTTTTTACTTGTGAATTACTTTGGAAATTACAAACTTTAATTTGGGCATTAGTAAGAGCTATAGGGTCAATTAAAAAAAATCAGTAAAAGCATTCACATGTAATTAAATACATCTAAATCCATTTTAATCAACTGAATTGACAAATTGAAAGGAAATTAACTGCTGCTTCCTCTTCACCCCATTTCACACTTCACTTCATTGCCATTTCTTCTTGTGGAAACCAAAGGACTGGCAGATCTTGTACAAAGTTAACCTGGGACAGACTCAATGGCTGATTTCTTGAGTCTAAATGCAGCAAACTTGAGAGGACCTGTAGCACCTGACTAAAATCTGTGAGGTAACCACAGCTCCATGCTGCTGTCACAAGTGGATCTGCTACTTTATAACTGGAAGGCCAGGGCTTCTTGATTTCAATGTTTCTTGATAGCTGATACATTGAAGAGCTCTGGGCAGATAATGTACCACTTAGCAGACAACAAATTCAAAATGCTGGAGGAGCTCAGCAGCTCAGACAGCATCTATGGAGAGGAATGAACAGTCAATACATTGGGCCAAGATGACTCCTTCATCAGGATAGGAAAGGAAGGAGGAAGAAGCCAGAATAAGAAGGTGGGAGGAAGGGAAAGGAGCATGAATCCTTCCCCTTTACTTATTAGACCATTGTGATTTTGACCCATTGGAGGCCATCTAGTCCATACTCAATCGTTCTACTGTTTTTATTATAAGCAGGTTATATGTACACTTTTTTTTGGCAGGATGCAATTGATGGTGCACAGAATGTGTATTGTCTTGCAAAGGCTGAAATCCAAAAGCACATATAATCAAAAATCATGCCAGTTCGAGCTGAAATAAATAGTAATCTTCACATGAATGGTTTTTGGCACTGTGGCAGTTATGCAATGAAGATCTATTTTAAACAATATTATCAATGAAACATTTTGAAAAAAGTATGCTCTAGGAACTACTAACTGTGATCTTAGCTGCTTAAGCATTTTGTATGATCCATATATATTCCTTGTTTTCTACTTTGGGCATTAAGGCCGAATTTAAAAAGAAGAGGGAGACCCAATAAATTATGAAGCATTTGCACTCTAATGTTTCAACAGTAATTTCTAGATTTAAAAAATTACAGCTAAAGAGAAGAATTTTTTTTTGTTAATGGAATATTCTATTTTCACTTTTCAGGAGACATTTCATAGATCACAAATCATGCTTTAATAGTGTTTTAGCTTAAAGTTCAAAACACAGTATTTCATTCAAAACTGGTTTGAACTGACGATCTCACAGCAGGGAGTAAAAACTCGAAGAGAAAAATCAGAAATAATAAAACAAATTTGAATCTTGAGAAAAATATTTTAACAGATTAAATGGAGTGGATGCTTAAATCTGCCTTGTAATAACAGAATGAAACAATGAATGTAGTTCAATTGTTGTATTAACTTACTGGTTATCTTATTTTCGTTATAATTTACCAAGCTGTTCAGGAAACATTACATTGCAAGATTGGCTCAAGTGTGAGCAGTTATTTTGCTTTGTATTGATACTGGTAGATTAAAGCCCTATTCCCAATGAAGATTAGCTTCACATTATTTTAACTGCATACCAAAGTACAGAGATTGTGATCATGACCAGTAAAACAACCATCCTCATAAAATTTACAAAACAGTTTAAAGGAGTCATGAAGGACCACATAAACTGTTTCTGATGCCATTTCTTGTACCAGTATTTCAATTGAATTTTAAATTTAGCTTGAGTGGGGAAACTGTTGTGACTTGCCCATTGGGCTGTAGCTGATGATCACTGATCAAAAGAACTAACAGGACCTAAAACAGGAAAATTACAAATGGCACTCCACTCTTGAAGAAGGGAAAGAGACAGAAGAAAGGAAATTATAGGCCAGTTAGTCTGACCTCAGTGGCTGAGAAGATGTTGGAGTTGATTATTAAGGATTAGGTCTCAGGGTACTTGGAGGCACATGATAAAATAGGCAGTAGTCAGCATGGTTTCTTCAAGGGAAAATGTTGTCTGACAAATCTTGGAATTCTTTGAAGAAGTAACTGTCAGGATAGACAAAGGAGAATCATTTGATGTCGTGTACTTGAATTTTCAGAAGAGCTTTGACAAGGTGCCACACATGAGACCGCGTAACAAGCTACAAGCCCATGGTATTACAGGAAAGATTCTAGCATGGATAAAACAGTGGCTAATTGGCAGGAAGAAATCCTCTAGTTGGCTTCCGGTGACTAGTAGTGTTCCACAGGGGTCTGTGTTGGGACCAGCTGTTTTCACATTATATGTCAATTATTTGGATGATGGAATTGATGGCTTTGTTGCAAAATTTTCAGATGATACAAAGGTAGGTGGAGGGGAGTAGTTTTGAGGAAGTAGAAGAGAGACTACAGAAGGGCTTGGACTGGAAGAATGGGCAAAAAAATGGCAGGTAGAATACAGTGTTGGGAAGCATATGGCTATGCACTTTGGTAGAAGAAATGAAAGGATTGACTTTTTTCTAAATGGAGAGAAAATACAAAAACTGACTTGGGAGTTCTTGTGCAGGATTCTCTAAAGAGTAATTTGGAGATTGAGTCTCTTTAGAGGAAGGCAAATGTGGTGTTAGTATTCATTTCGAGAGGACTAGAGTAGAGAAACAAGGATGTAATGCTGATACTTTATAAAACACTAGTGAGGCCTCACTTGGAGTATTGTGAACAGTTCTGGGCCCCTTAGAAAGGACGTGCTGAAACTGGAGTAGGTTCAAAGGAGATTCACAAAAATGATTCAAGGATTGAACCTTTTGTTATATGAAGAGTGTTTTATGGTTCTGGGCCTGTATTCAATAGAATTCAGAAGAATGAAGGGTGACCTAATTGAAACCTATTGAATGGTGAAAGGCCTTTTAGAGTGGATGTGGAAAGGATGTTTCCTATTGTGGGAGAGTCTAAAACCAGAAGAGAGAGCTTCAGAATAGAGTGGTGTCCTTTTAGAAAGGAGATGAGGAGGAATTTCTTTAGCCGGAGAGTGGTAAATCTATGGAATTTATTGCCACAGGCAGCTGCAAAGTCTAAGTCTTTTTTTATATTTAAGGCAGAGGTTGATATATCCTTGGTTGGTCAGGGCATAAAGGGATACAGGAGGCAAGACAGGAGACTGAGGCTGAGAGGAAAAACGGATCAGCTATGAGGAAATGGCAGAGCAGGCTCAATGGACCAAATGGCCTAATTCTGCTCCTATATCCTATGGTCTAAAAGGAAAATCAAAATATTTACTTAGTAGGGACAAATCAGTATCACAGGAAAGTCATGACTTCAGATAACTAACTTGTTTGACTGTCAATGAGATTATTTTTCCACATCCTTTGGTCAGCTTCTTGGCCAATGATATGAAGATGAATTGCATTCTGGGCTGAAAAGAAGGCCATTGTGTTTGTTATGCACTTGTCTTGTTACCATGGTCTCCTGAAATTCTTGGGAAATTAAAATTCTCTGAAACCTTGAATAATATTTACCATATTAAAAATATGAGGAAAAGTGTTGTCAATCAAATGGAGCTTAATTACTGACTTTCTGTTCTTACAATTCATTTTTGAAACTGATGTTGAATGATTTACCATAAACTATAGATGCTAATTATTTTGAAAGAAGGCAGCGTTTGTGACATTTGCTGATTTTTAAATTGATATAGAAAATGTGATTAGGTAAACTTAAAAAAATGATTTGCATTAATATTATTGGGATATATTGGATTGGACCCAGTCCATAGCTCATGGTTGATCTCTGATCTGTCCCTATATTATTACTTCTGAATATCCTTAAGACCTTGTAATAATGGAATACTTTTTCATTGTTTCCAAGTGTCTTTGATGATCAGAGACATTTGGAAAGGAATGGGAAAATCAAGTTATTTTAAAATAATTGAGAAGATAAGATTATTTATTTAGAACATATTAAACTGCCAATAGTTAATAAACAATATGAAAATAATCAATTTAGTAAAGAAAAATCAATAAATAAATTTACTTCTTTCATTCAACTTCACTTGCCCTATCTTTGAAATACTCCTACAACCAATGGACTCACTTTCAAGTATATCTCGTATTCTCGTTATTTATTTACTTTTGCAGTTGCACAGTTTGTTATCTTCTGCACTCTAGTTGAACACCTAAGTTAGGTGATTTCATTGATTCTGTTATACTTACTATTCTATAGGTTTATTGAGTACACCCACAAGAAAATGAATCTCAGGGTTGTATATGGTGATATGTATGTACTTTGATAATAACATTTACTTTGAACTGTGAGACCAGTCGCGAGAGGTCAGGTGAGTATGAATTCTTCAAATGGATGTCAGTTCCCCTTATCTCTTCAGTTACTTTGTGCTGGTGGGACTGCTGCTTCATTTGTAAAATGTGCAGAGTAGGCTAATGAAGTCAAAATTCCTGTATGGGTACAGTTGTTTGTTAGATTTCCGCTATTCAGTGGTTGGTGAAATGATAGGAACTGATTTCAGGAATTAGGAAGGAAAGGCTTAACAAATTAATGGAAACTAGTTAATTCTTATGATTTTGTTAAGGATTAAAATAGGCTGAGGTACTTAGATATTTTTTCTATTTATATCTTGAGTGAATATTAAAATCATGAATATGATTCTAATCTCCTGTTACAGTCGTAAGTGTGATAACTAGTCTCCACCTTGCTGCAGTGTTAGACTTAAATTCTGGTTGTGAATGCTGTACAAGACTCTGAGAGCTAAAGGGAGAAAATGAATGTGAGGGTGATGATTCTATGGCAGAGAACAAAATGCAGAAGTATTGGATCCAGAAATAGGAATATTGAAAAATACTGAAACCTATATTTTAAATATTTTATTAAGTAGTAATGTTAAATTAGATAAAAAATATACTAAGTACACCGCAATGTCTGTGCAAAGCTTGAAAAAAATTCACTGTTTGTTTTATTGGCTCTGTTTAACAATACTTGCTGTTTTAAAAGATGTTTGAACTCCTCTTTGAAAAAGATGATTAAAATAGCTTTCAATTAAAACTATGAATAAGGATAAATCATAGCTATATATGTACACATGCCAAATAGCATTCCCAAAGCTTTTAATCTGTAAATGTTAGATATGTGTATTTTAAATACTAAAATAGCTTTTAATCAAATAAAAAAAGCATAGATTATTACTGAGATGGATGAGGCCAATTTATTTATTTCATATTTTACATTTATTTACTTTCTAGGTCTCATTTTTGTAATAAAGTGTTAGGATGTTTTCATTTACTGCTTGTTGACTATGTGTTCCATAATGCCCATCAGTTGCTGGGTCTTTGTAGTATTAGTATGACCAGTGAATTAAAGCATCAAAACATTTCCACTGCGGACATACCATCAATCAGAAATACAATCATGTGATATTCAGGTTTATTATCATGATCATATATGTGTGAAGTTTGTTGTTTTGTGACAGCATTGTAAAGACATTAAATTAAATATATAGTAAAATAATAGTACAAATCATAAGAATGTGGAGGTTATGTTCATGGAGCATTCATAAATCTGATGGCATAAAGGAAGAAGCTGTTCGTAAATTGTTGAGTGTGGGTCTTCAATCTCCTGTACCTTCTCCCCCACCAAGCAAGAAGTGGGTATGTCTGGGTTAGTAAGGGTCCTTAGTGATGGATGCTGTGTCCTTGATGGTGGAGAGGGTTGTGCCTGTGATGGAGCTGGCTGACGTTACAGCTCTCTGCAGCCTCTCCTTGCAATCACGTGGTTGTGCAGCCTCCATACCATGCTCCGAGACAACCAGTCAGAATGCTCTCCACCAAAATGATGAAATCAGTTCCACTCGAGTGTGGGAACACATCTAAGTATTCTTTAGGCTATATGGCCATATGTTAATTTATGTCTCACCACCTATTGCAATAGATTTTTACATGCTCACATGTAGGATTATTTACAAAACTGCTACAAGTTCATTTGTAAAGAATTGCATGTTTGGCTGTTTTTATTTGTGAAATGAATGATGCTGCCTTGATAATTTTCAGATATATTTCCTAGTTTTAAAAAGGTACCTTAATCTTCACTTTTATGTTTAATTCAGATATTTTTTATAATTTTTGTAAAATTCATTCTTTCAATACTTGTTCATTGATAGCAGAAGTAAAATCTTAACTGATTGTGCCTGTTGCCTAATAATAAATTTTCACCACTTAAGATGATCAAATGCATTTGTAGTGAAGGAATAATCAAGTCCTTCGAATTAGCTATGGAATGCACAGATCTGTGAATTTAGAAAGACTCCTTTTGAAAAAATGTCTCATAAATGTATAATTAGAAACTATCACAGTTATGTCTGGTTCTTAATATCAGGCTGTGTGTCATATATTACTGTTATCTATATGTAAATCTCCATAGTAAGATTAAAAATAAAACATTGATCAAGTAGCATTGATATCTATTAACTTTCTAATTCTCCCTTCTATTAAGGGAAAATTAGATATGAGGGAGTTAGATATGGCCCTTGTGGTTAAAGGGATCAGGGGGTATGGGGGGGGAAGGCTGGTACAGGGTTCTGAGTTGGATGATCACCCATGATCATACTGAATGGTGGTGCAGGCTCGAAGGGCTGAATGGCCTACTCCTGCACCTATTTTCTATGTTTCTATTAACCTGAATTTGAATTGAAGAACAAGTCTTCATCATTGGTGGCTCTGCCTGACTGTGCCAGCACTATAATCTGTTTCTTTACATTTAAAACAGATGGAAAATCATAAAAAAAGTATTTGTGCACTTTTCATAAATGGTGTGATTCCTAACCACGTCATTGGTGTACCATACAATGTTCCGATGCTTGCAAAATTAAAAGCAGTATTAGGGTTTTAGATCTGTATTACTGGTACAGCCTGAAGGCAGCTTGGCCCCTTTGATACCACTGTCTCTTAGAACTCCTTCTGTAGCTTTTGAGATGACTACAGTGCCCTGACAGCTATTATTGAAGTAACTCTAGTTCAGTGGCTAAGTTTATCATGATTGATTTCCTGAGGAACAGTTAAAAACAAGTGATTTTATTGGCAAGTAATTATGAAGAAAATAATTCTATTCAGCAACATTCAAGATGAACTCTTTGTAAAATTTCCAAAGTATTTAGTAAATCTTTTTAAAGGTCAAAAAATTGAGAATAATACTAAAACCTGAAAAACTAAAAGGTCTGAATACTGTTGTAAATTTCACTTCAATTCAGATATTTGTGATATCAACTGAAAAAAAGTGGAATGATATTCCCCTTCCAAAAAAACACATATTTTGAAAAATTCCCTATTAGATGTTAGTCTTTATCCAAACCAAATCCATAACATGCATGTGATGTTTGGGCTAATTTCGATGCTAGATTTCCCATAGTTCCTTGCCTCTACCATTTTCACTGGTAACCATGCTACTCTACAGTGGGCAGTATTAAGAAGTGAGCACTTCAGAGATTTTTCTGCAAGGCAAAAGTCACATTTGCTAAAATGATTTCAAGGCTCTCAGATTGCATCGAGATATTGTTAGTCTTTTGCAATCTGTTATTACCAAACTATTCTTCTCTTGAGGAGTTGAATCTTTGCGGCAGTAAAGTTGGATTTCACAAAGGGAATTTCTTCCTGTGTTATAAAGAAAAGGATGATGAAAATATGGAAGAGGCAAGGAAGAAGCAAATGATGGGATAGATAATGTTAATGATGCTTAGTCTTTGAAACTTATTCCACAAATGTTTGTACATAGACAGTTCTTAGCTACTTTCAGCAGCCCTTTCTAGCAGAAGCTCGTACTTTGCTCTCCAAATGTAACTGAAAAGTTATAAGATCCTAGCAAAAGATTTGCAGCCTCAAAATTCATTTTTACAGATATCTCTAGTAATTTTTCTCTGTAGAATTAGAAAATTGTCCAATTTCATGGATTTCCAACGTTATTTAAAGAAAAGACTCCTACTCCATGAACGTTAGCTTGTGTGCCAAGCCAGCTCTCTTTCTTTGCATGGTAGAAGAGTTCTAGAGCACTAAACAGAGGCATTTCAGCACAGCTGGCCCATCTGCCCAAGATGCCCATCTAAGCAGTAAAACAGAGACACAGGAGAGACTGCAGATGCTGGAAATCTGGAGCAACACATAAAATACTGGAGGAATTCAGCAGTTCAAGCAGCATCTAAGGAGGGAAATGGACAGTCAATATTTCAGGTGGAGACCCTTCTTTGAGACTGTGGAAGGGTCTTGACCCAAAGCAGCAACTGTCAGTTTACTCCCATATATGCTAACTGACCTGGGGATGGGTCGTGACCTGAAGTATTGACTGTCCATTTCCTTCCATTGATGCGATCTGACTTGCTAAGTTTCTCCAGCATTTTGTGCATTGTTCCCATCTTAGCAATTCCTTTATACTTGCTGAATGGATTTGGCTTTGGTGAGATAATATTATTAACAAGCTTGTTGAATGGTGGCTAATTATATCTTCTATGTACAATAAAACCATACCTGCCAGACATGTTCCAGTGTGGCTGAACCTACACAATAAAACTGACACAGCCATAATAGCTGAACCTCTTCCTTACCTGCCATATACAGTATTTTCAATCAGTCAGAGTAATTTCCTTTGCACCACCCGGGCTACATAGACTAACTTATTTCTCCCTTCCTCAGGTCTACCAAATGGTCAAACCTAAAACATTGACTGAATCTCATTTCTGAGTTTTTTTTTCCAGCATTTACAGTTGCTACTGAATTCTTTCATCATTTATTTGGGTTTGTATTTTACTTTTTCTTTGGTCTTTTCTTCATTTTCATTATATATTTTTTAAATATTCTTTTCTATGTCCAGACTAGAAATAGAAATTATGCATTAAAATTATTTTCATTTTTAAATAAAAGCAGTAAGGACTAGTTAAATCATTGCATTGGATAATTCTATTTTGTACATTCATCTTAAACCTGCCGGCAGTGGCAACATTCTTTAAATAAAGATATCCGTCTCCATGTCAGTTACAAAAGCTTCCAGTTCCCTTTCTTTTGACTTCCAAAGCCAAATTTTGTTGCAAAGTCAGCCTCAGTAGCTTTAAAAACAAGAGAGCTAGATTCTTGTGTTTCATTGGTAGGTTAAAATCATGAAGAAAAATAGATCCTGAAGGGAAGTTAATAAAATGTAATGCTAAAGCATAGTCATAACTTTAATTTAACAAGCCAATCTGTAAATTAACATGACCTACATAAACTCAGCACAACAAATGTCTTCAATTACTAATGTAATGTTTTATCAATCACTCATTCTAATTAGATCTGGGAATTCATTTTGTTAATTACAAAAGATTACAATTCTCAGAAATATCGTGGGAATTGAAATCTCTGTAAGAGATTACTGGGTAATGTGGTCTGCCTTTCTATTAAGTTTGATTTTAGTAGTTCTGTAGGGGTTCAAATGATAGCACTTTAATCTCAGAGTCATTGTTTAGTACTATAATATTGGGGTGTTGCTCTGGTAAAAATACATGCAAAGACTGCCAAACAATAGGCAAAAGACAAACTCTGCAGATAACATAGGTAAGTACTGAGAACATGAGCAGTAGAGTCCTTGAAAGTGAGTCTATAGATTGCGGAATAACTTCAGAGTTAAGTGAAGTTATTCATGCCGTTTCTTGAGCCTGATTGTTGAAGGGTAATAATTGTTCCTGAACATGGTTGTGTGGAACCTAAGGCTATTGTACCTCTTTGCTGATGGCAGCAACAAAGGGAGAACATGGCCTGGATGGTGAGGTCCTTGATGTTATCCACCATGCATCTATCAAAGTGTGTCAAACTTTTATGTGAGATGCTGATTTTGAACAAACTTCTAAGAAAGAAGCCTGCTTTCTGTGCCTGCTTTGTGATGGAACTTACAGTACATGCTGGTCCCAGGACAGATCCTCTGATATAATAGCGTCAAGAAATTTAAAACTACTGGCCCTCTCCACCTCCGATCCCCTAATGAGGACTGGCTCATGAACCTCCAGTTGCTTCCTCCTGTAGTCAATAATCAGCTCTTTGGTTTTGCTGACATTCAACAAGATTTTCAATCTCCAATATGCTGATTAGCCACCATCTTTGCCTCAGTGAACAACAGTGGTGTTATCACCAAATATAGAATTGGAGCTGTCTCACATTCATAGCTATAAAGCGAGTAGAACAGGGGGTTAAGCACACAGCCTTGTTGATAGTGATTGTGGAAGAGATGGTGTTGCCATTCCATACTGACTAGGGTCTGTAAGTGAGAAAATCAAGGATCCAGTTGCACAAGGAGGAATCAAGGCCTAGGTCTTGGACCTTAGTGATTATTTTGAGAGGATGATGATGTTGAATGCTGAGCTATAGTCAATGAAGAGCATTATGATGTGTGCATCTTCATTGTCCAGATGTTCCACAATTGAATAAAGAGCCAATGAAATGGCATATGCTGTTAACCTGCTGTGACTGTAGGCAAATTGAAGCGGGAGGGCTGAAAAGAGGCCCTCCCCATCCCAAAAATGGGCAGGAGCAAGAAATGACAGCAAAGTCTGGCATGTTAATCATCTGTAAAATCAATTGTTACATGATCATGAGCATAATTGCTTGTCATTGACTTTTCCTATGTATTGATAATTGGTCCACTGAACACAAGGCCGTAGGTGAAAAGTAAATGACAGGCAAATGTCAGATTGGATGATCTGGTCCAATATTTTGAAGAACAGAAGTGTTGTCTCTGTGTTCCATCCAACGTTTAACCATTGAGTATTAATAGTTTAACAATGAACAATCAGCACTGAATAAACACATTTAATTGTTGCCATGTTGATGGTTTTATTTTTTTAAATTTTATTTAGACTTACGGTGCAGAATAGGCCCTTCTGGCTCTTCAAGCTGTGCCAACAGCAACACAGCAATTTAACCCTAGCCTAATCACAGGAAATTTACAGTGACCAATTAACCTACTAACTGGTGCATCTTTGGACTATGAAAGGAAATCCGAGCACCCCAAGGAAACCCATATGCTTATGGGGACGTACAAACTCCAAACTCCGTCACCCTGAGCTGTGATTGCCTCATGCCAACTGCTGTGCTACTTTGATGCCCAGCTTGGGATTATGCAGGTTACAACATGGTTAATATGGTTCCTACAATACAGAACAATTTGTAATGCATTTGAAACATTCTGAAATTATTAATGTGCAACATGTCAAAGATTTTCTTTTTAGTATTTCTGAAATTCAAACTTGAAAAGAATGTTAACTTGTCAATGATATGTACACATCAACACTGCATTAATTTTCACAGTTACTTTGATGGTGTGTTTGTCTTTTACAGATCAGTGACAGAGGATGTGGGAATGGACATCCCCTTTGATGAGGGTGGGCTAAGTCCCTTAGCAGAAGAAAGCAGACCTGGTAGGAACAGTCTGATTAATTCATTTCCATAAATAACCTGCTAAATTATGTGCTGAGAATCAATGGCACAGTAAATATGACTCATCATTTTGCAGGAACCAAAACACATCTTCAAGACCTCCAAGCCACACACACTGCCGGGCATAAAATAACAAATTACTTACATAGAATGAATCACTTATTTTCTTCCAGTTCCTTCTGACCTTGTTTCACTGCTTATGTGGTCTATATTTGGAACCTGGAATCACTAGAATTTGATATTTAAAGTCAGAGTTGAATGTATTATTATATGCACAAATATGCCTCTGCAGAGGTGCAATGAAGAACTTATTGCAGTAGTTATCATAACATTAGAAACAATGAGAAAAACATAAATTATACAAGAGTACAAAATTATAAAGGGACAAATTTATGTGAAGTTATTGGGCTATTTGATATCTTAATTTTCTAAGTAATGCCAAATAACAGTGGCATGAAACTAAACCACTTGTTATTTATGTTCATGATCTGTAAATATGTATTTACACTATTTGTGAAATTTTGTTCAGTAATATTGTCAAGTTCAAATTTAACTGTCTTTCAGCCATACATGAATACAGCCAAACAAAACAGTGTTACTCCAGGGCCAAGATGCAAAACACAGTTCCAACAGTCAAACACAGCACAAGGCACATATAGTATACATAAAATAACAAACACATACAAGATAACAGTAAAATACAGTCATAAAAAAATAGTTTGAGTCCCTAAGTCCATGAATGTTGCAGCAGTCTGCAGTTGAACACAGCTTGACTTCTGCTGAGCAAACACTGGGTATAGCCCCAACTCCAGCATGAACAATGCGCCACCCACTTCCAGCACTTGGGAGGAATGCCCAACTCTAATGCCTCCCCCTGGGCGGCTGCAAGCAGGCAACACTGCGGCTTGAGGCCCTGTCCTCACTATAACTGAGGCCACACAGTTCCCCGCCATTTGTCAATAAACCAATGAATTGGACTAGCAACATTCCACATTGACAGTGACAAGCAGGGTCTTGTGATCACAAGAAAAACAACTAAGATGATCACTCACTGCTAGTCTGCATACTTCTGCTTCTCTGTTGTGGGCAGCATCACAGTTTGCACCAAGTCCAACTCCCAACTCCTTCAGGTTCTACACCAACAAGCAAATTGATGATGGGGTAGATCTACAATACTTTAAGTTAATAATCTCCAGCAGGGTCTTTCAATTGTAAAAAATGTTTTTTTTTTAAAAAAGACAATAACACCTTTGGTTGACATAGCATCCTACTGGAAGTTAATGCCTTCTTTGTTGTATGAGATAGCAAGTACAATTATGCCTGTAGTTAGTTAAGTAATACATCCCAAGGTGTTTCATATGGCCTTTCATAGACAATGTAACATTGAGGTACACGAGAAGTTAGACAACATGACCAAAGTTGGGTCAAGGAGAAAGATTTTAATGATTATAAAGGAGGAGAATAAACCAGAACTACTTAGGGATGAAATACTGAGCTCAGATTTGGGCTGTAGAATTTAGTATTATTCAAAGTAAATTTTACTAACAAAGTGCATATATGTCACCATATACAACACTGAAATTCATTTTCTTGTGGGCATACTCAGCAACTCCATAGAATATTAACTATAACAGGATCAATGAAAGATCAACCGGTGTGCAGAAGTTAAACTATGCAAATATAAATAAATAGCAATAAATAACAAGTATGTAAAATAATGAGATAAAGAGTCCTTAAAGTGAAATCATTGGTTGTAGGAACATTTCAATGATGGGGCAAGTGAGTGTAGTTATACCCTTTCAGGTTAAGTAAAGTTTATTGTCATTGATACAGTTATGTATATAATGAACATTTATAATGTATGTAGAAACGAGGCAACGTTTCTCCGAACCAGTGTATCAAGCACAGTAGTGCACATAACACACAGTAACTTATGAAGGCAAGGATAAAATCCAGTGACACTTCAAATACAATGCGGCAGGGAGTTCAGAAGCCTAATGGTCTGGGGAAGAATCTGTTTCCCATCCTGTCCGTTCTTGTTTTTATGTGTATTAGTCTCCTGCCTGATGGTAGAAAGTCAAAGAGGATGCTGGGTGGATGGGTGGGATTCTTAATAATACTAAGGGCTCTGCGTACACAACACACCTAATAAATGTCCCCAGTGGATGGATGATTTGGTTCAAGAGCCTGATTGTTGAAGGGTAGTGATTGTTCTTGAACATGGTGGTGCGAGTCCTGAGGCTCTTGTACTTTCTCCGTGATGGCAGCAGCGAGAAGGGAGCATGACCTGGGCGGTGGGGATGTCTGATGATGGATGTTGCTTTCCTATGATAGTATTTTAAGTAGATATGCTCAATGGTTGGGAGGGCTTTATCCATGATGTACTGTGCCAAATCCATTAATTCCTGTAGGCTTTTCCACTCAAAGACATTGGTGCTTACCAAACCAGGCCATGATGCAGTGGTCAATATACTCTTCACTACATATCTATAGAAGTTTGGCAAAGTTTTAGATGTTATGCCGAATCTCCGCAGGCTCTTTAGGAAGTAGAGGCGCTGCTGTGCTTTCTTTGCAATTGCTAGATCCAGGACAGGTTCTTTAAATAGTAACACCCAAGAATTTAAAGTTGTTTACCCTCTCCACCTCTGTTCCTCCAACGAGAACCGGCTCATGGACCTCTGGTTTTCTTCTCCTGAAGCCTATAATCAGTTTCTTGGTCTTGCTGACATTGAGTGAGAGGTTGTTGTTATGACACCACTCAGCCAAATTTTCAATCTCCATCCAGTATGCTGATTCATCACCATCTTTGATTCGGCCCACGACAGTGGTGTCATCAGCAAAGCTGAATATGGCATTGCGGGTACTTTAGGCTAGGGGTGAACATATAGAATGATACTTCTGTTTAAAAAAGAAAAATTGTTAGGAACCTTAATTACTTAGTATCTGTATTTTTGAATCCTCATGCACCCCAGACATCCAAGTAGCATCCGCATAATATGTTTTGAATTGTGTGTCTGGATGGTAAATGACTGCCAGTACGAAATATTGATACGTTGCCCATTCCAAAATACGATGGCAGTGACTCAACCCGGGTGCAGAGGAATATGACAGACTCCCATGTGGAGAAGGAAACAAGGTCATGCATAGGAATACTAACAGAGTATCGGTGGCATGACCAAGCAACACCGTAAGACAAATCACTCTAGACGCACAAGGACTCCCGAGCAGCGCTAATCGAGAGTCCGAATTAATTAATCGTAGGAAGCGGAAAAACCGGTGCCAGTCACAGTAAACTTGAAAAGATTAAACAGAAAACACAAGGGCTTAACAACTCTGGTTAACACAACAATTAATAAATATAGGTGCTCAAGAAACCCAAACGCCCAATGCTGTATGCACACGCAGAGGCCTGCAGAGCTAGTGACCACACCAAAGGTGCCAGATAACACCCAGTCTTAACCTCATGTCTAATTTCTGTGCAGCATCAAAGAGATTCTCGCCATAATTATTAAGAAGGTCATCCTTTACTTGCAAGTTAGTTATTAATTTGTGTTTCCTAACCAGTTCTTTTATTTTAATTATTCAGTGTTTCTGCAAAGGTCTGCAGTGAATAGTATTGCAATTGCTAAAGGCTATTTTGTTGTCTTAAAGGTTGATGCATAAATTTACTTTAAGGCAAGGTTCTGTTAGGCATTCCTCTTGGAATATAGCATGTCTAGAAAAAAATTGAGTGGACAGGTCTTTGAGATGCTGGAAGAGAATGAGAGAATAGTGTGAGAAATGTTTTTGGGACAGTTCCACTTCCAACCAGTCTGTTCAGGAAGCAATTATTCCACAAGAAGCTGAGTAAGGAACAAGGTGTGAGATAATTGTACTTGGTTAATAAGGCTGTTGTCATTGAAATCTCAAGTTACAACTGCAGTCTATAAGAAAAATAAGAATGCAATTTCCTGTGCTGCAAAGTCGACCTGAGTAATCAACTATTATGTATCTGGCTAGTTCCAGAGTGGAGCTAACAATATTCGCAACACCTTTGCAATACAAGTGTCAAGGTTCTTGGTGGCCTGTTGTAAATTTCTTTTTTTTTGGCGTGCATGCGAGTCTGTGCGTGTGCGTGCATGCATCCGTTTTTTCATGGCTTTTACAAGGCGCAGAGCGAGATAGAGACTGTGTGGCGCGCCACTCCTCACACAGGCATTTTCGCAGTATTTTTCCCTTGATTTTACGAAGTCGAGTTGCGATCTCAACACAACCCGACACGGATGGAAAGCGTACTTGGGAGCGGACCAGACTGGTTTCGAACCCGGGAACCTCCGCTCCTGGGTCCAGCGCCGATATCATTGCGCCACCAGCTGGCCCAAGCCTGTTGTAAATTTCATAGATTGTCATTGAGAGAGCTTAACTGTATATTAAGGTGTGTGTGTGTGCGCGTGCACATCTTTATGTTAATGAAGAGGGGTGTGGTTATAGGGATTTTGACATGAGGAAAGACACAGATCAGTGGTGCTGTCCACAAAGGACTCACCTTACATAGAACACCACAGCACAGTGCACAAACTTCAACCCACAATGCTGTGCTGATCTTATGGCCTACTCTAAGATCAATCTAAGACTTCACTTCTACATACAGTAGCTGCTAATGTTTCTAATGTCCATATGCCTATCTAAGCATTTCTTAAATGCCCCAAATATATCTACCTCTACCACCACCCCAGCAGGTTAATCCATGCACTCACCACTGTGTCAAGAACTTACTCTGACATACACCCTATATTTGCCTCCAATCACCTTAAAATTCTTCCCCCTGGTATTAGTCATTTCCACTCTGGGAAAAGTTTCCTGCTATCCACTCAATCGATACTCCAATCCTCTTTTGCTTCAAAGAGAAAAGCCCTAGTTGGTTCAACCTATCTTATGTAATAACTACCAGAGTTTCCTATTTGCCAGCTAATTCTTTGTAGTCAGTCCCTTCAGGATTGAGGATGTCTTGCATTTACTCTGGTTTTGTGGATACTGGAGTGTCTACCAAGGCTAATGCGTCATCTACAGACTCTCTCACCGATGGAGGCTGGAGCCTGTCTGTCTGGGCTGGTGGGTGGGGAGTTTTTGAGGTGGTGTGCTCCTTTTGCCGGGCTTCTGTGTGTCACAGGTTCACAGAATGTACGCAGGCCCTTTGGCCCACCAGGCAAATGCTGATTGTCATGTACATACATACCGATGCCTCTTTTTGTAGCCATCTGTGGCATAAAATGCTTACAGTGCCTATAAAAAGTATTCACCTCCCTTAGAAGTTTTCATGTTTTATAACATTGAATCACAGTGGATTTAATTTGGCTTTTTTGACACTGATCAAGAGGGAAAAAAAATTCTCTCATGTCAAAGTGAAAACAAATTTCTACAAAGTGGTCTAAATTTATTACAATTATTAAACACAAAATAATTGATTGCATAATTACTCACCCCCTTCAAGTCAGTATTTGGAGAATTCACCTTTTGCAGCAATTACAGACTTGAGTCTGCACATCTGGACCTTGCATTTCTCTCCCCCCTCCCCACTGCCCCCCCCATTCTTCTTTACAAATTTGCTCAAGCTCTGTCAGATTGCATGGGGATCATGAGTGAACAGGCCTTTTCAAATCCAGCCAACGATTGGATTGAGGACTGAACTCTGACTTGGCCACTACAGGACATTAACTTTGTTGTTTTTAAGCCACTCTTGTGTAGCTTTGGCTTTATGCTTGGGGTCATTGTCTTGCTAGAAAATAAATCTTCTTCCAGGTCCCAGTTCTCTTGCAGACTGTATCAAGTTTTCCATCTATTTTGCTGTATTCATTTTAGCCTCTATCTTCACAAGCCTTCCAGGGCTTACCGCAGTGAAGCATCCCCACAGCATGATGCAGCCACCACCATGTTTCACGATTGGGATGGTGCATCTTTGATGATGTGTGGCCAAACATAGCATTTAGTCTAAGCTTGTAACTCCTCCAGTGTTGTTATGGGTCTCTTGAAAGCCTCTGTCACTAATTCCCTTCTTGCACAGTCACACAGTTTTCGAGGTCAGCCTGCCTAGGCAGATGTACAGCTGTGCCATATTCTTCCCATTCCTTGATGATTGACTGAACTAAATTCCAAGGGATATTCAGTGACTTGGAAATCTTCTTGTATCCATCTCCTGATTTGTGCTTTTCATTAACTTTTTCACGGAGTTGCTTGGAGTGTCCTTTTGTCTTTATGCTAATATCTTTGCTAGGATGCTGACTCACCAGTAGTTGAACCTTCCAGATACAGGTGTATTTTTACTACAAGCAATTAAAACACCTTGATCTCAATTTAACTAATTATGTGATTCTAAAACCAATTGGCTGCACCTGTGATGATTGGTGTGTCATGTCAAAGGGGTGGATACTTAGGTAATCAATTACTTTGTGTTTTATATTTGAAATTAATTCAGATCATTTTGTAGGGATCTGTTTTCACTTTGATACAAAAGTATTTTTCTGTTGATCAATGTCAAAAAAAAAAGACTAATTAAATCCACCGTGATTCAGTGTTGCAAAACAATAAAACATGAAAACTTACGGGGGTGGGGGGGAATGTGAATACTTTTTAACAGGCACTGTATTTAAAAACTTCCTAAATGTTATGAGAGTACTTGCCTCTGCTTCTCTCAAGCTGTGTCTTCCAGATTTCAATGCCTGTCTGGGTGGGTGGGGAAAAAATCCTCAAATTCTCTTCAACACTTGACCTCAACCTAAACCCAAGAATTCTGGTTAATGATGTCTTTGTTAGGGAAATCATTTTTCATTAAAATCTTCTTAAATTACAACTGTGGTCCATGAGCAGGATGAGGTTGCCATTTCCTATGCTCCCTCTTTGACTTTAGTAACCAAGTATTATGTATGTGGCTCCTTCCAGCGTGGAGAGAGAAATATTCACAATACCTTGCACTCTACTGTTTACTGTTATGTACACTAGGTGAGTGGAGACTGTCCTAGCTCAAAGAAGGGTGGTTACATTTCATTTATTTCCACCATGTGGTCAAGGTGCCTATCTATGCCTATAAATATATTTGTATATATCCTCTCTAATGCAATCTCGTGCTTCCTACTCCATCCTCGGAGGGGCTGCTGGTCCGTGTCACTACTATCGGAGGCGTCTCTGGGTCCCGATGCTCTCGGAGATGCTATTGAAATTCTGGGATGTATGGATTGGACTGTAGTTCATATTGGCCTCTTTCAGTTCTATGTTTTTGTGTTCTCGCCCATTCTTCCTTGGGTTTGCAAGTTCTTTTTCTTTTTATATGGCGGACATTGATGTCTTTTTTCAACTGCTTCTATGGTTTTGTGTATTTTATAGTTATTTGATGAAGACAAATCTCAGAGTTGTATTCTGCATGCATACTTTGATAATAAAATTTTACCTTTTAACTTTTGAGCTGCAGCCTAAACAATCGTTACATAGTAGTACCATGATCTCTCTGCTTTTATATTCTGTGCCCTGGCTATTAAAGGTAAATTTACCTGTGCTGCCACCTTCAGGAATTCTTGGAGATGTGGACTAAGATACCTTTGCTTTGTACTTCCATAGGATCCTGCCATGTCCACCATATTAGTCTTCCCAATATGCATCATCTCAGCTTTTTTGAGATTAAATTCCATCTGCAATTACCTCTTTTCTTCCTACCAATTCATTTGCATTGTTCTATTGTTGGGATGACCCTCTACATCATCAAAGACATTACCAATCTTCATATCATTTGTAAACTTGATAATCATACCCCTTACATTTGCATCCAAATCACTCATGTATATTGCACACAACAAAGGTTCCAGCGCAAGTTCTCAGTGTACACTCCTAGTCACAGGTTTCCATTCACAGAAGCAATCCTCGATCATCACCCATTGCCTCATATTACAAAGCCAGTTTTGGATCCAATCCATCCAGTATTACATGCGCTCTTGCCTTTTCGATCATTGCAACAGTCTATTTAGACTACATGAACTGTGCTATCTTCATTGATGCACTTTTTTCAACCAAAAAATTCAGTCAGATTGGTGAAACGGAATCACCCCTGACAAAATCAGACTGATTTGCTTTGATTAATGTCTGGCCTACTAAGTGCAGAATAGTTCCAGTAGCTCAGAATATTTTTTGCAGTAACTTCCTTTCCACAGATGGTGAATGCATGGGATTGTAATCCCATGGCTTTTCCCTGCTGAATTTCATGAACAATGGTACCACATATATGGTTCTCCATGCATCTGAGATTTTACCTGCAACCAGAGCAAATTTGTATATTTCGATTAGAACAGTCTTTTCTTCTCATGCTTCAATGCTAACCTCAACATGCCATTAGTTTATCTGCCTGGAAGTCCATTAAGAAATTTTACTATCTAATATCTTGACATCTAATAAAAAACAGCTAATTTGTTCTAAATTTTACCACTCCTCACCCAGAATTTGCCAATTATAATGTCCTTTTAATGTCAATAGTGAATACACATGAGAATGTAGTACCTCACCTGCTTTCTCTGGCTATATTCACAGATTGCTATGTTGGGCCCCAATGATGCTACTCTTTCACGGGATAGTGTCTTCATCTTAATAGGTTGATATTACTTTCAGTTTTCCCTTACTCTTGTTGGCAGCACTATGCCATCCTCTATTTTACTCTCACTAATGTTTAGCTTCCCCCTCTGTAAAGTTACTAAACTCTTGGTGCATGCACTCAGTCTTCACTAGCAACCAGAATGCTTCCTCTCCACACTGAGAGGTCACGGAGTGGAGATTTGCAGAAGTCAATGAAGATGTTACATTTCTTCATGGAGGCTTTGAGCACATCCCTGAATCATTTCTTCTGTCCGCCAACTGATTTCTTCCCATGTAGAGCTCAAACCAGAAATGTTTCAGGCATCTGGTTCTAGACATGCAAGTAAAATAAATAACTGCCTGTAACCAGGTACCCAACATTGGGGGATATTGACCCGAGAGGGGCCACTGATATTGGTTGATTTAAGTGGAAGATTTTGTGGAGATAGGGTTACTCGTATTTTGTGTGAAGACTGGCTCTAACCATTGCAAAGTCTTCCCTGTGAAGCCCCTTGATTTCAGCATTACCAGGTTGAATCTCAGGAGTGGGCAGAAAAGAATCAGCCACTTGATGATTCTGGCTAACCATGGTTGCGAAAATTTCAGCCTAGTCTTTTGCACCACTTGTGCAGTAATATCCCCACTGCGGTGAAAAAGGGGGATGTTACTGGAACCACCGCCTCTTGTTATCTGTTTATGGCCCATTATCATGCATGACTCTCTCATTTATCTCTCCTATTTAGTTCAATAATAGCACTACACAGCCTGCTCAGGCTGCATTCTCCACTTTTTAATGATAATGCTCAGGCCTCAGGATGAAAAATAGATGTTGGCTTTCTGAGATCTACTTTGTAGATCAATAAAAAACCATTGTTCAAGGACAGAAGTCTGCAAATGCTGGAATTTGCAGCTAGATTTTCAACGGTATTCTTTAGTGTTTTGATTGTAGTGGGAAAAAACTTAGATTGAAATTTCTATCTTTCTGCTATGTTAGTGTCAGCAAACAACAATTGTTGATGTTACTAGTAGGATTGTGAGTTTGGATAAAATATAGTTTGGATAAATTAGTTCCATACTCCTCGATACGTCATTGGGTGTATTTAAGGCAGAGATTGATAGGTATCTGAGTAGCCAGGGCACCAAAGATTATGGTGAGAAGGCGGGGGAGTGGGACTAAACGGGAGAATGGATCAGCTCATGATAAAATGGTGGAGCAGACTCGATGGGCCGAATGGCCGACTTCTGCTCCTTTATCTTATGGTCTTATGGATAACCTTGAGAAAAATTTTTAAATGATGGTGAGACATCTACTTGCATTAAAATTTGGAAAATATTTGAAGCTTTAATCTGAGTAATTGTTTATGACATGTATTATTATTGGTGATTATATGTGTATATTAAATTGTTTGCTATTTGTTGGCAAAGGGGGTGACTGAAAATACAAAAGAGCAGCAAATTGAGAACTAGCAAAAATAGATATCTAAATAGCCTAACTATTTTCTTTTATCTTACACAGAACCACCAAATTCCCTGGATCTCAATGGAACACACCCTGGGAAGAAAAAGCTTATAGCTCCTGAAATCAGCCTTTCACTTGACCAAAGTGAAGGCTCAGTTCTTTCTGATGATAACCTTGATACTCCCGAAGATCTTGACATCAATGTAGATGACCTTGAGACTCCCGATGAAGCAGATTCGCTTGAATACTCAGGGCAGGGTAATGAACTGGAGTGGGAAGGTAAAAACAAATTAAGATCAACTGTTATTAAGAGCTATATGAGTTCTTTCAAAGATATTTCTCCAAGGTTCTGCTTCAACAGATCATTACTGATTTATTCTTGCTTTTATTACTTTGGATGTGCTTTGATGAAAATTATAAGTGGCAAGCTAACTGAGTCATGTTGAAAGAGTCAGTTTTCATGTTGTTGGCCAATGCTACCCCATATATCATACTATCTTCCCAAAAAAGAATAGATGGGACTTTACTCAGAATATTGTGAGATTATTATAAAAGTTTTAAGAGAGAAATCATTCTGCATCAAAAAGTGCAAACAGAAATACAACAAGTATCACTTTACATTTCTTGAGTGGCAAAGTATCGATAATAGTAGGTTGCAGGGAATATGGCATTTTTCATTCAACAGTACTCATAGAGCACTACAGCATAGAAAGAAGCCCTTTGGCTCATCTCATCCATGCACTTAAGTAATCATGTATTAATTACTTCAATATCACAAGTCTGACCATTCGAATTTGACCATCATTGTTGCTTTAGGCCTTGGTAGCAAAATCTTTAGATGACCAGTCATGACACAATAGCAAGGAAAATACATGTAATGTGGAAGAATGTCAAATTTGGGATTACACCCATATTTGAGGGTAGTTTCGGTCTCGTGTTAAGTCTGTTCCTCTACGTTATGAAAACTTAATGTAAAAAAGCAAGTCTTATACATTTCACATTGAAACATATGACTGGCCTTTTGCCATCTTTCTTTCTTCATTCCCTCCAATGAATTCAGTGATAATAATCAAGATAAAAACCTGTGCTATGTGCTATGGTAATTAGAGTGCAGTCACCTTTATGTCTTTCTATATGTGCTCTAACATATGTGACACAGATGCCCCAGTATCCAGCTGCGTATTCGCTAATTTTCCTGCCACATTCATCTGGAAGGTAAGTTTTGTCCTGTTTCTTCAGTTGTGTACATAGTGACAATGCAAATTGTTCTTTTTTATCATCCAGTGTCTTCTTTGATGTTAATCACATACTGTGCATGATCAGTGCATTTTGCGTTTTAATGCTCTCTGAAGTGATATTGTTCCACAATTATGTTATAGTTTCTACCAAAATATCTCGTAATTTCCATCAACTTCAAATTTTTTGTCATCTGACTATACATATACATAAACAAATGAAACAACGTTCCTCTGGACCACGGGGCACCCAAGCAACATACATCACATACATCATATAAACCAAAAATATTATACTAAAAGTTCAAGTTTAAATTAAATTATCATTCAACTGTACGTGAATACCGCCAAGTGAAACAGCGTTCCTCCAAGGTCAGGGTGCAAAACACAGTACCAACAATCATACACAGCACAAGGCCCATACAGCACATAAATAGGCATCCGTTAGTCTCGTGAGACCATGGATTTGCGCCTTGGAAGGTTTCCAGGGCACAGGCCTGGGCAAGGTTGTATGGAAGACAGGCAGTTGCCCATGCTGCAAGTCTCCCCTCTCCACGCCACCGATGTTGTCCAAGGGAAGGGCATTAGGAGCCATGCAGCTTGGCACCAGTGTCACCGCAGAGCAATGTGTGGTTAAGTGCCTTGCTCAAGGACACAACACGCTGCCTCAGCCAGGGCTTGAACTAGCGACCTTCAGATCACTAGACAAACGCCTTAACCACTTGGCCACGCGCCAACATACAGCAGCACATAAAAGATAACAGTAAAACATACCAATCACACTAAAAAAAAGTACATAGCTCAAGTCCCTGAGTGATATGTCCTGTAAATTGATAGTGCATCGTTGTTATCAGCAAGAACAAGCAGTTCTCAGCAGTCCGCAAATGAACGTACACATGCAATCTGGCTTGTCATTCTACCAATCAAGCACCGGAGGGCAGCACCTATGGGTGGGGGCCAGATCGCAACCCAGCATGGACGCTGTTTGACTCCACCTCCGGCATCTCCTCCCCAGGAATGCTGCAACAAGCAAACTCATGGCTTGAGGCCTAATCCTTGCTGTAACTGAGGTCACGCACCTTCTCCTGCCGTCTGGGTCACCAATAAACAGGGAAATTAACTTGCAGTATTTTACATCATCAATGTCCAACACAGTCTAGCAATTGCAAGAGAAACATCCAAAACAATCACTCGCAGTGAAACTGCACACTTTCCTCATGCGCTGACTCTGATGGCTTCCTGTGATACACACCAAGACTAGTTCCCCTGCCAACGAGCAGCTCGTTGATGAGGTACTCCTGCAGTACCTGAAGCTCTTAATGTCCTGCGATTGTGGGGAAAAAAAAGACTAAAAGAGCATTGGTTGGCCCACAAGAGGCTGCTGCTTCTGAACATGCAAACACCTTACCAGAAGATTTATAACTAAACTCATAAAATATAATTCAAAATGTATGTACAGTGCAGCAAAGCAGAGCACAGGTAAACAGTAAACAGCTTGTTGTCCTACCAGGTTGGCTGGTGGCGCAGTGAGATCAGCGCCAGGCTCGAGAACAGAGGTTCCTGAGCTCGACCCAGTGACAGACCGCCCCCGTGCGCGCTCTCCATCCGTGCCGGGTTGATGTCAAGCTTGCAACTCGACCTCGTAAAAAAAAAACACTGCCACCTCCAGTTTAAATTGCCGCGTGGATTATTGTGGAGGACCAAATACCAATACCAGTACCCATAGTGACGAGAGCTCAGTGGGGCCAGTTTATCTATTAGTCTCACAGCTCGAGGGAAGAAGCTGTTACCCAGTCTGGCAGACCTTGTCCTGATGCTTCTTTACCTTCTTCCTGATGGTAGCGAGTCAAAGTGATTGTGGGACGGGTGGTAGGCAGACATCCCACCCTGCAAAAGCTCGTTTCAGGGAGGTAGCACCATTAATTTGCGGGAGACTCCCGGAACTTCCGGGAGAGGTGGGATGCCTGCAATGGAGTAACTCCTTAGCAGCTAGCCAGCTAGTTTAAGTAACGTTAGCTATGCTAATGAACGAATGACATCCGTTAAACTCACCTCAACATGTCTTTTACAGTCTTAACCCACCATGGGCAATAGAAAAGTCACTGTTGCATACAGTGCAGCGAGCAACACTGTCATTATTTTTGACCCCTATTAGGCAGGGGTACACTTTACTGTAGCCTGGGGTGACGTACGTTTTATATTTTCTTTTTTTGGAACACTCTGCCATGGTGCGCGCGCTCTCTATCCCTCGCTCTCAAAAAAATCGATTTCTGGGATATTGTATATAATTTGCGGGCATCAGGGAGCACTATCAATATGCGGGAGACTTCCGGAACTTCCGGGAGAGGTGGGATGTCTGGGTAGGGATCTGCAATAATGCTTTTGGCCCTTCTCTGCAATGCTTCCGGTAAATGTCACAAATAGGGGGGAGGGAGGCCTGGATGATCCTCTCAGCAGTTTTTACTGCCCTCCGTAAGATCTTGTCGTCCGATGACTTGTAGCTTCTGCACCAGACAATAATGCAGCCAGACAGGAATCTCTCATTGGTGCTCCTGTAGAAAGTTGTTGGAATGGGGGTGTGGAGCCTTGCACAGTGGTAACTCTCCTCCTTATTTCTGTTGTGCAGCAGGTGTTTGAGGAGTGTGCTTCTTTGTATTTGATGAAGAATGAAACAGGTTAACTTTGAGCTTTGGCACTTATGTTGAGTCGTGGGCTGGGCTGGGTGCATCAGGATGATACACTGATTCCTTGCTATCATTGCAGGCAAGTTTCAAAGACAGTGCAACATTATGGGCTCATTTAAAAGTCAAATACACTTGTGATAACAGCTGCTTCAGATATGTTACCCATCAGAGACCATGGACAAACTGATTCAGGTAACATCATCTAGAAGTACACCAGAATCATGAGCTTACCAGACATTTCTGTACAACAATGCGAAAGACAAAACCACCTCCTCTCTCTTGCTGCTGACACTGAAATATGATATGCTCTGCAATGAGGATGGCTTGGATTTGAAATAATTTGACAGCATTCTTTAAGTTCAGTATAAAATAAATCTGCTAGTTTCTCTGGTGGAACCAGACTTTCAAATTTGCTGGGCCAACATAGTGAGGAGTATGCAAGATCAGAATTTCAAAATGTTACAAATAAGAATGAATGTCTTTTTTTGATCCTTCAATTTATGGCACCTTTGTGTAAGGGGGTTTCGACTTTTATGTTACTGCGGAGGCTAATTAAAATGGCCTCTTTGTTATGTTAATCTGGGGAATGCGGCTTTGTTGTGTTAAACGCTGAGAAAGTTTGCGCTAGCAGCTTGTTTTTGTTTAGAGTGTGATAAGAAATATGTTATTAACCAATTGGGATAGTTGTTACATTTTTGGTGTATTTGAAGATATTGTATGCGCGAGGTTTTGAGGGAGAAGGCGGGAGAGCGAGACAGAGGATGGACGAGGTGCTGTGATATTCGCTAACGGGATCAGACCCCGAGGAGGGTGTTCAGCGAGGAGACGGAGACGGACTCGTGTGGAGCGTCTGGTCGACCACCGTTGTTGGTCCCAGGCGGCCGGTCGAGGTAGTCCGAGGGGTCGCTGGGTGAAGGAGAAGGTCCTTGAGCTCCAACTGTTTTGTGCACGAAGAGATTGAACTTTGATAAGTGTGGCGCCTTTTATTTTCCTTTTATTTTTTTATTCTCTCTTAATTATATAGTTCCAGTAATATGTATAAATTGTGAATCATTTAATTGCATCTGGTGTATTGTCTGTTATTTGGGCGGGGTGGGGTACCTCACACAGCAGCCACACAAACTATTACCTAGTTTGGCGGGGCCGAGGCTGTTTTCCTAGATGACAGCGAGCTGAGCAACCCTGAGGGTGGCCAGGTGGGGCTGCATTGTGTGGGCTTTGTCTGGGATTGAGTCTGCTGGTATGCTGTGTGGGTGCCCTGTTTAAATCTGTAATGTGTGTCTCTGTGGGTTATTTGCTGGTGATTGCTGTATGCGTAGTGGGTGAGGTCTTTGTTCGAGTTCAGACTAGCATTGACGAGTTGGACGTGGCACTCGGGGCTGTCCATGCGGTTGGGAGAGAGAGGAAAGAGTGGTCTGATTTGGAGGTAGGGTCTGTGAATAAATGTTCTACCTCTGGCAGGCTCCGTCTGGCATTTGGGATAGTGTCCACCCCAAGAGGGGCAGAGGCGTGTGAGATGTGGGCGGAGCGGATCTCTCAGTTGTTAGATGAGTGGCAGTGCTCGGTTGAGGAAGAGTGACAGGGATTGGTTGAAAGTTTGAGTAGGCGGGCTGGTGATGGTGTTAGAGCTGCCAGGTTCACTTACACCGTAGTGACAGCTGTCAGTTATTTGAAAGAGGGGGGAAAGTTTTCAGTGTGTCTTCTCTGGCTAGGAGGGCGGCTAAATTGCTTGTAGTGCCAGGGGGATCATTTCAGGGGATCAGCCCCTCCCTCAGTTGTTCAGCTGATCAGAGAGGGGTCGGGAAACTTAGTGGAGGCCCAGTGGGGTAATGGCTTGGGGTCTCTGGGGAAGCACATTCCCAGCAATGTACCAATGAATTTCTGAACGGAGAGGACCCTATTCCTGAAGGCTTAGAGGGACCACGCCCCAGGGTGTTGTTACGGATAGAGGGAAGCGATGCTAAAGCTATCCTTGACCCCGGGGCGCAGGTCAAGTTGTTGTACAGTTCGTTTTACAACCGGTGTCTGAAGCATTTATCCTTGACAACCGCAAGGGCACCGGAGACTTTGGGTACTAGTCTCAGTAGTTATCCAGAAGACGATGATTAGTTAGTGACCCTGGAGTTTATGGGGGCATTGTCTGGGCACCCAGCTTGTCGAGTTACTTCTGAGGACGTGTGTAGCAGCCTTGAGCCAGTACCGAATTTAAACGAGACCCTGCGGTGGTACGGCTTGGGGAAGGTAGCTGAGGGTGAGACCCTCTTAATAGATGCTCCGAACCACCACGAGGGAGGGGAGTTGACCGCTGAAGACACCTCAGTGAGAGAGAGGTCACAGTAACTGGACCCTGGCGCCGTGCAAGATGGAGGCAGCGTGTGTGTGGATTATGCAACGTGATTTAATGTGCTGGATCTGAGGAGAGAATGTTGCCAGATCCCGAGGAGTGCAGCTGTCGAGCCGAAGATAGCCGTTACTAGTTCCCTAGGATTCTTCCGATCCGAGAAGATGCCCAAGGGCATATCCGGAGCCCCTGCATCCTTCCCGCGGGGCATGAGGAAGACCATGGGGGAAGTGAAGGTGTGTGGAGTTTTGACGTATGTGGATGGCTGCCTAGAGCTTGGATTTGCCTGGGGGGACTATGAGGCGAGGCGAGTGGCTGAGCCCGGGCAACCGAAGCGAAGTGTCAAATGTGGAGGAGTTTTTGGCCGGAGGAGTTTGGTGCAATGTGAGAAAAATGACCCGACATACCAGTTGAACTTCCTGGTGTTGGGACAGATGGTGGTGGACCGGGGGATGGAAACCTAGGTCGTCAATCTGAATGAGACACAGGGAAGTGAGGGGATTTGCACCACACTGCGGTCATGTACTGATGAATTAATCCAGCGAGAAGAAACAATGACCCACCTTCGAAGGGATCAGCAGAAACTCAAGACGTCCATTCAGAACAGATTGGAAGACTTGCAAGTTGGGGAAGATCAAGGAAGTGTTCTGACTAAGGTCAACAGAAAACCGAGAGCCCAGGGAGGGGAGTTTGACTACACTCCCGAGGAAGTGAAGAAATGGAGGACAGATCTCGGAAAAGGGAGGCGGACGCTTGAAAGGAACCTGAAGGTGACTATCGCGAGTTTAAATGAAGTGGAAAAACTGAAAGTTGACCTGGAAGACATCCTCAGGAAGAAACAACTGGAGGCTGAACATTCTTTAACTGCTGCTTTTCTGGTCAGGGTGGAAGAAGCTGGTGGGGTAACTGCGTCCCAGATTGAGATGGCCAGGAACCCTGAGTCAGAACTGCTGAGGCTGTGGCGAGAGTTGAAGGAGTCCCCGAAGAAGCTGACGTCTCGACTGCAGGAGGCTGAAGGGGTAGCCCCAGCTAAATGTTTCAGTTTGGAGAAACTCAAACAGCAGCTACCGATCGAAGGAATGAGGAAGGATATGGATTCGAAGGATGATGTGCTGCACATGTGGTACATGCTGCCTTTCGCTAACTTCCCCGTGATTGAGGAAGAGACCTTTGGCCCTTCTCCCA
This sequence comes from Mobula birostris, assembly GCF_030028105.1. Classification (NCBI taxonomy): domain Eukaryota; kingdom Metazoa; phylum Chordata; class Chondrichthyes; order Myliobatiformes; family Myliobatidae; genus Mobula; species Mobula birostris. The sequence continues at coordinate 37,744,019 of NC_092386.1, read as the reverse complement.
CTGGGTCAGGTGTAGTGGGGAGGGCTAGCTGTGGGCAGTCTGAGTTACGGCAGGATCAGGAAGGAGGAGAAGCAGGGCCCCGGACACGGGACAGGGGGCTCTGAGCTGTAGTGGTGGCCTGAGTGAGAGAGGAGTTGGCAAGCAGGCCCGAGGTATCCCTAGTAGTGTCTGAGCCTTTTGGGTTTAGGTGAGGGGGTACGGAGGTCTCAGAGGGTTAAGAAGCTCCCAGATAGGTTGGCCTATGTAGCGCCCGTGGACGGGCGTAGGGTCCACTGTTTGGGGAGCACTGTCACTGTGTGTATCTGTGTATGTGTGTGTTGTGTGTCTGCAGGACTGGTTGGCAAGTTATTTAGAAGTCATGAGGACCTGACTTTATTTGGTGGGGGGAGAGTGTTCGGGGGTTTCGACTTTTATGTTACTGAGGAGGCTAATTAAAATGGCCTCTTTGTTATGTTAATCTGGGGAGTGCAGCTTTGTTGTGTTAAACGCTGAGAAAGTTTGCGCTAGCAGCTTGTTTTGGTTTAGAGTGTGATAAGAAATATGTTATTAACCAATTGGGATAGTTGTTATGGTTTTGGTGTATTTGAAGATACTGTATGCGCGGGGTTTTGGGGGCAGAAGGCGGGAGAGCGAGACAGAGGATGGACGAGGTGCTGTGCTGTCCGCTAATGGG